>NC_135661.1:68699775-69009775 GCF_964188315.1 Podarcis muralis | reverse complement strand
CCATCTGTTTAACTGCCCTATATGTATCAGAACCGGGGCTTTTCTTGTGATAGGAGGACTTGGGGGGGGTGCAGAAGCTCCCAAGAAGGCATCGTCCCTCAGTTATTGAAGCAGCTGTGACTATGAAGCAGGGACAGTAACTGGATTCTGTATGAGATTAAGAACATAGGAAGACCCTGCTGGTTCAGGCCAAGGGTCCAGCATTTTGTTCTCAACGTGGCCAACCAGATGCCTGTGGAAAACCCACAAGCAGGAGGTGAGCACAAAAGCTCCCTCCTCTAATGTGGTTCTCATCAACTGGTATTCAGAAGCATTGCTGCTTCCAACTTTAGGGCAGAACACAGCCTTCACAGCTAGTAGCCATTGGTAACCCTCTCCTCCATGAGTTTGTCAAATTCTCTTTTAGAGCTATCTAGGGTGTTGGCCAAAAGGGACATGGGTGGCGCTGTGGGTTAAACCACAGAGCCTAGGACTTGCTGACCAGAAGGTCGGCGGTTCGAATCCCCGCAACAGGGTGAGCTCCTGCTGCTTGGTCCCTGTTCCTGCCAACCTAACAGTTCGAAAACATATCAAAGTGCAAGTAGATAAATAGGTACCGCTCCGGCGGGAAGGTAAACGGCGTTTCCGTGTGCTGCTCTGGTTCGCCAGAAGCGGCTTAGTCATGCTGGCCACATGACCCGGAAGCTGTACACCAGCTCCCTTGGCCAATAAAGCGAGATGAGCACCGCAACCCCAGAGTCGGTCACGACTGGACCTAATGGTCCCTTTACCTTTACCTTAGGGTGTTGACCAACACTGTGCAAGCAAGTTCCATAAGTTTAACTATGCACTGAATGAAGAAGTACTTTCCTTTCATTTGTCCTGACTCTCCGAGCATTCAACTTCAGTGGATGTCCACAAGTTCTAATGTTATGAGAGGGGGAGGGTCTTTGTTTTGTTTTTTCAGTTTTCTGCTTCTAAAATGTTGTCCAGATCAGTTGGGGTCCAACCGCTTCTAGCACCATGCTAACTTCCCCTGCACCAAACCACAGTTTAGTGTTTATGTGCATGATCAGATCTTGGTGAGGTGGGATACAGTTGGGATTCTAGAGAAGCGTTATTCTGGAGGAAAAGTGAACAGCTAAATTTTGAAAGAAGGGATGTTTTTTGGTCTGTGTTTTAAACCTAGCAGTTCATTCTCGCCACAAGTAATTTCCACATCTGTTTCTTGTTGTTTTAATTTGCAAAGGAGCACAATGGTGACAGCGGGGATTTTCAAATTAAAACTGAAGTAATAGAAGATGCTGTTCTTTCAAAACTTTTATTTATTTCCGATTTCATGGAAAGCTATGCCCCTCCATGCAAAGCTTTCACCACCACCACCAAACTAAAACTATGACGGAAGCTGAAGTGACAGAAGGACATGACTGCACAATTGCATTTTTAAACTGAAATTAAAAACTTACTAACACTTAAATGGCACATATGAAGAATTCTGCTAGCTACATTCTAGAAATGGAATTACTGACCAGATTAAGACTGGGGTAGAATTAACCATGATGATCACCCACATGGATAGCTTAAAGGGAGGGTTAGAAAAATTCATTGGAGGATCAGATTACCAATGGCTACCATCAACACTGGCTATGTCCCACTCCCACTGTCAGCCAGAGGCAGCATGTCTATCACAAGTGGGAAGGTCACTGTTGCACTCAGGACCGACTTCTCGTGAGCATCCGATTAGCCACTGTGGGAACAGGATGCTGGACTGCATGGATCTTTGGCCTGATCCAGCAGCTTTTCTTGCATCCAAATTGCAAGAATCCCAGAACAATCATGGAAGCAAATTAATCCACCTTGCTCATCACAACTATAATTGCATATTGTCGATTTTAATTACAGTGCATTGTATTTTTAATACCGTCTTGTTTGTAAGCCACCCAGGGAGTATTTATCAATGGATTGTCCTACAAACTAATAAAACACATACATATTAATCCCAGGGCACTTTTCGGCTCAAAGCCACATAGGAAGAAGTTTGCTCCGTAATTGGCAGGCCTACGTGAGATGATACAACTGCTGGCTCCACAATTTACATACCGATCTAATGAGGGACACATCTCGGCTGTGGTGCTGAGAATTACATGGGTGTCCAGCTCATCCTGCATGATGCTCAGAGTGGTATATATGGGGCACACAGTCTCCTAACCAAGTAGTAGCTACATCCAGAGCCAGTTAGATTAAAAGGTGGGACTATTAGAGCAATCCAAACACCTGACTAGAAGATGGAAGGATTAATGGACAGATGCGGCTGTTGTAGCACCCCCAGCGTTGTTGCTTGTGTTGTCCAGGGCCCACATTTTCACTACCCTAGCTCTGCAGCAACTGAGACTGGGCCTATTGCCATCATGTGATGGCAGCAGGTGTCTCAGAATCCAGGATAATTTCCATGGCTGCTGGGATAGATCAAGATGCTGGACTAGATGGGTGTTGGGCCTGATCCAGCATGCCTTTTCTTAGGACCTTATATTGGGCACAAAGAAGAGTTAGCCCAGCTCTGGATTTCCCTGCCTCTGGATGTTGTGGGAAGAGATTATGGGCCTAAATTAAATTGATGGAAGGAGATCAATACCACATAAGAGGACTTGCTGGTCCACATCTGTCATTGGTAGAAGAGCCCCACCCCAAATCCTCAACTCGTGGCCAATGCACTTGGAGGGTTTCTCAGGAACAGCTGAGAGAGTGCCAGTCTTGAAGCTTCAATCTCCTTTCTAAAGTTCAGTGTTATTTAAATGATCAGTGGCAAACAGACAGCCTGGCACCCCTGGGCCAATGCAAACAGCCTTGCAAGTGCTTCAGTCAAAGATCAGCTAACAAGGATGTCTGAAAGCATTAATATTGCTGAATATATCCATACAATTAGCACCACTACAAAAGTTGCCTGTGCTTATAGCTGCCGATACAGCTGTAGTACACCCTGGTGCAGCAACTCAATCCGTGTCAATCACTGTCGGCAACATGGTACAGCGCAGGGGGAATCTCCCTGTGCTCAAGGGCTGCTTCCAGTAAAGGCTGGCAACTGTTCACATCCGAAAAAGGCTGGCACAGGCAATGGTGCTATTACGGCACAGAAGGAATTTCTGCCACTATGGAAAGTACTTTTGATGGGTACTGCTCTCCACTAGAAGAGGAGAAAGGAGGGATTTTGATTACAAGTGCTGCAAAAGTTGCACTCTGAATTTGTTTGTCTGAATATGTTCAGCTCCTGAAAACCAGCAGTTATTAATGGCTACCTGTAGAGGTGGCCAAACTCTGCACTATACATTTAAAGCAGCATCATGCCACTTTAACCAGTCACAGCTTCTGCCAAAAATCCAGGAAATTGTACAGTGGTACCTCAGGTTAAGTACTTAATTCGTTCCGGAGGTCCGTTCTTAACCTGAAACTGTTCTTAACCTGAAGCACCACTTTAACTAATGGGGCCTCCCACTGCCGCCGTGCCGCCGGAGCACAATTTCTGTTCTCATCCTGAAGCAAAGTTCTTAACCTGAAGCACTATTTCTTGGTTAGCGGAGTCTGTAACCTGAAGCGTATGTAACCTGAAGCGTATGTAACCCGAGGTACCACTGTATTTATTGAAGGGTGCTGACTGAGTTGTTAGGAGCCCCACGATCTGAGAACTACATTTAACATAATAAGAAACTGCATTGCACCAAGTTAGACCATTGGTCCAGTAGTGTCAACACTGGCCACCAGCAGCACTCCAGAGTTTCAGACAGGTGGCATTCCCAACCATACCTGGAGATGCCAGGGATTGAATCTGGGACCTTTTGCATGCAAAGCAGATGTTCTACCACTGAGCCACAGTCCTTCCCTGAAATCCCAGAGTTCCCTGGGAAGAGGAATTGATTGTTAAACTATTCTGGAAATTATAGCTCTGAGAAGGGAATAGGGTCACCTAACAACTCTCAGCACCCTTAACAAATGACAGTTCCCACAATTCTTTGTAGGGAGCCATGACTGTTAAAAGCAGCTTAATACTGCTTGAAATGCACAGGGGCCTAACTTGGAAATGACTCAGACTTGGAGATTTTAGATTTCCCTCTCAGTGCAATGCAATGCAATCCATTCTGCTTCCTACTGTGGCCAACCAGATGCTTTCATGAATCCCACAAGAGAGCACATGAGGCTACTATGTAGAGCCAACAAATCATATGATGGAGGAACTTTTCATATCATGCACCACTTCTCAATGCCCAATGATTCTTCCAGCAGCTGTACTACTTTTCTGAAACATAGAGAGGTTGGTAACCAGAGACACAAGAGCCATACTGCTGTAATGCTCAGCTTCCCCATGCTCTTTGTAAGGCTGGGGAGCTGTCCAGCAGGGCAGGAGCTGCTCTAGCATGGAAGCTATCCAACCAAAGACCCAGGACTAACATGTGGGACTAGGAGATGAGTTGAATGAAGCACTGCATCACCAACAGCTTGGCAGCAGCTGACCTTGCTGCCTCTACCTCTTTCTGGCGCATCAGTGGTTGATACCTGATGTTCCTTATAATCTCACTTCATCCCACGGAGGGCTCAGAGAAGGAAGGTTTTGTGTTGGCATGTATGCACTGCACCTTCTGATGGTAGCCTTGGACCTGACTCATTGCCAGTGGAACACAGAAAAATGCTTCATGCAGCCAAATGATTTGTCTCCAGGGATCAGTGTTGCCTACTCATGACTCTCAGCAGCTCTCAAAGACCTCTGACTTTCCAGCCACTTGCTAACCTGGTCCACTTTTTAGCTGGAGACGCCAAGAACTGAAGAAGGGAACTTCTACATGCACAGCATGTGCTCTTCTCTTGAACTACAATCCACTGCATCCCACGGGCATGTGTGAAGCTCAGCAACTGGTAGGCATAAGAACTCAAGAGGACATCTGGTCCCCTAAGTCTGCAAACACTCCAGGTGGTGTGATGACAGTAACATCACAGGTGGGACATCTTCCAGGGCAGTGTGCTTTACCACCACCTTGTTGTTGTTTATTCATTTAGTCGTGTCCGACTCTTCGTGACCCCATGGACCAGAGCATTCCATGCACTCCTGTCTTCCATCGCCTCCCGCAGTTTTGTCAAACTCATGCTGGTAGCTTTGAGAACACTGTCCAACCATCTCATCCTCTGTTGTCCCCTTCTCCTTGTGCCCTCAATTTTTCCCAACATCAGGGTCTTTTCCAGGGAGTCTTCTCATGAGGTGGCCAAAGTATTGGAGCCTCAGCTTCAGGATCTGTCCTTCCAGTGAGCACTCAGGGCTGATTTCCTTAAGAAAAGATAGGTTTGATCTTCTAGCACCGCCTTAGGGGGTGTATTACCCAAGAGAGCACTAAGAGGCAAGGTGTAAATAGCTATCAGACTTTGAAAAGCTGGTGTCACTGGATCAAGGTCATTGGTTTTGATGAATTAATTAAACTAAATAATCTTAATTGGATTTTGAATAAACATGGAATTAATTCTTACTGTTTTGAATTTTATTGTGTTCTAATCTTCCTTAGTAGGGCTTGCAAACTTCTGTTCTGAATGCTTTTTACAGGGTAGGGGGCACTGGAGATGAAATTATGGAACAAATGAGTGGTGCCCTGAAAAAGTCTGGGAACTACTGTACCAGGGTGTTGATCTGGGGGTGCGTGTTCTGTCAGAGTCCACTGCCTTGTCATGAACCTGGAATGCACTGGGTCCAGCGGTGGGATCTCCCCTCTCCAGGATATCAGACAATTCTGACTGCAGGGTGGTCCCGACAGGGTGTGGGTGGGACACAACACACCCTGTGACTTTGCAGATGGATGAGACAGCATTCTTAACCGCCTCGGACCACCCCACTCCCAGCTCAAGAAAATAAATAGATAAAAAGGCAGCATCCTTGACCTCCAAAGAGCCAATTAGGGCGACCTTGGGATGTTGGATGCTGTCAGTGTAGAGCTTGCTCCCTTTATGCAGCACCGGAGCTGCAAGGCAACATGTCATGTCAAGTGATGCCCTGCACTGTCCACAAGGTCATGGCAGTTCAGTCAGGAACCTCAGAGAGATTTTCCCAGCCTCCTCCTCTCTCGCACACACAGTGCCCCAAGAGAAGAAGAGCAAAGTGACAGGAACAGGGCAAGCCAACTCTGCTCCCAGCATCCTCTCACATGCCTTTGCATCCTCAGCCTCCCTTTGGGGTACCCAAAGAGAACAAAATGTCCCTGCAAGGCGAGGGGACAATGCCAGGCACCCTTGGTAGAATGATTCAATTCCTGGGTGCCTCTCGTTCTGTCCCTGCAGCAGCAGCAGCAGGAGCAGCCCAGCAGTTGTCATGAGGGGAGTGCAGAAAATAATCCCACAGCAATCATCTCTTCCTTTGCTGATCAAATGCAAATCTGCACTTCCACTGAAGGTGGGGTGGGAGTGGGGGGGGGGAGAGAGAGAGAGAGAGAGAGAGAGAGAGAGAGAGAGAGAGAGAGAGAGACAGCAAGGTGCCGGCACTCTGTGAACTATGTTGGGATCAGTGAACATGTAACAGGGGACTGACCAGAAATAAAATGAAAAAGACAGACAGGGAGAGCAAAGAGGAGATGAAGAAAGGAGGTGTGGAGAGACAGGCAATGGTGGGAGGGGACTTCCATGAGCACAGACAAAGGCCCAGACAAGAATACAGAAAACAGAAAGGCAGGTGTGTGCCTAGATCCATAAAGTGGAAGGGGCATAGTTCAGAGGTAGAGCATCTTTTCTGCAAGCAGATTCAATCCCCTGGAAGCTTCAGGCAGGACTGAGAATGTCCCTTGTCTGAAAGTCTGCTGATCAGTGCAGACAGTACTGTGCTAGATGGATGTGTGGTCTGATTCAGAATAAGGCAGCATTTTATGTTCCCATTTTGAGGGGAATGGGGTATCTCAGTTGCAGAACAGCTACTTTCCATGCAGGTCCCTGCTGCAATCCCTTGGCATCTCCAGATAGGGCTGAAAGTGCCACCTGTCTTAAAGCTTGGAGAGCTGCTGCCAGTCAGTGTAGGCAATACTGTGCAAGGTGGACCAATACTCTGACTCAGTAAAGAGCTACGTTCCTATACAGTTACTTCACACTGGGGGGTAGCCCTTTCATCTGAATTTTTTTTGGGGTGGCTGGCCCCCGCCCCCTCTACTTAGTGCCCCTGTTGTTAAACTACTCTGGAAATAAAGCCATCTCTACCCAGCCCCTCTCCTCCTGTAGAAGAGAGCAGGGAATCCTGAGCCATGACAATTGGCCATCATTCTCATCAATTGGCCTTCTTGGCAGTGGCGCCCACCCTGTGGGGTGCCCTCCCATCAGATGTCAATGAGATAAAGCACTAAACAACTTTTAGAAGATGTCTGAAGGCAGCCCTGTATCATGAGGTTTTTAATATTTGATGTTTTATTATGTTTTTATGTGCTGGAAGCCACCCAGAGTAGCTGGGGAAACCCAGCCAGATGGGCGGGGTATAAATAATAAAATTATTTTCATTGCTGACTGCTCCAAATATGACTCAAGAGTCTAAACTAAGCAGGCATACAGAACATTTGTTCTCTCAATGCAGACTTCCTAAAGCTGGTGCCTTCCAGATGTTGTGGATTCCAAATTCCCACCATCCCTGACCAATAGCCATGCTGAAGTGGCTGATGGGAGTTGTAGTCCAAAACATTGGGTAGGGAGACCAAGTTGAAGAACCTTAGGAACCTGCCTAATACTAAGTCAGACCACTGGTTCATCTAGTTCAGTCCTGTCTACACTGGCTGGCAGCAGATCTACAGGGCTTCAGGCAAGCCCTGTACTACATGGAGATGCAAGAGATTGAATGTGGGTCTTTGTGCATGCAACACAGATGTTCTACACTTGAGCTACAGCCCCAGCTATCAGGGCACAAGCTTTGCTAGAAAAACTTTGCTAGGTCTGGGTCATGTTTGCTAACTAGGGAGCATTGAGGGGAGGCAGTGGCCTGGATCTGAATTTGGAACAAAGGGACAGAGATCAAGAGCAGAAAGCACTGCTAATGAAGCCTGAATCACTAACAAGCTCTACTTGGGAATTCCCAGCTGAGACACCTGGAACAATTCGGGTCATGCCTCCACTATGGCAATCCAGTTAGTGGTGCCTCGAGTCATCTCTAGAGAGAGAAAGAGAGAGACGGGATTTGCATCAACAGAGCCAGCAGCCTGCTTGAAAGGCTCAGGGAACAATACAGCAGAGCAAATGCTGCAGGAGGTCGTTGCCGAAAAAGAAAAGGGGAAAGTCAATCAGAGGCAGAGCCATGCACTTCAACTGGCACTGTTTGCAGCAGTTAATGTTCCAGAGCCCCCTCTGCCCATTTTTCCCCATCGCGTGCAGCAAACAGTTTCCCCAAGTTCCCGCTGACATGGCTTCCCCTACTGAGGGCACTTTTCTCTTAAAAGGAATCATAATGCACAGCCCAGGGAGACAAGAGAGCGTGCCTATCATAATCAACTCAAGAGACACTATTATTAACCACCAGAGCACACACTTCCTGTAGCTGCAGAGACTCAGACATCCGCGAGTTGCAAATTCAGTGTCTAGGTTAGAAGGGCTTGAAGGTTTCCTTTCCTTTCTTTTTTTCAATGGTGGAAATTAGTTCCATTTCCCATCTTTGTCACTGACAAGTTTCTCACCCAAGGCTGAAGACTGGTGTAGCATTTTAAGAGAGGTAAAGGAGGTCAGACACCTTGCGCTGTTGCTGCCTTCCAAGAACAGACTTCCTTCTTCTTTTCTGTTCCGATGAGAACTCAGGGAAGAGGCAAACAGCTCTGCAGGTTTTCAGCATGGCAGATGTGGGGATCCTTTGTTCCACCACGTTGGCCATGCTTGCTGGAGCTGACGGCAGTTGTAGTTCAGCAACATGCGAAGGGCCAAAGGTTTCCCACACCTGCTGTATGGCAAGAAACAGGCATTGCTGGACTGGGATCAGAGGGAGAAGATGATGTCAGAGGTGGACCATAGGCACCTGGGTGAAGTGCCATGAGCTCTGAGGCAAAACCAGTAGTCAGGATTGAGGAATAAGTCAGAACCATAGAGAAAACCAAGAGGCAAGGAAAGAAATCAGAAATCAGGCTCATAGAATATCACACACACACACACACACGGAAACACCAGAAAAAATTCCTTCCAGTAGCACCTTAAAGACCAACTAAGTTAGTTCTTGGTATGAACTTTCGTGTGCATGCACACTTCTTCAGATACCTAGGTTGATGGACTTCCATTTCATGCGGCTCAATGTGGTGCCTTCCATAGTTCCATATCTGAAGAAGTGTGCATGCACACGAAAGCTCATACCAAGATGCCCTACTGGAAGGAATTTTTTTTGTTTTGACTATGGCAGACCAACACGGCTACCTATCTGTAACTGGAAACACCAGAGTTTAAGAAGACATTGTTGTGCAAGTAAGGAAGTAAGGAAGCCCTTCTATATCCCTTCCTGTCCAGAAGGATACAATGAACAGCCTAGTGGACGGAGTCAGACCAGGGGCTGAGAACACTGAAAAGCTGCAACCTACAGTTTGGAGGTTACCCAGATGGAGGCGCTGCACAAAAATCCAGCAGTTCCCAAATAATGGAGAGAGCAGGTAAGGGAACAGGTAGCAGTGACACAGAGGAGGAGGAGGAGCAATTGATACCATTCAGCAGCAATTTCAGGAAGGGCCATAACTCAGTAGCAGAGAACCTGCTTTGAATGCAAAACAGCCCAGTTCTAATCCTGGGTATCTCCTGTTGGGATAATTAGATAGCAGATGATGGATAAAGCCCCTGGAATTGCTACCAGCAAGAATAGACAATTCTGGGTTAAATGGAGAAGTATGATCCAGCATAAAGCAGCTTTCTGTGTTTGTATGACCTTCATTGGTGTCAGGGCTGGGCAGTGGCCAACAGTCTAAGGTGAGCCAGAAACCAGGAGCCATGGGACAACGAAGTAGTCAGGGGCAAAGAGCAAGCCCAAAGCAAAGGAGCCAGGCTTGAGGAACAAGCTCAAACAAAGGTCAGGACCAACAGACAAACAAAGGATGCAGGGAAAGTAGTAGTGCAGTAGTAGGGCATTTTCTTTGCATATAGAATGTCCCGGGTTCAAACCCTGGCCTCTCCAGGTTGTCTGAAACTCTGGAGAGCTGTAGCCAAGTGCTGTAGACAACACAGAGCTGGATGGATCAATGGTCTGTTTTGGTATAAGGTAGCCCCACATGTTCCTACAACCCTGGAGTATTAGTAGTAGTTTATAAAAGAGCCTTTTAAACATCCCTACATGCCACCTTATTTCCCCGAAGACAGATAATTAAATAAGGAATAATAAGGGGAGAGGGGAGAGAAAGGGAGGGGGAAATAAAGATGAAGAAAGCACAGGAGAGGGAGAGGGAAGGACAAAGAAAACATACCAGATGGTCTGTAATAATGCTTTCTTTTAATGCTGCATATATTTGCACAAAATGTGCCCATATTTCTTTACACCTCTCTTCCATACCTAGATTTTTATATGCTACTCTCTCCTTGTCTTCCAGGTCCACTAAATCTAAGATCCAGGTAATCTAATGTCTGATTGAGTTTTGTCTTTCCATTGATGTAATGCCTGTGTTTAAGCAACCAATGCTGCTTTTTTGATTCAAGCCTATTAGAAGATTCTTCACGTCCTTGTACTCTCAGCATATAGAACGAAGTACTATCCTATTATGCTGTGGTCCTGGGACTCACAGGGCGGTGGTAGTAATAAACAGGCCAAGTCAGTGCAGATAAGCAGGTCAGAGCAAAAGGCAGGGGAAAATTAGGTCAGGCAAAGATCAACAAGTCCAGGCAGGTATCTCTAAACAGATCAGGACCCTGGATAGCTCTCGGCATGCCTTACTGGATGAGTTTTAGGAGATGATGTCTCAGCCAAAAGCTGGAAGCATCTGAAACCTAATGCAGCCTGGCAAAGCCTAAACTGCACTTGGCTCCATCTACTTGAGGGGGTGGAAGTGCCAGTATAAAAGACATGTGTACAGTTCTGTAGGCACTGACTTATATGCTGTGAAAGAGATGGGAATATTATCAGAGGGTCATCCTTCTACTCGGAAGAAATTGGGGGAGCTATGTCCTTAGAGCAAGAGAGGGATAATGAGGGTCTTCCCACTAAATGGAGCAACCCTTTAGGAGGTACTAGTTCTTGGGAGGAAAGCGTAGTATTTCCCTTTCTGCCTGGGGCACCGGGGCAGCCTTACCCATCTTCCCAAAACCCATTCAGATTTAAACATGAATACTCTTGGCCATAAATTATAGACCATGGGCACCAGTGGCTGATAAACCACTTCATCCCCAGCCTTTTATTAATCCAACCTGCTGCCAACAAGCTGTGACTGTTCCTTTACTCGGTTTCTGAAGCAATGATCATTTATCAGTTTAACGTGGCCCCTGTTGGTGAACACAACTGTAAATCTGGATCGCAAGAGCCGGCTTCTGTCGGAAAGATTCTCTCTCTTTCCCTTTGCTGTCTCAGGTTAGTCGTTAACACTTGCCTAATTGCAGGCATCAGTGACAGTAAACACATCCAGCTTGGAGACAGCCAAGGACTTAAGGAACTTCATAATACCTTCCCAGGTAGACAGACGGACAGGTACTTAAATAGCTTCCTTGAGCCTCAAACAAAGAACATCCCTACTGTCAGCTTCCAGACTAAGCCACTTTTGTGAACCACAACACTTGTAAAATGCAAAGTGACTCAGCTATTGATTCTCAAAGTGCCAAGGAGGAAGAACACACAAGCTGCTGTCTGAGCCTTCTCTTGACCAGGCCAGCAGGCTGCATAGCAACTAGCCACAGCCATGCCTATTCAGTGCAACATAGGGGACTGCAGCAATTAAAAAAAACCTGCTAGCACATTTGCAAAGCTAAGCAGCGTCCGGTAAGGTTTCAAATTGGATGGGGGACCATGTATTGAGATTCCTGCATTGCAGGGGGTTGGACTAGACGCCCATCAGGATCCCTTCCAACTCTACAATTCTATTATTTTATCTGTGAATGAGCCATAAGATATGAGGGATTGTACACACTCCCTTTCTCATCCTGACCCATTTACTCTTCCAGTCTTCTCTCTGCCTGTCCCACCTCTCTTGATGCCATACACTGGTAGACCTTGGCAAGGAGCATTTCTTTGGCCATTATTTGGAGCAATCCAAATTCAGATAGCCAGGCTAAGTTTAAAGATCTTAGAATTCCAATATAGGTACAAAGGCAGCTGCCCCGTAACAGGTGAAGCTATTTGCTCATCTAGCATATTTCTGTCTACTCTGACTGGCAGCAGCTTGCCAAGAGAACAGCAGAGCAAATATCTTTACCTATTACCCGATCCTTTTAACTGGAGATGTGGAGGATCAAACTTGGGTGCACTACCACTGAATTACTGTCCCCACTCCCTCAGTTTGAAGGTCCATTGACCATCTTCATTAAATTAAACTGCACAGGTGTTGGCAACATGCCTTGGGCTTTCCAGTGATCACTTGCTAAGTGCACATCACCAAAGCCATTTTGGAAATTTTCCATGGGCACGGGCTTTTGGGTGGATAATGCTTGACGCTTATGCTTAGCATTGCTAGATCAATGTACAAACTGCTATTGCCTCGAGCCTTTTGCTTTTGCTATGGTCGCAGCCACAAACACCTAAAACAAAGCTGCAGTCCTGCCCCTTCTTTTCTTCAGGCTGCATCTGGCTGGCAGCTTTGCAAGTTGCTGATTTTAGCAGCTAAGAGCGCAGGAAGCAGAGCTGCACAGAAAAAAGAAATCAGCTAGTAGGCATGAGGTTTGGAATTACAATATTTTGTGAAGGTGAAGGACTGTAGCTCAGCAGTAGAGCATCTACCTTGTATTCAGGAAGCCTCAGGTTCAACCCACAGCATCTTCAGGTAGGATGGAGAATATCCTCTATCTGAAACCCTGGAGAGATGCTGCCAGTCAGATTGGCACTAATCAGGTAGATAGATGAACCTGACTCAGTATAAGGCAGCTTCTAATGTGTCTGTGTTTTGAGGGAAGGGCCATAGTTCAGTGACAGGGCATCTGAATTGCATGAGGAAGGTCCAGGTTTCAACCCACAGCATTTCCAGGTAGATCTGGGGAAGGCTCCTGGTCTGTGTAGATTACGCTGCCAGTTGTGGTAGACTATAGCAAGTGACACAGAACAATAGCCTAACTCTGTATGTAGTAGCTTTCTATCTTCTGATCCCATGGGCAAGAATGAATACTACCCTGTAGGCAACTCATCACTGCTCTGTTGTAGAAGATGCATTTGGGGTGGTACGGCAACTGGTTTTCATGGTACAAGGAAGCTCACTGTAAACCAAGATAATGAAAGCTCCTACCTGCACACTTTGTCCTGCTGATGAGGGGAGGCCCAGGTTTGCCAGTCCCTCCATCCCCTGGCCGGGTAAGCAGGACACTGATCTCATATTCCGTATCTGGATCCAAGTGCCACAACTTGTAGGTCTGCATGTTCACAGCATGAACCTCCGACCACGGCCCAGAGGTCATTCGGTACTCAATTTCTTTCCTTACAATGGGGCCATCTCCAATGATGGAATTGGTGTTGAGCTGGATGATCAGGTACGTCGAGCCTGCTCTCAGCAGCTGCGGGGGTGCAATGGGCGTAGGGGGCTCTGTCCAAAAGGAGAGAGAAGTTGTTACTAGAAGAGACCATCACACCAGCTTCAGGTAGTTATCAATAAGAAAGTAGCTTACTAGGACCGCCTGTCCCCATATGAACTGACCCAGACACTACAATCATCATCTGAGACACTTCTTTGTGTGCCTCCTCCATGAAGGGCTTGGAGGGTGGCAAAAGGAGAACAGGGCCTTTTCTGCAGTGGGTCCTCACTTGTGGAATGCTGTCCCCAGGGAGACTCGCCTGGCGCCTCTGTTACACATATTTAGGCACCAGACAAAAACATTCCTCTTCTCCCAAGCCTTTGGATAATTAAACAATCTACAGCCTTTTGAACCGGGGAGATGGGGTATTCTTTCTGTTTGCTACTATGGAATGTGTGTTTGTGTTTTGATATTCTAAACTGCCTCGTGATCCACAGGTAAAGGGCAGTATAAAAAATTTAATTAATAAATAACAATAAAGACAAGGGACCACAACTTTGCATGTGGTAAGAAACAGCTGGAATCTCCTCTGGTGGTTGGAAAGAGGTTCCCAGTGTTCCTTATCTTCTCAAAAGCAGCAATGGAGGTGAAACCTCAAGGTCTGTGTGATTCTACACTTGAGCCATTGATCCCTGGCCTTCTATGATTCTGTATCAATAATGTACCAGTGGTTGGACAAGATGGCTTTTGAAGTCTCTTCCAAATCGAAGATTCTATGCTCCCCATAATAGCTCAGTCTAAGCAGAATCAAGGTGGCATGGAGCTCATTGTATACCTCTTCTGTTGCCCTCTGCACCCTCCCCCCACACACCCTCCAAAAAAAGTTCAGCAATGTCAAAGCAAATGGGTACACTTAAGGTGCCGCAGTGTTCCATCTAAAATAATTGACACTCAGCTGCACCTGTCAAAATAAATGAACAAAGCACATGCAGCAAAGGCAGATTATTTGCTTTCCCTCCCCCTCCTCTAATAGTTTGTGTTCACTGGCTTGCAAAATCCACCCATCACCGAGAGTTTGGGAGGGTTTCTTTGCTACGTGTGCACAGCAGCCAAGACTCTGCAGTGTCACGCCTGTCTGTTCCCAACTTCAAAGCACTTTTATCAGAGCTTTGGTTCAGTGACACAAGACATGAGTTGCAGGGCTTGGCAAAACCAGCATCCGCTGCTGAATTGGAGTCAAATCCTCCCCTAGTTCTTTGCTTTCCAGGTCTGTCTTCTACTGGTATAGCCCTAAGCCAAAGTCAACCCTCCTGACACTCACTGCTGCATACCTTTCACAATCAGTTCTGCAAAGTTGGAGACGCCAGAGCCCCTGCCAGACTGGGTAACGCAACGGTAAAAGTCCTGGTCTCCGTTGGAAACTTTATCCAGTTGAAAGGAAGCCAGGAATCTCCGGTGGCTGATGTGTTTCACGGAAGCTGCCGGGACAATTGCTCCATTCTGCCTCTGCCATCCAAAAAACAAGAATAAATGGCTTCATTAGGAAGAAGTCATTGGATTCTCTTACGTTTCTTGCGGAGCTAAGATCTCATTGGCTCTCGCACACAGTTCCTTTTACTCCATGTGCCTCCCATGCCTTCCTATTATGTGCCCAATGCTGTGGTTTCTCTACTTGCCTACAAGGTCACACATGAGAAGTACATCTTAGTTTAAGATGCAACAACATTTTCATGGGTGATCACTTTCAGCATGAAAAGGGGAGTTTTGGAGGGTGGTATCAAAGCCTTTTCCAATCTCCCCCTCAAGCTTTTTCGTTCCCCCCCCACCGCCCTGTTTGTGTAATTTCTCTCATTTCCCCACCCTTTAAAAGAGAGTTATTCTTGGTGGATGCATGTTAACCAGTTGGGGATCATGCAGGGAATATACTGATCTCAACATTGCCAATCAAATTTGTCACAAAGCCAAACCAGAATGGGGGCAATACTTTCTCCTCTCACTCTAAATAGGCTCTTCATTCTCAAACTCCACCAAACTATCACCCAAACAGAGGGATATATTTGAATGTCAAGACCCCGAGGCTACCCACCCCCCTTGATGAATAAGCCACAAGGACACAGTATATTAGGTTAATGGTTATTGGGCAAATTTAGGCCACAACCTTATTGGTTACAGAATGTGAGTTGTATTGGCATAGGAACTGGAATTGACCCGACTATATCTGACTCCTGCCTGCCATGCAGGGAGTCCTGTAAGGCTCAACCACCAATAGGGGGAGCACCGTTGATGCAAACCAACTCAAGCTCCCTCAGGGTTTCCAGTGGGGTCGTGACAAGATCTACACCCTGGATTCCTTTAACGGAATATCCTTAAGATTCCCCCAAACCAAGTTCTGCCAATGCCTAACTGCCACTTGAGCCAAAGGCTCGCCGCCAATACCCTCACATACATGCAACCAATCTTTTACGCCCTCTGTAATATCAGCCAACCAAACATTGTTCCCCCAGTCAGAAAGATGTATGCCATCAACTCCTCCCCACCCAGAAGTGTAGCGAATTTCACACACTAAGACACACATACTCCTGTCACTTCAGTCCTATCACAATCCTAGTCTTTCATGGGCCCTCACTTTATGACGTATTGTTCATTGCACTAGAATGCTTACTTCTTTGTGGAATGGTACAAGCTAAACATGGAGGCAAAGGGTGTCTGGGCGAGGTAAAAAGAAGCATCTCTCTTCCTCTCAAGCAAATAACATTTCCTGCATGCCTAAAACTGGTTGTTTGGGCTTCGATGAATTGTTTACCTAACAGCCATCCTTCTGTCCAAGCTGAAAGATGGTCAGCTCACAGATGATAGGAAGGAGTTTGTCATTGAAGTACAACTGGATGGCAAGCCAAATTCTTACCTAACTCTGATTCTCTCCCAGGATTAATGGGCACATGCTATAGGTAAAGGGACCCCTGACCATTAGGTCCAGTCGTGACCGACTCTGGGGTTGCGGCGCTCATCTCGCTTTATTGGCCAAGGCAGCCAGTATACAGCTTCCAGGTCATGTGGCCAGCATGACTAAGCCGCTTCTGGTGAACCAGAGCAGCACACGGAAATGCCATTTACCTTCCTGCTGGAGCGGTACCTATTTATCTACTTGCACTTTGATGTGCTTTCGAACTGCTAGGTTGGCAGGAGCTGGAACCGAGCAACAGGAGCTCACCCCGCCGCGGGGATTCAAACTGCCGACCTTCTGATCGGCAAGTCCTAGGCTCTGTGGTTTTATCAACCATACGGCACCAGGAACTAACAGGACAGAGAAATCCCAGGTTGTTCTTGGGCAGTAATCTTGGTAACCTCCAACCCCACTTACCTGCATAAGGAACCTCTCTGCTTCAGAAGCCTTGCCGGAAGCAACACACTGGAAGGTGGCGTTCTGACCGGCATTCACCTCCACATCACCCAGGCGGGAAAAATGAGGTGCTTTAGCTGCCAAAATATGCAGAGAGAAATAAACCCATAGAAATCCCTGGAACTAAATGTCCTTCTCCCTTCCTCCCCTCCCCTCCTCTCATACGCACATTATATAGCTGCATGCTATGCAGAAGGTCCCAAGTTGAACCCACAGAATTACAAAGCAGCACTGGGGGGAGACTCCTGCCTGAAATCCTAGGGAGTTGCTGCCATTCAGTGTGGACAGTACTGAGCTAAATGGATCAATAATATGACTCGGTATAAGCCACCTTCCTATGTTCCTTAGATCCAGCTGCAGTCCAGTCAGCTACAATGCATGGAATTTGGAGAGGATCCTATCTTGCCTTCAGCTCAGGCAGCAAAATGTCTTAAGCTAGGCCTTCTCAGTCTTCCTCTGTAATATGGGCATAGCTATCCTGGCCAAATTTACAGGGCTGTGGTGAGGAATGTGGAGAGCACTGGTAGAGCTGAGATAAAATTGCCTCACCAAATGATATATCATGATGTCGGAAATAAGGATGGGGCTCTGTTAGAGGCATTGACTGGTTTCAGAGTTTCCCCCATGTTGTGATTTCTGCTTAAAACACACACACACACACAAACACACACACACACACACACACACACAAAATATATTGCCAGGTCAAAAATTATGAAACTGATATCACTATATGGACTTCAAACCAGTTTTGGACAATATATTACCCAGACCTAGCCCCAATTTTGAGCCAAAGTTCACATGTTTATCCCTAAGACAGAAAATATAAAGCACTTACAAAAAAGCATGATGTAATTATCCAAGGTTGTATCCAGCTTTAGTCCTACTCAGCATAGACCACTGAAATGGATGGACATGACTAACTGAATGTCAGT
Organism: Podarcis muralis; assembly: GCF_964188315.1. Classification (NCBI taxonomy): domain Eukaryota; kingdom Metazoa; phylum Chordata; class Lepidosauria; order Squamata; family Lacertidae; genus Podarcis; species Podarcis muralis. The sequence continues at coordinate 68,991,871 of NC_135661.1, read as the reverse complement.
GGGTCTATTCTGAGAAGCACTTAGCCGGAGAAAACCATGAGTGTTATAATTTTGTTCCAACTGTTTAGCCCCGAGATAATATAATATAAAGCGCTTCAAGCACTTATGAAAGGCATTACCGAAGAAACAGCGAGCATTACTATCACATGGAATTCTATTTGGTTTCGAAATAGAAATTCAGGCAAGAGGAGAGGAAAAAGGAAGAACAACACATAAGAATACAAAAGGACTCAATGTGAGAAAGAAAGGAAAGAAAGGAGTAGCTCACAAACTAACCAGAGAGTTTGGATGTATAAATTAAGCAGATGAATCCTATCTCCAGGCCTAGGCTATAGCAATACTTACAGCAGGGATAGTTCAAGAGCAGGATGTCATCCAATCCTAGGTATCCTCTGTGTTCACTGGAGACCACTGCCTCAAACAGGACCTGAGAAGGAATCAGGTACATATAGATAAACCTTGTCAGGAATACTGGAAGCTGCTTTATTCTGAGCCAGACCATTAGTCCATCAGTACTGTCTACAGTGACTGGCAATGGTTCTCCAGTGTCTAAGACAAGGTTCTCTTCCAGCACTACCTGAAGATGCAAGGAATTGAACCTGTAGAGTAGATGCTCTACCTCTGAGCCACAGTCCCTCCCAGAGAATTCTACTAGAGTAGGACTGGGAAACCTAGGGCCCTCTGGGGAGTGTTGTACTCCAATTTCCATCAGCTCCAGTTCAGCATGACCAATGGTCAGGAATGATGGGAGATGGAATCTGGAAACAACTGGTGGACCATACATTCTGCACTCTTCCTGGAAATGCTATAGCCCTGGGACAGCAAAATCCAATATATGTCCGCTTCCACTGAATTCAACATGGCTTACTTCCATGGAGGTGGAAATAGGGTTGATTGTAATTTTATTTTTTAAGTTAAAACAGAACATTTCAAAACTCCACAAGCATCATCTCTGGGTTTGTATCAAGCAATCTATTTTACTTCTACTAATAATAATAATAATACAGTGTTACCTCGGGTTACAAACACTTCGGGTTACAGACTCCACTAACAACCCAGAAGTAGTACCTCGGATTAAGAATTTTACCTCAGGATGAGACCAGAAATCACGTGGCGGCGGCACGGCGGCAGTGGAAGGCCCCATTAGCTAAAGTGGTACCTCAGGTTAAGAACAGTTCAGGTTAAGAACAGACCTCCGGAATGAATTAAGTTCATATTCAGAAGTACCACTGTAATAATACCATTTTATCCCATGCTTCCTCCAAGGAACTTGAGCTATCATCCATTATTTAATTGATTGATTGATTGATTGATTGATTGATTGATTGATTGATTGATTTGCCTATCTATAACCTACTTAGTCCATACCTAAAGTCCACAGGTTAAAATCAATTAAAGGTCACCATAGAATTAATACACACTGGTAAAAAGAAAAAAGAAAGAAAAAAGAAAAAACAAAACCAGGAATAACAATTGGAATAGAAAATTCCTTATCATAGCAGCAAAAACCTGCAGCAGATTACCATATCCAGCAGCAAAATATCAGGTTAAAAATCTAAAAGCAGAACAAAAGCCAACCAAAGGCTTTCTGAAAGAAGGTCTGTGGCCAATTGCCTGAAGGAGGGACAGGAAACCTGTAACCCTCCAGATATTGCTGAACTCCAATGCTCATCATCCCTGACAAATGACTGTGCTGACGGGATGATGGGAGGTGGCATTCTGCAACATCTGAAGGACCACTGTCTCCCCATTCCCGGTCTAAAGAAATAAAATGTTGAGGGCCTATGAGGATATTCTACACAGTCCACAAAGAAAAGCAGGAAGCTGTTTTACATATGTTAAAACACTGTAAATCACTTCAGGGTGTCTCACTGGAAGAGATTCATACATTCAATAAATAAATGATGGCGGTGGCGATCAAGTACAATTTTTAAAAGATTAATTACAGAGTGCATGATTTGTTCTGTTCTTAGCCTCCTCCTGCCTGCGTAGCAGAGAAATCCGAACCCAAGCTTCCTCCTGAAAAGTATTTCTCCACTCACCTGGTACTCATTGGGCCAAAACATGCTGACGGATAGTTCCACTTGGTGCCACTGCCGCCCATGGGAGCCAGAGACATTCCACACCACACTGCCCAGTGGACCTCCATTCACCTTCACATAGACGTTCAGGGTCCCTGGGCTGTGGCCGTCCCGGCTGTACATGAAGTAACTGAACTGGAGGCAGTGGGTGTCGTTCTCACTGAGCGTCTGGAAGAGGATGTGAGCTTTCTGACCCTGAGCATGTTGAGAGGAGTTGACCATCAGGTAGGACCCTGCAACAAAAAGAGAGAAGGAGACTATTGAGCGTTCCTTCAGCAGTGCATGCATCAGAGACTAGGTTTGTGATAACAAGTGGTTCATGTGGGTTCCCCATCACTTTGCCTGCTCGCCCCACTTCAAACACCACCAGGTACGTTGCCCATCTGATAAACACCTTTGCCTTGTCTCATGAGTCAAGGCTAGTTTTTTACAGGATTAGGGTTGGAGGAGAAATTTGAATCTTTTTGTTTGTTTGTTTTAATGAGAAACTGCTTAATTCTCACTTCTCGAACCGATTCACAAACCAAAACGTTATCCTAAGAAATGCATGTTCCTCCAAATTTTGGGATGCAGCCAAACAATATGTACAAAAATGTATATATTAAGTGGGAAGTGTGCATCGAAATGCATTACCTTTGTGAAAATAACATACAAAAATGCATTATATTAGGGGGAAATTGCTTGCAGAAATGTCTATATTTGTCAAAACAACATCTGGAGGGCCAGAGGTTCCCCACCCCTCATTTATAGAATGTAGAAGACATTCGTCCATTTTTTTTACCCGAGGAACACCAAGACGACAGCAATAAATGTCTAGCCTGAGATCAGTTAGTGAAGCCAGGGCACAGAATACTTAAGCAGAAATAACAATCACAAAGACAGCATCTTGGAGCATATGCAGAGGATTTTTCCCCAACCACTAAGCTACCACAGAGTTCCCCCCACACAGAGAGAGAGAGAGAGCACAGACAGCACAGATCAGAGCCTCAACAGTTCTTCTCTCTTTTTGGGAATGAAGCACTAGTCCCACTTCTGCTGCAAGTAAATTACAACCAGAGAACAACTCCCAGAGTTCCTTGTAAAGAGGGCTTTTTAAACCACTCTGCAAATTGCAGCTGTGCAAGGGGAATAAGGGTCTCCAAAAAACTCTCAGCACTCTTATTAAACTACAGTTCCCAGGATTCTGTGGGGGAAACCATTGTGTGTCGAGGTCCCCAGGGCCACCCCAATAACTCACACATCACAACAATATTTTTGTTTAGGGTTTTTGGCATAATTTTGGCCACAACTTTATTAAAATACAAACATGTGAGTGGTTGCTTAGGCATTGGTTGCGACTAGCTGCCCCCACCGTGGGGGACAGTCTGACATTCCGCATGCCTGCAAAATTCAGAAAAGGAGAATACACTTGGGGCTAGCGACGGAGCAGGGAACCTGCCCTCAGCCCACGCCAAATGCAGCCAGGAGCTCTTGCAGTGGCCCGAGCCCCCTTGACAGGGTGGACAAGCAATAGTTAGCCCCCGATTCCTTTAACAGAATCCCTTGCAGCAGCAGCATTAGAGGGGCAGGCACAGCCAACCAAACCATAAACCAATGCCTAACCACAACCTTACAAGTTGTGACGATTTACTACGCAGTAGACAAAAACCAAATGGCCCCAGCCAATCAGCCAGATGGACAAAATTACTACCAGGCCCCTGCCCCAAGAGCAGACGGCCCCATGACAGGCATAGCAAGGTCAAGCGAACAACCCTAATTCTTGGGTGGGGGGGACGGGCAATCCGATGCATGGGCAAAAAGAGGAAGCCCTAGCCTCGTGCAAGGAATTTTAGCATTTCTGGCTGTCAATCAACAAATGGCAACATTAACTTCTTCCCAACGACAAGGGAAGCCCAATCGCATCAGTGGCCAATGGTCAATTAGCCTGCCCCAAAACTTTGGAGTCTCCTGGCGGCCCCCACCGCAACACGTGCTCTCCATGAAGGAGAACACGCTATACTGTTTGAAGTAGTATAGTAGTGGTTTAAATGTACAGTGTGACTGTGACTTCAGTCAGTCTACTGAGTCCTGAGAAATCTGCAACTGCACAGCAGTTGAAGCCTGGCTGACAGGAAGAGATGGCTTACAGGAAGATGAAGGCAATGGAAGAAGGTAATTTTGGAATCCAGAACAGATGGCTCCCCCCCCCCCCCTTTGTGGCAAAGCCATTATTAACAACACCATTATCCTAAGTCTGTATTATCAATCACAATGGGGCCAGAAATTGTCATGCAAAATCACCATAAAAGGGGGGGAAACCTAGTATAAAAACAACCAATAAAACAGATGTAAAGCAAAGCAAGTTGGTGATAGATGCTATCATATGAACAAATTGGGTCTCCTTTTTATGTTCTGAAAATGATTTTGAGTATAATCACTTATAAATGCATCCTATTAATATCAGTCTCTCCCTTACAGCCCAAAATTGGAAGATTAGGTGTTTATGAAATTATAGCAATGTCTTTTATGGCAGCTATAATTTAATTTGTATCTTTTGCACAAAGGGCTCAAACATTCAGCCCATCTGGATTTTTGGAGGCCTCCATGTAGATCTCTCTCTCTCTCTCTCTCTCTCTCACACACACACACACACACACACAGAGAGAGAGAGAGAGAGAGAGAGAGAGTCCCACCTTATCAATATTATTGCCACTTGAATCGTAGCCAAATAGACCATGATAACTATTTACAACTTGCCTAGAAACTCACTAGCTGCTTCCCTTCAGCCTTGACACTCCTATCTCCACCTGGATTTAAGCCATTTAATTTCGAGTTCCGCCTCTTCGAATCATTTAACGCATAGCTGCTTCTGACTTTAAGCAGTGCTCAGCAGGCTGTTAGGCAGTTCAGAGGCCATTAGCATAACAAATGCCATCGCATCTCTGAAGCTCAGCTTGGGGGAGAGCCGGGGACAGGGATTCAGCTTCTCCCATCAAGTATCTGCAGAGGGTTTTCCCCCATCCCACTTTTCCTTGCACTTTGGGACCTCCACGGCATACCCTCCAACGTTTTTGTCCCCAAAACTGGGACATCAGAAGGGTTGCGCCAAAGCACCTTCCAGTCTGTCGCTCTGGCATGAGTCAAAAGGGGTCAGAAGGTGCTCTGGTGCAACCCTATTGACTTGCACCAGAGTGAGCATCTTTTGGTCTGGCTCTCTGGTGCAAGGACTCACGCCAGAGCGCCAGGCCAAAAAAGGGACATTCCATGATGCAAACTGAAGCCAGGATGGGCTTCTGTGATTCAAGGATGTCCCACTTAAAATAGGACAGTTGTCAAGATGGAAGGAAGAAACAACCCCAACCAGAGAAGAATGGCAAACCAAGTTGATGGACTATGCCAAAATGGCAAAACTAACTGGGAAGCTCAGGAATCGATAAGACAAGAAATTAAAAAGAAAAAAGAATGGGAAATGTTTATAATGCATATACAAAATCATTGTAAGCAAGTCAAAACATTAGCAGGATTTTAAACACACTTGTAATGTAACATAATGTATAGATAATCTGAGAAGATGAAAAATTGGAGTAGTATTGATATGCAGTTGAAAATAGAATCAGTAGGACCCATGGAAGGGGTGGCAGGGGGAGGTCAGGAGATTCAGAGTAATCATGAGAATTAGATTTGGAATTGTTTTTGTTGTATGTTTATATTTTGGAAAATCAAAAATGTATTTCTAAATAAATAAATAAATAAATATAAATAAAGGACAGTTGAGGGGTATGCCTTGCCTATCACAGGGTCTGTGGCACATTCCCCTCAACAGTACAGGACATTCCCAACAGGGGGTGGGGGTTTTGCTCTCATGCAGGTCACATGACTCACACAAGTACATAGCCTGGAAGAAGTGCATCCCGTTTTTGCGCTGGGACACGTTGGAGGGTTTGGTGGCACCATTCACATAATGAAAACGACTGCAGAGATATCCACAGTACTTAGCTGATGGGGAACCACTGCTCTAAATTATTCCCCCATCACTGGATGGGGAATAAATTGCCATATATATATACATACACACACACACACACACACACACACACAATTACATGTATATGTAATTGTAACCTGAATACAACACACCAAATGTGTCCTGGGGATTTAAAAAATCACATGTGACTATCTAAGAAATGGAAGCCATCTTAGGTCCCATCTGCACTACACGGTATCATATCAGTCAATGTTTCCCCCAAAGAAGTCTGGGATGTTTGTTTGTTAAAGGTGTGTGGAGACATTAGGAGACCCCTAAACAGTCAAACTCCTGGGAATTGTAGCTCTGTGAGGAGGCTAGAGGTCTCCTCTCAGAACTCTTAACAAACTACGCTTCCTAGCACAGGGGAAGCCATGACTGTTTAAAGAAGTATGGTACTGCTTTGAGTGTTTAGTGCAGATGGGGCCTTTAAAGGCACCTTACTCAGACACACATGGCCAGAATAACCTGAAAATGCAACAGACAACCAACCAACCGATCAACCAACCAATGTAAGCCCTGGATTCTGTAAGTTAAGTAAAATGATCCCATTTATATAAATCTAGAAATGCTTTCTTGCCAGTACCCTTTTAAATTTTAATCGCATTTACTCATTTGATTCATTTAATTTCCATGAAGCCACATGGACGCAGGTTTTTGTTTTGTTTTTTAAAGAATCTTTCACTGGACAAATTCCAGTTTCGGCCGAATGAAAACAGAGCAATTAAACCAGCATTATCAAATGCAGGCCAACGAAGACGTGCTCCATCCCTGCCTTCTACTGGATGAGGGAAGAATTGCTGGCTACTGTGGCACAAATTCTGCCAGCCAGGCCCCCGTCCTTCCAAGACGTTCCCGTTCTAAGCTGGTGGCACAAGAAGCGACATGTCTTGAAGTCTGTTTGAAGGCTCCACATTCAGAGTCCAAATGCAGTCCTAAGATAGAATCACAGCTGGGAGGAAAACCTTGCATCATTCCTGAACCAGCATCTGCTTTCATACTTATTTGCTGTTGAGCCGGGTTCATGCTGTGCCACTCATCCTGGCAATTTCATCAGCTCTTCTCTCTTCCGAGGGCTGGTGGGGGTGGGGAGGGTAGCAGAAGCCAGCACGGAAAAGCCCAGAAGGCGAGGGAAATAGCGGGAACGGAGATGAGAGGAAGAGGGTGGATTTTTTTTGTTTTGCCCATTTCCCAACTCAGTGCATTGAATCCAAAGCCCAAGGGAAGATGTTCTTTAATTCATGGCAGAGAGAGAGAAGCAGATGAGGGGAAAACAGTCAAGGAACTTCCTGCTGGATTTTGGTAAAAACACAGGGATGTGGGAAGCTGCATTATACTGAGTCATATCATTAGTCTATCTAGCTCAGTAGTGTCTTAATTGAGAGGCAGAAATTCTCCAGGGTTTTGTGCACAGGACATTCCGAGCCCTAGCTGGAGCTGCTGCAGCCCTGCTCCCATCTTGCATTTCTTTAATTTATTTACACCTCATATTGGGGGCTTGAAGGGGATCAGAGACTATCCAAAGCACGTGTGGAAACAACTGTCCTTTTCTGAAGGCTGGGAGAGAAGAGGCAAAAGGAGTTTCCCAAGAAAGGGAGTTTCCAGATCCTATGCACCACCACCAAGCAGGCCCTGTCCCATGTACACACCAGGTGAACTTCAGGTGGTGGTGAAACGGGCAACCAGCAGAATGTACAAGCAAACAATGCACAAGTAACAGTCAACAGGTATGCGTCTGCCAGTACTTGGTGATCCCCACTCCAGCGGCAAAAACAGTAATATCATCAACAGAACTCATGATTTCCCTTGATCTCGCTCCCTGTACCTCCTGTTTTAATTGCTGCTGCTTCACTTTAACATTTAATTGTTAATTATTTCATTGTATTTTGAATGCCGTTAGCTCCCTTGAGCACTACTTTGGTAAGTGGAAAGGTGGTATATAAAATAAGTAAGAGGAGGAGGAGGAAGATTTAGTCACAACGGCTATACGCTTCCTCTGGGATGAGAGACAGGAAGCAATTGAATTCCGGTTGCTGGGCAACAACAGCAAAATAGGGTGGTTGCCAGGGGCGACCCACCCCATTTTGCCACCTGAGGAGAAACGAGAAGGGGCTGCCACTCACCTGACCCTGCTGCAAGCCTTGGTTACTGAGGTTGTGTAGCAGCACAACTCTGGTGGCAGTAGGGCTAGGCTGCAATATTCCACCATCCAAGGCGGCTGCTTCAGCCCATGGATTGGGCAGCCCTGATTATTGCCCTCATGTCCTGCTTTGGGGCTCCCCACTGGCATCTGGTTGGCTGCTGTGAATAATAGGATGCTGGACTAGATAGGCCTCTGGTCTTTCACATTTATGGGAGTCTGATTCTGGATGGTCCGGCTCCAACTTCAACCCTATATTCATTGGTTCCCACTGCTGAGGAAAAGCTCTTGTCTATTTATTCATCGCCATCTTCCACATTCCCACTCCCCACCAAGCATCGCTGCCTCAGAGCCTACATCCCTCTAATATTTTAAAGAGGAAAAGCATTTATTCAGTGGAACACAGCCACATGCTGACTGATATGTCGATTCCCTTTTCGCCTCCAATTCTTCTCCCCTTGTGTGAAATTATTAATGTGCTAATGAGGTTGGGTCCACTTGGCCCAGGAAACGCTGTTCCCAACAACACCACTTTGAGTTTGCTCCTTCATCTGAACTGCAGCCAAGAGCTGTCTTTAGAAAGCCATCCTTTGCACAGTCCAATCTCCTAGGGCCTCATTTATTAATGACGAATATTTCCTCCTCGCAATGCCAGCCAAGGATGAGACAAAAATTAAACTGCTGCAGGGGACCTCAGAGTGATGATATCCTGCCTCAGCCAGTGGAGCAGGGAGAATGAAATTCTCTGGATGGCAGGTACCTTTCAGTTCTCTCAAATCCATTGGGCTCTTTAAAAGAAATACCTTAAGGGTAGGGAGCCTTTGACCCCCTCAGATGTTGCTAAACTACAACTCCCATCAAGCATGGCCAATGGCCAGGGATGATGGGAGTTCACTAGCATCTGCATCTCTGTTTGAATAGTTTTTAAGGTGTCTTCATTGGTTTTTTTATTGTTTAACCACTTGTTGTTTGCCTCCCTGGGCTCCTTTGGGAGGAAGGTTAGGATATAAATTTAATTCACCATCATCTTGTGGAACTCCATCCCCACAGAGGTGTGTCTCGCTCCTTCATTATACAGCTTTCAGTGAATACTGAAGACGTAACCCTTGCTTTTAATGCTTGAGGTGCGCATTCCTAGAACCCACCTTATTTCTGCCATTTTAAATTGTTTTAAACTGTTTCCATATTGTGTAATATTGTGTTTCAAACCACCCTGAGACCTGAGGGTTAAGGGTAGGTAATAAATTGTTGTTGCTGTTAAATATAGGCATCTCCCCACATATGCATCTTAGACTCACGCGCAACAAGGGGCTGGGAAATAAATAAATAGATCTAAATTGCAAACAGGAGTGAAAAGGATAAAAACAGCCAGAAAAAAAGCGGGAAAGCTGCAGACAGTGGTGCAAGCTACAGCTTTAAGTGTTTCAAAGCACTCCAGATTTTGTCAAGCGAGTGTTCCCTTCCCCATCATGGAGGTGTAATGATTAAGCCGCATGCGGTGTAGCCTAATTATCTTGTAGCTGGAATTTCAGTTGATACAGGTTTTTTTCCTCACTTGACCTCTTTCGGCTTCTACAAGCAATTTCAGCTAGTGCACACCTATTAAGGGTACAGAACCCCTATCCTTCTTCGGTTATCCTAATGGGGAATGTGGCACCCGTTGGGTTTTCTACTTGTCAGGAATCTAATTAAAGGCATAAAGTCTTCATCAGGATATTTCTCAAAGGGGTGGCCTGGCAAAAGGAAAAAAATTGACCTCGGGGACTTAATTATCAAATTCCACCTGCCCAACTGGGTTGTTAAGAGATCACGGCAAAGTGGTTTCACACTCAATTATTCACCCCACGCAGAGGTCATCTGACATTTCCACTGGGCTTATTGTGTGACATAATCCGCCAGTATAGGATAGGGTTGGTCAGCCTTTTTTGTCCGCCGAGGGTCATATGTAGCAAGGAGTGGGCAGTCAGGGGCTACATGCCAGTAGGCTATCTCAAAAGCACAGCTAACAGCGAAACTATTGACATCACTGTGCTCTCTCTGGCCCCTGCTTAAAACATTTTCATTAGACAAGCCTGCTCAGACCCATCGACGCAGGCATGTTTGCATCACTTTGACTGTCAGTCTCAATTGTTTTAAAGTGTTTTTAGCTGTTTTCATTAACAGCTTTAATACTTCTCACAATCCGCTTAGAGGTTTTACTACAGTCAAGAGGTATCTATATTTTGCCATAATAAATAAATGCACCTGGCAGAAAACAACATGTTTCACAATATTTGGCCACCTCACACAGAAATATGACCTCCTGCAGCACTGAGCATGGCCTTGTGGAAGAGGATTTTGACCACCTCCATGTGCCAAGGCTAGGAACCAGCCTTTTCTTAGTGGCAAAGTGCGCAATAAGATTGTCATGAGGAGGACATAGAAAATGGCACCTCTACTTCACATTGACCGGTGGCCCCTTCTCTGCTGCCTTAAATATTACTTAGCTTGAGGCACAAATCATTCTACACCAGATATAAGGCAGCTTATATGAATTATGGTGCTGGAGGAGACTCTTGAGAGTCCCATGGACTGCAAGAAGATCAAACCTATCCATTCTTAAGGAAATCAGCCCTGAGTGCTCACTGGAAGGACAGATCCTGAAGCTGAGGCTCCAATACTTTGACCACCTCCTGAGAAGAGAAGACTCCCTGGAAAAGACCCTTGTTGGGAAAGATGGAGGGCACAAGGAGAAGGGGACAACAGGGGACCAGATGGTTGGATAGTGTCGACTAAACGACTAAACAACAACAACAACAACAATCTTAATTCCATTTTGGAATTCATCCAGTCCAGCCTTTTGCATGATGAATTCAGGGGCATGCAAAAAAGAGGGGAAGGGAGGGTTGCAGGGTCACCAGGGGGGGTGGAGGTAGTTCAGTTTTAGTTTTGGATGGAAGTAGTTCAGTTTTCCAAGCCCAGTTCTGGGGGTAGCACTGGGTTGTTTGCCCCACCACTAATTTAGTTCTTAAGGATCCACCAAACAAAAAGGAAGAAAGACATTCCAAGGCATAAAGGATGTGCACCTATCTATCTCTAACCATGACAGCAATCAATACAGCAACAGGAGGGAAAACCTAATCAAAAAGTAGAAAGTGGTGGCTGAGCTGCGTCAGGATGAAATCCAACTTCAGAGTGTTAACAGACTTCATAGGCTGAGGGATGGAGGCCCAGAAGAGGCAAATGAGTGTCACTCCAAAGCAATTGCTGATATACTGCAGCTCCCTGGTGAGAAAAACTGAAAAGGCTTCTAGCTTGGCTGTGAAGCATCACAAGGAAGTGCTAATGCTTTTTAGCAAAAGTCCAGCACAGGCCAAAATAAATAAAATAAAATAAAATAAAAACCCTTCCAAACCTCCCAGGGGAGGGGGTCCATCTTTGCTGCTGCTTCCAATCAAGCTGGCCCATTGGCCTGCTGGGCAAAATTAGAACAATACAGGAGATTGAGGCATGTTCAAAGCAAGCAACGTTCAGAAATGTGTGTCTTGCCTTCAACATCCCTTCAAGGACTTCCAGTGTGCCAGACAGTCACACTGCATTCATTTCAGGAGATGCTCACACGCTGTGCTCACCGATACCTCACTTATTCCGCTTCTGAGTTCTTTGCCATTTTAATGAGGGTATTCCAAACAGGAGACATTTCTCTGCTTTTATTTCTGTCTGAAGACAAGAAAGTGGTGGCCAAACGCATCAGAAAGGACAATCTGGGACTGTCCCACAGCCCACCCAAAAAAACACATGTTGGGGGTCCAAAACAATGAAGTGAAGCTCCCAATCCATGCCATTGAATTCTTCATGAAGTTTGCAATCCTAGGCATTTGTGCTATGGCTAAGCCTTACTGAACGCAGCAGCCATTGAAAAATGAGCAACCTGTGGTATGCATTGTTTACTGTAAACTGGATTTCCAGTGATGGGATTTTAATCTGTGTTCACATATAGCATTATCTGAAATTAGGGTTCCTATATCAGGAGCATCCCAGACCCTGAGATCTCAGGACTCAGACCTGAGACCTCGGAACAGCCCCTCATTACATCATTGTAATAATGTTGTATTATTTTATTGTTGTTATCTGCTCTGAGCCCGGCTTCAGCTGCGGAGGGCGGGATATAAATAAAAATTTATTATTATTATTAGGGCAAGCTCCATTCATCAGTGGGAAAAGGCCCTGGAGATGGAGGTAAATTGGGGAGCAGAGGAGGGCAAACCCCCTCATGGTGTCAGTGCTATAATTTGCAGACAGCTCCCACTAGGCTGGAACTTACAAGCTACATGAGCAGTCATCTTAATAATTTTATGACTATTACTATTAAAGGTACTCTTGCCCACCTGGAGATTTAAGCCCACCACTGGCCACCTGGAGGGGTGCAGGCAAACCTGGAGATTGCAGGCCAGCCCTGGAAGTCTGGTAAAGGTAAAGGGACCCCTGACCATTAGGTCCAGTCGTGACCGACTCTGGGGTTGCAGCACTCATCTCGCTTTACTGGCCGAGGGAGCCAGTGTACAGCTTCCGGGTCATGTGGCCAGCATGACTAAGCTGCTTCTGGAGAACCAGAGCAGCACACAGAAATGCCGTTTACCTTCCCGCCGGAGCGGTACCTATTTATCTACTTGCACTTTGATGTGCTTTTGAACTGCTAGGTTGGCAGGAGCTGGGACAGAGCAACGGGAGCTCACCCTGTTGCGGGGATTCGAACCGCAGACCTTCTGATCGGCAAGTCCTAGGCTCTGTGGTTTAACTCACAGCGCCACCCGCATCCCTGGCAGCCCTATCCAAAATGCATATGCATCTTGCACTTTGTTACAAAATGCTATGGTTTTGATGTGTTATTTCTCCATCCAGCTTCACATTGATGAGAGTCTGTAAGCTCTCCCTAACTCGGTTCTAGCTATGAACACCTTCGCACAGAGCAAAGGCATCCCTGCCCTGTCAATGCCACCTGGAGCGAACACAAACGGAAATAAACGCAGGCGTGCTGATGTGAACAGCCAGGGAGGGGAAGAGCTGTGAAATGCACAGGGAAAACACTCTTTCACTGAGCTCTAAGGGGGTAATGTGAACACCATCATTATAAGTAAATTGTACCCACTGCAGCAACCATGCACAGGTTCTACATCCCACAGATGCCACTGTGTAGAGAAGTTTGAAGCTGTTGTTTTTTGCCGCACCACTGCCAGCATGTAAAGAATTTTGTGCTATCTTCCAAGGCTGCAGACCATGTGAGATAGACCAGGAAAAAGTCCAACGCTGCCCAGTCATACTGCCACCACCCCTGTAGTCACCCAGTCCCGAGCCTGGGAAAACTCAGGCTGTTTCTACATGCCCTTGGGAACTGCAAAGACAAGAGTCAGATAGTCCACTCGCTGTTTTCGGAGCTCCAAACCAACAAATTTGAACTAGACGATTCTAAATTACTCGGTAGTGTATGGCCAAGCAGCCAGGTACCAGATTCAGAGCCAAGCTTGCTACAAGAAGCCACAAAAGGAATAAACACAACACTATATGAAGGAGGCGGTAAACATAGAATAAGAACCTTTTACCAATATAAGGCAGTTAGGAAAGGCTAACAGAGTAAAAACACCTTTGGGACTTCAAGTGCAGAATGAAATAACAAAGCTAGCTTGCCTCACCCAACAATTAGGGTGCGGCAACCAACCATTTGAGTCACGGAACCCACCAGGAACTGCATCAAGACACACACACTGCCTGCAATTCAAGGTCCTTCATCCAAACGGAGGCCATTAGACCCAGGTCAGAGACTAGTTTTTATACAGAATACAGAAGGGTAATTTTCCTTTGGCCAATCAGGGCCTAGAGGCCTATTTCCCCAGCTGGAGATGCTGGAAGGCCATGTAGCTCCCCAGTGGCTTCCTACAGTCATTGTGACCTTGCAATCTTGCACCAGACACTCACACAGGTGGCGAGATGGACTAATTAAATTGAACTCTTTTGCCACAGGAAGGAAGAAACCTGGCAAGCTGCCTTATTCTGAGTAAGACCATTGGTCCATCTAGCTCAGAATGGTCTGCACTGACTGGCTCTCCAGGGCTTCTGATCAGGAAGGCTCTCTCAGTCCTACCCAGAGATATTGAGGATTGAACATGGGACCTTCTAGGGATGTTTGAAGTCCCGTATCTAGCACATCAAAGAGAGGGCAAGGCAACAGTCCTTTTCCTGCCACACTAGCTCTCACTTGCAGTGTGCAAGCATGCACACATGTGCATTTAAAAGGGAGGAGCATCCAAACATATTGCAACATTCCACTTGCTATCCAAAGTGGTGCAGTCCAAAAAGCACTGCATCCTGTGCTCTTTGTGTGGATTTGAATTGTCCTTCGTTGTCGCAGCCAGTGCTAAACAAGATCTGACATGGAAAATCCACAATGATCTCTCATGATTGGATCGGCAGCTGCAGGGGGTGGGGGATCGGATTGGGGCCATGGCTATGACGGAGGAAGGGTTTAATCTTTTTATGTGCACCGTTTCTTGATTTAAAGAAAGCCTGTTCCCAAGCTCCTAGGGGCGAAATGACAGGTGCCTGCATTGCATTCCTCTTTTTCTCCTCCTCCTCCTCCTCCTCCTCCTCCTCCTCCTCCTCTTCTTCCAGTTAGGCTGTTAGCAGCTTCATGGAGGTGGCTTAAATTGGGAACATGGCCCAGGGGGAGAGTTAATACCTTCCACACACACACACAATTTCAGTTCCACATCCCCAGCTCTAATCAAAGAAAAATATGTCAGTAGATCTAATCGCCGGCCTTCCACATCACATCTTCTTATCTGACAAAGGCGTTCCCCTGGTCCTGCACATCCCACAAATGGAAAAGGGACTGATCTTGCAGATAACTAGTTCTTCCCTCTAACTCCACGCTGGGAGAACGGTATTGGAAAGAAGCAGTGGCACTTCTGCCATCTCTGGCTGTGAAGAGAGTTCATTAATAGCCAAATCAATACACCGCTTCCTTTGTTCCAGAGTGTTCACCCAGCTCGATACAATTTGAGGGCAGTTTTAATTGACACTCAACAACAGGGATCAGTCACTCTCTGTTCCCTGTGCTTCATTTGCTTGGGGTAAGGGGGGGTGCTGTGCATGTGTTTACCAGTGGCACTCACTCAACACCAGTAACTCCTGCCAGTTAAGCACAGATTGAGGTCTTTTTTCAGATCAAGAGGGTTGGTGTCCTCTGCTGGAACACCATAGGGACTGACTGACCCTCTGGAAAGTGAATGAGGTGATAAGGAGGCTTTCGGGTTTGTTTGAAGCAGGTTAGTAGAGAGCAGGTACAGAGAATCATTGGCTCTCCCGATCTTGCCAAACTACAACTCCCACCAGCCCCACTGTGCCTGAAGGATGATGGGTGTTGTACTTCAGACAAGGATAGCCAAAGGTTCCCCACACCTGGTACAGAGTAAGTCAGAACAGGGGTGTAGCATCGAGGATGCCAGGGGGGCCGTGGCCCCAGGCGCTTAATTTTGGAGGGGGCATGAACCAGGCACCCCCAGCCCAGTGCTCCTCTCCACCTGCCAATGGCCATGTCGGCTGGCCTGGCTCCTCGCTGTGTGGGCAGGCAGGCAGCTCAGTGTATCCCTGGTTTGCTCCAGTGGGAGTAGGGGCTGGGCTGGCACACACACACACACACACACACACACACACACACACCTGCCCAGCTCACACATGCCTGCCCTGGGTGCCATGCTTATTCCTAATAAGGCTTGGTTTCCAGACCCTTTATCATCTTGTTCATCATCCTCTGCACATTATCCATTAAGTTCACATTAAGCAGTACAGAATTTTTCATCAGCATCCCAGAGTTTTACGAGTTGCATCTATGTGGTCACATTTTCAACATGAAATACACATGCTTGTGCATTTATTTTTCATCTGCAAAATTCAGAGAAGTGCGTAATCCATCAATACCTGCGTTCAAAAACACATATAAGTCCAGGACCTGGTCAGTTCCTTTTGAAATGCAGACTCAACGAATTTCCTCTCCACTCCTACAAGTTTCTTGAATCAGTATTGCAGGCATGTTGCGTTGTGTCATGAAACACTGCTGGGGTGAAAAGCACCAAGACCCAACATCTTCTGATAACTCTGCTAGGGTGATTTTCAGGGTTCATTGAATTATAAAATTGTAGTGTTGGTATCCCAAGGGTCATCTAGTCGACCCCACTGCAATGCAGAAACCACAGCTAAAAAAAATCCTTGACTAATGGCCATCTAACTTCTGATTAAAAACCTCCAATCAGGGAGAACCCACCACCTTCTGACATAGTCCTTCCACTGTCAAACAGCTCTTGCCTTCAGATATTGCCATTTCTGTCAGGAGAGTGTTTCCCATGAAAACGCCACAGCAAAAAGCAATATCAAAAGTGCCATTCATAACAGATGAGAAATGTGTGCAGAGGATCTCATCTCTAGTTTTCGGGGGGGGCAAAAGAAGAGGGCTCCGAATGAAAGGAAATTAACTAGGACATTTCACCACAGCCAAAGCCACTTAGAAAGAAAAACAGAAGGGGTGAAGGAAGCTCAGACTTCAGTCAAATTGTAATGGCAGTGCGAGTCATGCCCTGTGTAAGGAAAATGTGCTTCTTCCCCCGCCTTCCCCTCATGCACATTGCCAGAAATCTGCTGCGTAGCAAATCTCTTTCAATGCCACAAAATGTGCTGCTGTGAAAATCCTCTACTGAGCCCATTAGCAAGGTCTTCCCTCCCATAGCAAGCAGCTTGAAAAGGGTCGGGTTTCTGGCAACAGGGAGTTCGCAAGCGCTACTGGCGATGTCACCAAAGCTCAAGAGTAAGTGGGCCAGAGGAGCAGCAGTTTCCAATGATGAGGCCGGTGGACAGAGGGGGCGAGGGCACATAGCAGGCATGGAGAACAAGGGTTTGGAGCTGACTGACAAGCTTTGCAGAAAGGGAGCCGAGCCAGAGCCTGTGAGATGGCCAAGCGTGCTCCATCGCTCTGTCATGCAGAGCTCGCCACTTGAATTACGAAAGGGGAATGGCTGCTCCTCCCATTGCATGTGTAGCGCCATATCTCATTGCAAGGTCCCTTTAAAAACAAAGCACTCAGGCATGGATTGATGGATTGTTCTAACCTAATGCAAATCTATATTTGGTTGTACAATGGGTAAATTGTCACTACCTGCCAAATCATGGTCTGCAAGTAGTTGCCAAATTAGGATCTGAAACTATGATTGGAGATGGATTTAAAGTTCTGCCTCAGCCAACAAACCATAGAATTTACAGCTGGAAATCTAGTTCAACTCTCTGCAATGGCTTGGGAGGTTGCTCTGCAGGGCCAGCTCTTCCATTAGGCAGAGCTGTCACATACAGTATCTGCCCACCCTAGGAGAGTCTCACGCCCCTAGCCTTTAGATAAGCTGAAGTAGCTAACTAGCAAAGCTTTCCCATGAAGAAAGTGTATTTGTCTGTGCTTCGTTCTGATGGGATTTTCCCTGGCATAGAATACTTCAGTCAAAAAGGACTTGAGAAATTGTCATCATAAAAAGTGATGTGCTTCAGGCTATCAAACAGTATTTACATACAAACAAGATATGGTGTGGATGCACATTAAAAAATATATACAGATACAGTTGTACCAAAAACAAATTTCGAAAGCTTGCTTAAGAGTCTTAAAGAGCTTGCCTTGCTTTAAAAGATTTCACCCCAAAGGATCTTCCATAACTGTCCAAGTGGAAAAGAGAAGAGTTGCATACATACCACCATACTTTGAAAGTGTATGACTTTGTCCCTGGGAACTATAGTTTGTAAAGGGTGCTTAGAATTTGTAGCTCTGTGGTGGGTAAGCTACAGTTCCCATTATTCTCAAGGGAGGGGGGAAGTTAAATGCTTAGGGTTTTAAATGTGCTTTAAATGTATACAGTGGCAGCACCATAAAAAAATGTGGGGGAGCACAGAAGGGGCAAAGTATATTTCTAGGTGGGTGACCTGTATCCCCCTTGTTAAGGTCTCTGAAGGAAAAATAAATCTTAACAAGGGGTCCAGCAGTGGTGGGGGTGAGCTCCTTTTGCTTGCCTTCCCCAATGCCACCCATGAATGTATGGCGCGTATGCAAGCCAAGAAATTTGTAAAGAGTTTTTCTGACACCAGAGTCAGGGAGGTTTTGTTGGGAAGATGCAGATTTCTAAAGAGCTTATATATAACAGTTCGCAAAGGATGTAATGAAGTTCAGCATTCTTTAGCTTTTAATTTTACCAAAATTCACAGCTGTGATCTGGAGTTAATATTTCCCAGCAATTGAATAATAATAATAATAATAATAATAATAATAATAATAATAATAATAATAAACACAGCTTAAGGTGAGAATAAGTTGGTGTTTGCATGCTTCAACATTCTGCTGCAAATAAATGGGCAATAATTATGAGGCAAGCAAATAATTTTGCAAAGTTCAGGAAAGCAAAAGGTGCTACAGTAGGAATACTTAAGCAAGGGGGGAAAGGCTTCGGGAGGTGTGTGAATCCATCTCCCTCAAATATCCATGAGGTTACTGTCTCAGGTCAAGGGGCAAAGTGGCACCAAGGTGCCGGATGGCAGAGCCCCATGTGTTGTGTCGCTGGCCCTGAACTCCCTACTGTAGCCTGGTTCCCCCAGATGCGCAGCATATGGTCCCATCACCACTTTTGAAGCAAGGTTCAAATGCCAGCCCAGAAGGCACCTGTATGTGGAATGGGATGGTGACTATCTTATCCTTCACCTCAAGAAGCAAATGCCCTTTGTTGCTCTGCCTGTTTAGGTACCGCATCCCGTGGTTTTTCTGAGTTTGCTTGGATAGTGCAGGGGAAAAAATCATGGCTAAACTATGGTTAGCACAAACTGCAGTTTCTTAGGCAACAACCAACTCCTAGCCTGTAGTTGCAAGGATGTGTTGCGGACCATAGTCCAAACTATGCTGGGCAGATGCATGAATGATCCTGGTGGTGCTGCTCCTGGTGGCAAGCCAGGGAAGAGCTACTGGAGAAGAAACAAGTCCACAGTACCGGGGGGTGGGGGGGGGGATGGAAGTCAGTCACTGATGATGATGTTTTTCCAAAGGCACAACATGATATTTTCACAACAACTTAAGAGGATGTTCTCACTTTGGCAAAGGAAAAATGAAGAAAAGCTTTCATTAAAAAAAGAAAACAACCCTCTCAGCCCCGCCTTTAATACACAAAAATGTTCCATACAAGAAGGAAGAACAAATTACTCTTGGGCATAGGCCAATCTCTGTCAACCACCACTCGCAGGCTTTTAGCAGCCAATCAGAGATGATGATGTCATTCTACAGCTCTGATTAATGAGAAAACTCAAAACAGTGTGGCCTGCCAAGATATCAGATAATCCTTTAACCCAGCCTCCCCCATAGAGATGTATGTATGTATGTATGTATGTATGTATGTATGTATGTGTGTGTGTGTATGCACCTGAGTGGGTCTGTAGGGCAGGAAATGGTCTTTCTATAATGAGAGCAGAGGTCTCCTTAATGAACTTGCAGCTCCAACATTTCTTTAGGGGTAGCCACAACTGTTTAAAGTGGTATAATGGTGTTTAAAATGCATAGTGTGACTGTAACTTCATTCAGTTATTTCCCTAAACTTAAAGTTCCATCATACACATGCAAACATATAATTTGAGAAAATCAAAATTCTGTTATGATGTTGAGGGGGAGAAAATAATTGCATCGTGGTAGAAGGCCCCACAGAGAATAGAATGCCCCAATGAGTGGGTTGTACAACATGGCGTTCCCCATGTTCAGACATCTCTCTTTCTCTCTGTCTCTCTTTGATTCTTTCGTTCTCTCCCTCCCTCTGCCCTTGGGAGGAACTTTGCCTGCCCCCCTACAACCCAGCACCTGCACCTTGTCACTCAATTAGCTAATGCCTTTCTCTCCAGAGACAAGTCATTTTTCCCCCCTGTGGCCATTTATCTATCTAGGAATCTAGTCTTGCAGCTGCCAACTGAAGAAGAAAATTCACAGATGGATGAGCAAAGATACAAGGAAGCTCCTGCAAAGCTGTGCTTAAGAAACATTTTACAATACTGTAAAGAAAATATGGGTTAGTGGGAAACTCCTTCAAAGTCTTCCATGCATTCACAGCCCCAAGGATTTTAGAATGATTGAGGAATTTGACCATCAAGAATTTCTGTTCCAAATGACCTCATCTACACCTTCCAGATTCATGTGCAGATAAGAATTTTGCTAACTACTGGCCTCCCTCTGTCTCTAGCTGTTGAGACACAGCTCTAAGCAGTTTATACTTCTCAGAAAATACCAGTTTGCTTTTGAGAGAAAATGTATGTATTTTGAAATGAATTTTTAGGGGGCTCTAATGTGGAAACTGAACGAAATGAGATTAATGTGGAAACTGAACGAAATGAGATTGTATGGAGAGCAGGAATGAGAAGGTGACATGGATTAGGGGGGAGAGAAAGATTTGCTCATTCTATATCCAGTACACTACAATAATGTCATTGCAAAAAGCTGGATAACATTTTGATCCTATGAGATCCAGGGCTCAGTAGCAACTAGTAAGATGACCCAGTTCATTCAAGGGTTTCTACTTAAGCAAACTGGGATGTCTGGTCTTTCTTTGCAAAGCTCCATTTGCCTACCTCAATGGCTGGGAACCAACGGGTGGGTCAGAAACCCATCTCCCCATCCCAGAGGCTCAAATTTAACAGGTGGGTGGGCACTTGACTATCATGACTTCAAAGCACAGCTAGGCATAAAGGGCAGGTCCCCCAGGACTACTAGGGCACAGTCAACATACAGAGAATATCAAGCAATAATAATAATAATAAATTCCCCAGGGTCTCAAAGTCACACACTCTTTCCTGTCTCACATACATTTCATATTGTTATTTGAACTCAAAGAAGCTGTCAATTCACGGATCTCTCTGGTCAATCAGGTCTTTGAAGCAAGTGAAACCTGCAACAAAATGTTGCACATTCTAACAGGAGTGCTCCACTTCAGGGCCTCAGCCAGCCATGCCCTCCTTCGGGATATTCCATTCCATCTGCTCCACCAAAACTGTTTTCCATTTCATCTTTTCCACTAACATTCAATATTTCATACAAAGCATGCTCAACCCTTATTGGGCTGTGTTTTTTTGAGGGGTAGGTGTACTGTATTTATATTCGTACGACTGCAAACATTGATGGTTGTACCAGCATTCTGATATCTCCCTCTTGTTTCTCAGCGGTCTCATTTTGGATCCATTTCTGTCTGCACTGACTGCGCCAGTTCTCGTTTACAGGGAGCGATGGCATCTAAGCTATAATTGCATCTAACCACTGAAGAAGATAGAGAGGACCGATCTTTGTTAGGTGTTTTTTTTAAAGAAGAGAGATGTGGCCCTCGGGTTCGAGTCACTTCAGAAAATTAAAAGTATTGAATCAATAAAGCTCTGACATTTCTCTCTCGAAACACTGGAATCATGTCATTGATTCTGCTTCATAATGTAAAGGGGTCAAGCAGCATAAAGCATGGTGCCTGCGAGCCATCCATCAAGCACTAGTAATGCTGTTTTCATTCCACATGCTGCCCTGAATCCAGATTGTCTTGCCCTTGCAAAATGAGTTTGGAGATGGATGCTCCACCGCCGTGGCAATGAAAGGTAGACCATTTGCTAACCAGGTCTGCAGCATTGACTTTCCTCACCCAACAGAGGGTTAAATGTGGACAAGTTGCAGGATTTGGAGATTAAACTTAGAGGTTCAGTGGAAACAATCCTTTAAACAAAGTGGTGCCAAATGACAAATATTGCAACACTAAAGAATGAGAATTGCAGCAGGATGGAGTGGGGGTGGGCACTGTTGAAACCCCCAGGTGAATGTGCACAGCGTGCTGAAAGCACTGCAGTTTTGGGGGTTGTCAGAGCCAGTATGGTGTAGTGGTTAAGACTCATAATCTGGTGAACCGGGTTCGCATCTCTGCTCCTCCACATGCAGCTGCTGAGTGACCTTGGGCCAGTCACACTTCTTTGAAGTCTCTCAGCCCCACTCACCTCACAGAGTGTTTGTTGTGGGGGAGGAAGGGAAAGGAGATTGTTAGCCGCTTTGAGACTCCTTCAGGTAGTGATAAAGTGGGATATCAAATCCAAACTCCTCCTCTTCTTCTTATAACTAAATAATGCCCTTTTCCCACCTCTGTATCCTAGTTCTCTGCAACAGAGCAGGAGTGTTTGGTTTTAATATTAGAAGGAAAGCATTGCTTAGAGAGCAGCCAGCATCTCACTGAGACTTAACAAGTCACAGTGAATACAAGATACCCTAATTACATCTGCTCCACTCTCTCCGCACACAATTCAAAGTGCTGGCTATGAGCTATAAAGCCCTATATGGCTCAGGTCCAGGCTACCTGAAGGACCATATTCTCTCATGTGATCCTACCCAGGCTCCAAGTTCTTCTGGGGAGGTCCTTCTTCCAGGTCCACCACCCTCACTGGTACATTTGGCAGGGATGCGGGGGAGGGCCTTCTCAGTGGATGCTCCCAGAACTTTGCAATTTCCATCCTAGAGAGTCTAGATTGGCTGCCTCCTTGCTGTCGCCTTCTGCCAGCAGGTGAAGACCATTTTGTTTCAACAGGCTTTTGGGAACTTGCTGTTTTTAAGGAAAGGGCCGTGTATAGTGTGCCACACTGGGGGTTTTCTTTTTACTATCTGCATGCATATATGTGTGTGTGTGTGTGTGTGTGTGTGTGTGTGTGTGTGTGTGCTGTTTAAAAGATAGTTTAATTACTTTTTAACGATAACCTTTTATCTGTATTGGTTTTAAATTTTGTGAGCTGCTTTGAATCCCGATTCTGGGGGAAAGGTGGGAAATAAATATATAAAGACATGGGACAATTTATAACTGAGGTGCAGTTCAGATGATGTGTTAGAACACATAATCTATGATGACACATAACCTACATGATGGTTTCTTAAGCCGTACATCACCTCCCAGCGTAGTTGGGAATTTTTGGGTTTCCACAGGCCCCAGGAGGGGTCATGCCAATTTCATTTACTGCTTATGACTACTTTGGTTATGTTTGCAATTATGCAATTTGTTCATGTTATTAGCCACCTTGAGCATGGTTTTGACTATGGAATGGCAGCATGCAGATAAAATAATGTATGTAAGTAAGTAAGTAAAAGGTCCTAGGTTCAATCTCCCGGTAGGGCAGCGATATGAGATCCCATCTTGGTTGGAGGATGGATGCTGACTGACAGATTGAGGTTGAATCCTGACAAGACAGAAGTATTGTTTTGGGGGGACAGGAAGCAGGCAGGTGTGGAGGACTCCCTGGTCTTGAATGGGGTAACTGTGCCCCTGAAGGACCAGGTGTGCAGCCTGGGAGTCATTTTGGAGTCGCAGCTGTCCATGGAGGCATAGGTCAATTCTGTCTACCAGCTCCATCTGGTATGCAGGCAGAGACCCTACCTGCCTGCAGACTGTCTTGCCAGAGTGGTGCATGCTCTGGTTATCTCCCACTTGGACTACTGCAATGCGCTCTTTGAAGGTGACCCAGAAACTACAAGTAATCCAGAATGCGGCAGCTAGACTGATGTCTGGGAGCGGCCTCCAAGACCACATAACACCAGTCTTGAAAGACCTACATTGGCTCCCAGTACATTTCTGAGCACAATTTGAAGTGTTGGTGCTGACCTTTAAATCCCTAAAATGGCCTCGGTCCAGTAACCTGAAGGAGCGTCTCCACCCCCATCGTTCTGCCCGGACACAGAGGTCCAGCGCCGAGGGCCTTCTGGCGGTTCCCTCACTGCGTGAAGCCAAGTTACAGGGAACCAGGCAGAGGGCCTTCTCAGCAGTGGCACCCGCCCTGTGGAATGCCCTCCCATCAGATGTCAAAGAGAACAACAACTACCAGACTTTTAGAAGACATGTGAAGGCAGCCCTGTTTAGGGAAGTTTTTAATGTTTGATGGACTACTGCATTTTAATATTTTGTTGGAAGCTGCCCAGAGTGGCTAGGGAAACCCAGCCAGATGGGTGGGGTATAAATAAATTATTATTATTATTATTATTATTATTATCATCATCATCATCATCATCATCATCATCATCATCATCATCATCTAAGGAAGCTGCTGGTGGTCAGCCTCAGGGATACTGAGATGGCTCAGTATGCAGTAGCTTCCTGTGTTTTTACAGGAGTTTAAGGTGTGGTTCAGAGTGTGCCTGCCAGGACAATAAAACAGATAAAATAAAATAGCTCCCTACCACCACCTGGTAAGCTTACTAGGGGGCTGCCAGGGGGCTGGCACCATACTTGCCATCCTCTTTACGTGCATCTTTTGCATGCCATCCTGGCTGCCATCCAGGCTACATTGTCCTCATGCCAAAAATCCCAAAGCCAGCCCATGGATTGGGAGCTCTTTAATTGGCATTATTGGCATTGTGGAAGTATTGGAATGTGCTTCACACATGTCCAACATCTCATTTACATCAGACCTGAACCGGTCTGCTTACTTTTCCCTTCACTTCTCTGTTCCCAGTAAGAACTTTTGGCTTACAAGACACATGGGTTGAGGGCTGAGGGGTTTCTTTCTCTACAAAGGCCTGCTTTATGTTCTGCGTATGAAAATGTAGCCTCTTACAAATCACCCCTTTAAAGTCAGGAGGGGAGACTGAGTGAGCAAGAGTTAAAGTCAGAAAGAGAAATTATCTTTATGAAGTGGAGAGAGAGAAGGAAACACAAACTGAACAGAACCTCCCTCTCCCCCTCACACCCTACCCTGTGAAAAAATAAAACAATATGTGAAAGGAAGCTGCGGGAGTGATGGCTAGCAGCCAATCTCTGTTCAAATAAATTCAGTGCTCTCTGGAATTGGCAGATATCCAATAAAAACTCATTTTAATCTAAGACCACGAGTCTCCGATGCAAAGTGCTCCCGAGAGAGGCCACAGCAATGTGAAATATTATTCATCTACCTAATGACTGAGATAGACTGGAGAGGACTGATAAAGCTGCAGCAGTGGCCTCCAACCTTCCTTGTCCACCCTCAGCAAACAAACCAAGAGGCGGGAAATGAGGATAAACCCCAAAAGCAAACCACAGAAATCCATGGTCTCTCCAAGCGATGGAAAAGCTGGCTGAATGATACTGATGGAGCATTTTGCCCAAGCACTAACAAAACCCCAAGGATCTTCAATGACACAACACCCCAGGTTTTATGTTTTGTTTTTCTTCCCCAGTTCTCAAAGTTTGAGAGGGGAAATGACGGTGACTTCCATGGCCTGGAATGCTCCTAAAATGCAGACATTGCAGCTGAGCAAGACCACCAAGGAGGGGAGAGTCATAAGGAGACGGATATTATGGGAAGCCAAAAACACTCACAGAAGGAAAAGATGGAAGGAGGTTTCACCCATGAGCTTTATTTGAAAAGGTCTCCAAAATGGAACACAAAATGTGCATTGGCTACAATGGGCATCTGGTTGCTTTCCCAAAATCTTTATTTCATTGTCTTTGTACAGGATACAAAAACACAGGTGAAGTCCAGGTGTGCCCGAGTTATTTGTGTAAACATCCACAGGCAATTAATCTTAAGGTAGAAGCATAGAAAGCTGCTCTATACTGAATCAAAGCATTGGTCTGTGCAGCTGAATAGTGCAGCTGAATATCATCCATGCTGACTAACAACAGATTCTGACGTTTCAGACTGGTGATATTTCTGGTCAGGGAGCTGTTTGTTTGTTTGTTTGTTTGTTTAGTAAAAATTATACACCACTTGATTTTATATATATATATATATATATATATATATATATATATATATATATATGCTTTCGTAGATTTTCACGGGTACAGGAATGCAGGTTTTGGTGTCCTCGGGTGTCTTCCCGTGTAAAAGTTGGGGTGTCTAGGCGACGTTTCGACGAGGTCTCACTCGTCATCTTCAGGCTGGTGTTTTCGGCTTCTTGTTACTGGAACAGAGCAGGATCTCAGTGTTTGAGTTCCTATAAATACTGTTGAAGGTGTGGTGTACAGCCTCCAATGTTTTGGGCAGAGAGGAGGTTCCCAGGCTAGTGTGCCTTTTCTTCTTTTGTTCCTTAATTACTTGAGGGATATCTTGAGTGATTTCTTGAGCGATATCCTGAATCCCACTTAGGTGTGGATTAGTTTCTCAAGCCTTTGTGTCTTGAACTCTTGAACTTTGTGAAGAGTTTTTTTGAGAAGATGGCTGTACTGCATTTGGTTGTGCTCTGGCTTGGCTTCGTGTATAGGGGCGAGCTGTGGTTTTGTGGCCTGTGCCAGCCAGATCTGTGTAGGGATTGCAGGGGGGTGCAGCATCCGGAGGTGCCACCATGGTTTGGCTACTGGATGGTATCTGTAATTCATCTGTGGAGAGGGTCTGGGTTTGGGTCTGGTGTGGTTGATTGGTGATGGCGTTCTGTGTGCCTCTGGATCTGGTGTCAGATTTTGTGGGGAGGGCTAATTTGTGGGGAATGCCGTCAAAAAAGAAGAAAAAACTTCCTCTCTTTTCCAACACATGAAAGAAACAGGACACGAAATTAATTTTGCAGATTCCAAATTGCTCTTTAACATGGAACATCACCACAAGAGAATAATCATGGAAGCCATCGAGATAGAGAAACACCCTCACAACATGAACAAGCGTGACGACACATCCCGCTTGCCAGACATCTGGAAATTAGCCCTCCCCACAAAATCTGACACCAGATCCAGAGGCACACAGAACGCCATCACCAATCAACCACACCAGACCCAAACCCAGACCCTCTCCACAGATGAATTACAGATACCATCCAGTAGCC
This sequence comes from Podarcis muralis, assembly GCF_964188315.1. NCBI lineage: Eukaryota > Metazoa > Chordata > Lepidosauria > Squamata > Lacertidae > Podarcis > Podarcis muralis. The sequence goes on along the minus strand of NC_135661.1, from coordinate 68,964,827 downwards.
AAACCATGGTGGCACCTCCGGATGCTGCACCCCCCTGCAATCCCTACACAGATCTGGCTGGCACAGGCCACAAAACCACAGCTCGCCCCTATACACGAAGCCAAGCCAGAGCACAACCAAATGCAGTACAGCCATCTTCTCAAAAAAACTCTTCACAAAGTTCAAGAGTTCAAGACACAAAGGCTTGAGAAACTAATCCACACCTAATGACCCACCTAAGTGGGATTCAGGATATCGCTCAAGAAATCACTCAAGATATCCCTCAAGTAATTAAGGAACAAAAGAAGAAAAGGCACACTAGCCTGGGAACCTCCTCTCTGCCCAAAACATTGGAGGCTGTACACCACACCTTCAACAGTATTTATAGGAACTCAAACACTGAGATCCTGCTCTGTTCCAGTAACAAGAAGCCGAAAACACCAGCCTGAAGATGACGAGTGAGACCTCGTCGAAACGTCGCCTAGACACCCCAACTTTTACACGGGAAGACACCCGAGGACACCAAAACCTGCATATATATATATATATATATATATATATATATATATATATATATATATATTAAGAACCTCAAAGTGGTTTCCAAAAAGATAAGGCAATAAAATCAATAAAACAATCTGAAGCTTGCTTTGGAAGGAGCTCTCCATGGTCCTGACCATCTGGTGCTGAACCAGAAGCTTGTTACACCTAGACAGAATATTTACTTCTATGGGCTCCAGCTCAGAGCCAGAAATGGGCTAACGATAGAATTCCCATTCTCTTTTCAATTTCTAAGCATATTAACAAAACTAGGTTGCGTGGCCTTTGGTCTGGAATTCCAGTTTAAGCCAAAATCTGTAGTCATTTTAATCCAGACCTGTCTTTTAAAATTATTAGGAGGAGGAGTATTTATTTACTGGTTTTTGAGCCAAAGTGCCCTTTCCACCAGCTTACAGAGTTATTAAGATGCTAACACAGAGAAAATATGTTTAAGGTATTTTGTGGCAATGATTCCAGTTGGCACTATCTCAAGACACTCACGCCTTGCATTATAAGCAGTGCTAGATATCATTGAGAAGCCAATATTTAGATCCTGCCAGCATCTCTTTAAGAAAGATTGGCCATTTTTTGCATGTGAAATTCAAATTCCTGTGGTGTTCCATAATTACTTTAAAACTTGGGGGGGGGGGGAGAAGAACCAAAAACAATTATCTTGTCAACAATTCAGATGGGGATAAACAGCTATTTTACAACAAGTTTGTGCTCTGTGTATATTTTGATTTCATGGACCAAAATGGAAGGTTGACCTTATTTGAAAAAATAAGGCCACTTGGGTTCTGTACTTTGGAGTCCTGTGGTGGCTTGCTGAGGAATCACTGAGTGGTACACAGCAACCAGACAGGAGTCAGAGCTGAGAGTTGAAACTAGGAAGGAGAATTTGGGGGCAGAGAACAAACGGATATCCATTGCCAGCAAAAACCATTGTTTCTAAGCCAAAGTCCCAGCCTGGACATAAACCTAGACGTGGAGTTTCTGAGGAGGCGTTCACAAGTGAAGTTAGATTATCACTGGGCCTCTGACGTGACACTTCTGAATGTCTGCAATCTCACATGTGTATTGAGGTTCATTTTATATTCATTTGGGACCCAGCTGGATAATAGATATTGTCAGGCGTTCAGGAGCAGAGGCAAGGGCAAGGGAGGAAACAGAGAGCGAAGGGGAGGAGGCAGAAGAAAAGATGAGTGATGACGACGACCCGAGATCTCCAAGTCTTTCCAGTGAATCGGAGGATTCACAGAAAGGAGCACCAGTGGCCAGGGCAAGGGGGGAGTTTAGGGGGGCACCCCAGGAAGATAGAGCCAGAGGGGACTCAGAGGAGAGCAGTTGGAGATCGGGACCAGCGTCACCGCCAGAGAACAGGGAAGAGGAAGGGAGCCAGGGGGCAAGCGCTGGCAGCTCACAACAGGAGGGAGGGCACGAGTCAGGGGTGGCCACACCTCCATCTGGGAGCGAAGAGACGGTTAGACGGAAGGTGGAAGGTTGGGCGCGCGCGCCAAGTTCAAATGCACAGGAAGGCGGCGCAGTAGGCAGCCCGGAAAGGGAGCCAGGTCCTAAAGCCCGGCGCAAGGAGACAGGAGGGTCCGGGGGGTCAGCGTCAGAAGAATCCCGGAAGGAAGAGACCCAGGGGGGCAGAGGGACCCAGAGAAGAACAGTCAGGCGGAAAAGGTGGAGCAGGGCTAGGATATTAAGTTGGTGTACAAGGGGCGGAGATTCAGACGGAGCTTCGCCGATCTAGCTACTAGACGTAGAGTTGCACGCAGCAGCTTGAGAATGGAAACTGTAACTCAATAAAGACTTTTACTTAATGACCGTTGGCTAGCGTGATCCTCTGTGAGCTAGGATCTTGAAGCAACTCTGACAGATATGAATTCATATTTAATGCTCAATGATAAAATGCTGTGTTTTGCCAGGAAGCGTCCGAATTTTAAGTTTATTCTGGTTTTACATAATTTATTTTTTAACTTGCATAACACATTTTATTTCATTTTAATCATTTTCATATTTGTTACGGGTAATAATCTCCTTTTTTTTTTTTAAGGGGCAAGTTACGATCTGCCAAGGAAACTCGGCATTCTAAATTTGTTTGTGATGTCATTTGTGTCCAGCCTAATGTCTGTATCTGCTATGTTGCCTTACACTTTCATAAATTCTGTTTTGTAATGGTCCAATGACTAGAAACGAATGAATCTGAATCTATTGAATGCTTGGGGAGTTGCTTCCTGTTCCCCTGTTCTCGAGTAGACACAGCCACATGGGTGGCTGCTTTGCCAACGCATCCTTTGATGTAGTACAAGTCAGCTGACTTGCAGAAGCATCAGGTGGGCAGCCTCAGGAAGAAGCAGAGAAAGCACTGTTCTGCTGCTGGGCTGAGCTAGGAAGCAGGTGTTGTAACCAGTTCATCTCAACATTTTCAAGCACTTACGTTGCCCAAGGTTGGTAATTACCCAGCTTTGAATGTGAAATCTGCCCCACGGGTAATGCTTTGAAGCATTACAAATCAAGCATCCTTTTCACTGCAAGGGGTTTGGCGTGTTTTGTGGTGGGGAGGACACTGCCTTGTCTCTTAGAATATCTTTATTTGAATGATGTTGCTGGACTACAGCTCCCATCAGCTACAAAGCTACAATTCCTAGAGTTGCTTGGGAAGAGGGGATCATTATTAAACTGCTCTGAAAATTGTAGCTCTGGGAGGGTAATCATAGAATCTTAAGAGTTGGAAGGGACCCCAAGGGTTATCTAGTCCAACCCCTTGCAATGAAGGAATCTGAGCAAAAGCATCCATGACAGATGACCATCCAACCTCTGCTTAAAAACCTCCAAGGACCAGCTCTAATGGGAGTCTGTTCTACTGCCGAACAGCTCTTACTGTCAGAAAGTTTAGTCAGAATCTCCATTCTTGCAACTTGAAGCCATTGGTTTGAGTCCTACCCTCCAGAGCAGGAGAAAACAAGCATGCTCCCTCCTCCATGTGACAGCCCTTAAGATATCTGAAGGTGGCTATCAGATCTCCTCTCAGTCTCCTCTTTTCCAGGGGTAAAACATACCCAGCTCCTTCAAGTGTTCCTCATAACGCTTAGTTTCCAGACCCTTGATCATCTTGGTTGCCCTCCTCTGCACACCTTCCAGCTTCTCAACAACCTTCTTAAATTGTGGTGCCCAGAACTGGACACAGTATTCCAAGTGTGGTCTGACTAAGGCAGAATAGAATGGTACTATTACTTCCCTTGATCTGGACACTATACTTCTGTTGATGCAGCCTGGAATAGCATTACAGTGGTACCTCGGGTTAAGTACTTAATTCGTTCTGGAGGTCTGTTCTTAACCTGAAACTGTTCTGAACCTGAAGCACCACTTTAGCTAATGGGGCCTCCTGCTGCTTCCGCGCCGCCGGAGCACAATTTCTGTTCTCATCCTGAAGCAAAGTTCTTAACCCGAGGTACTATTTCTGGGTTAGCGGAGTCTGTAACCTGAAGGATATGTAACCTGAAGCATATGTAACCCGAGGTACCACTGTACTTTTTTTTTTTTTGCTGCTGCAACACACTGCTAACTCATGTTAAGCTTGTGGTCCACCAGGACCCCTAGATCCTGTTCACATGTACTGCTAGTAGGCCCTGTGTCCCCCATCCTATATTTGTGCATCTGGTTCTTCCTGCCTAAGTGCAGAACCTTACATTTGTCCCTACTGGAATTCATTTTGTTAGCTTGTGCCCAGTTCTCCAATCTGTTAAGGTCATTTTGAATTCTGATTCTGTCTTCTGCAGCATTAGCTACCCTCCCAGTTTGGTGTTATCTTCAAATTTGATTAGCATCCCCTCAATTCTTTCCTCCAAGTCATTTATAAATATGTTAAACAAAAACAGGCCCAGGACAGAACCCTGCAGCACCCACTTGTCACTTTTTAACAGGATGACGAGGAACCATTAATGAGTACTCTTTGGGTTTGGTCAGTCAATCATCTACAAACCCACCGAACAGTTACCTCATTCAACCCACATTTTACCAGCTTCCTCACGAGAATATCATGGGAATATAATGATGTTGCTGGACTATGGCTCCCAAAATTCTGCCATGACTGTTTGAAATGGTATGTAACTTTAAATGTATGGCTCAGATGGGATCTCTGTTATAGAATGCCCTCTCTGGAGAGACTCGCTTATCACCTTCTTTGTTTCCGCAACAGGTTAAGATCTGCTTTAAGTCTCACAGACCTTTAAAGTGAGAACTTCTCGATTCACTGAATGTTAGATGGACTGTATATTTTTACTGATGCTGGGTGCTTTTCCTATGATGTTTTACACTGCCCCTAAAAAATAAATAAATACTAGGCTGATTCTTACTTTAATCCAGCAATTAATATTCTCTTTTGGTTGTTTTTCTGAATATTGCTGTTTTAATGTAAGCTGCCCAGAGAGCAGTGATACTGAGTGGCATATCAAGGCTGTTATTAAATAAAGTAACGTTCAAGCAGCCTTGCCAGTGCCGGCGTTATGCTTTGAAGGGGAGTTGGAAAAGATTGCCTGGAGGAGGCCTCCCTGAATAGCCTCACTGCCTCCTCATCACTGCAGCTGATACCCATTCACTTACCCTGTCTCTCTGTACCCTAGCCACACTGCCACCTATCTTATTGGACTGGGGCTTTTGCCATCATGGGAAGCAGTAATCATTACCAGAGCTTCTTCTGGGTCAGAGGCAAGACAAGGCAAATCAGCACCTTGGACAGATCCCAGTGAACCCTGCTGGCTGAAATAGGGAGGAAAGGGACATAAGAAGCCAATGGCCTCTCTGGTCCAGCATCCTATTCTCACAGGGGGCAATTAGATGCCCACAAGCAGGACCCAAGCACGGGGCCCCTCTGACGGTTTCAAGCAATTCAAAAGCAGTATCTCTGACCGACTAGATCAGGGACTAGACTCATATGAGGGCTTAAGAATGCTGGCAGGGGGGCTCTGTTCAAGTGGTTCCATGCCCTAGGGAGATCTGTAGTCCATCTTTAAAGGGCTTGTAGGCTATTGTGCAGTTTCATGCTTCCGTGTGGTTGTGGAACAAGAAAGCCCACAGGAAAGTCCTCTTCAAACGGACAGGAAAGTCACAACCTTAGGCCAAAACAGTGTAGAAGGTACAGCCAGGGACTCCCTCTCAACTGGGGTGACCGAGGCATCATCTTTGAAGGTGACCCGGAAACTGCAATTAAGCCAGAATGCGGCAGCTACACTGGTGACTGGGAGTGGCTGCTGGAACCATATAACACCGGTCCTGAGAGATCTGCATTGGCTCCCAGTACATTTCCGAGCACAATTCAAAGTGTTGGCGCTGACCTTTAAAGCTCTAAACAGCCTCGGTCCTGTATACCTGAAGGAGCGTCTCCATCCCCATCGTTCCACCCAGACACTGAGACCCAGCGCCGAGGGCCTTCTGGTGGTTCCCTCATTGCGAGAAGTGAGGTTACAGGGAACCAGACAGAGGGCCTTCTTGGTAGTGGCACCCGCCCTGTGGAACGCCTTCCCATCAGATGTCAAGGAAATAAGCAGCTATCCTATTTTTAAGAGACATCTGAAGGCAGCCCTGTTTAGGGAAGTTTTTAATATTTAATGCTGCATTGTTTTTAACATTTGATTGGGAGCCTCCCAGAGTGGCTGGGGAAACTCAGCCAGATGGGTGGGGTATAATTAATAAGTTGTTGTTGTTGTTGTTGTTGTTGTTGTTGTTGTTGTTGTTGTCTGAATCAAGAGTGCTCCACGGGCCAACACAGGGACCCTAAGGCAAAGGACATGACACCATCCAAAAGGAGAGGCCAAGGTGAGCAGAGGCTGCTGCTGCTCTTCCTTCTATTTGCCCCTGTTGCTGCTCACTCACTTGGAGAGGGGCAGGTTCACACGCTGCAACCCTGAAGGGTTGCAGCAGCAGAGCCGGAGGGCTGGCACTGGGCTCCCTGCAGGGGTATAGGCCTCAGCAGTTGCCCAACAATGCCAACTCAGATGCCAACACTGCAAGTCCATTTAGAGAATGGTAGAAAAGTTTTGTGTGGGCGTGTGTGGGTGTCCCGCCCCCATGCAAGAGTTTTCCAGTGATGCTCTTAATGGCTGAGCCAATTCCAAATTAATCTTGGGAGGGAAGCCACCCATGGCTAATCAGAAGCAAGAAAATTCTGCAATGCGGACTTTCCGTAAATGCAGATTGGTGACATCACCCACTTGTTGTCATTTATGTATCGCCTAATACTGCTTCTTCGGTGAAAGCAAAACCTTTGTATCTAGACAGGCACTTAGCAGCTATGGATGAGCAGAAGTTTCTGTAAATGGCACATTTAGCATGGTCTGAACCCCCCAGATAAAAGGCAGGTTAAAAGCCTTCTATAGTGATAAAGGTATATCACTGGAGATGCAATTTATCATCCTCGGCTGTCCTTGGTTCCATTTCTTGGGTCAGATGTCTTATCTCACGAAAATAATGGAGAAAGTATAAGGCTGCTGGATTTACAGCTATGGAAACCATCCATCGCACAATGACTGGAGCCCCTTTGCTGAGAATTACTCATTTGCTTACTTTGGACTGTCATTTTGGCTTTCCCCCACAATAGCTCGTGAGTGCCAAATCCATATGACAATCGCAGTGAGCACAGTGTACTCAACATTTCCGTTGTGTTATTTAGTGTGCTATTCCACTATGCTGATATATGCTTTTGTTAACCCTCAAGACTGATGGCTAGCACACTCTCTACATGGGACCACTCCTGAAGATAAATCGATGCAGAAAGCAGCTCACCATCTCCTTATAGATCTTGGGAGATGGGAGCAGACACATAAGAAGCACAAAATTTTAGAGTAGGAAAGTGCCATACAGGTCATCCAGTCCAACCCTCGACTCAATGCAAGAAACTCAGTCTGGCTTATGTCAGCTGTTCTGGGTTGTCAGGTATGCTTTCGGGCCCAATTCAAGTGGATGGAGTTAGGGATGAAAGCAGCATATAAAGACTATTAATAAATAAGCAACATTCAAGCAACAGTGCCAGGGTCAGAAAATAAAATAACAATGAAGACAAGCCATTGCAACAATAAACTGCAGATTGTTTCTCACTGAGACACAAGTAATTATTCAATATTAGAGAAGAGAGTCAAGTTCACACATGCTTCTCAAATTTAATACAGTATTACACAATCCATAAGTTCTTCGAGACTTTCAGCACGGGTTTTGAATTTGTCTGTATATATTATGAAACTTCATCAGTTGTAAGAACCTGAGAATATAAGGGAAGCCTGCTAGATCAGCCCAACAACCGATCCAGTCCAGCATCCCATTCTCACACTGGCCAACCAGATACACATGGGAAACCTGCAAACAGGACTTGGGCACAATAGCACATTCTCCCCTCCTATGGTTTCCAGCAACTGGTTTTCAGAATCATTACTACCTCTAGCTGTGGAGGCAGATCATAACCATCATGGCTACTCACCGTCAATAGCCCTCACCTCCATGAATTTGCCTAATTGTCTCTTAAAGACATCTAGGTTGGTGGTGTTCACTGCCTCTTGTGGGAGTGAGCTCCATAGTCTACCTATGTGCTGCATTAAGTCTGCTATGAATACATATTTCTTCTTTTGGCCTTTACTCATGTGAGGTTGTTGGATTAGATTCTCTGTGAAGACCATTTCCCATATTTTACTGTACAATTTCAATAGAGAGATGCCTTGCAAATCATTTGAAAAACTAGCTACAGATGTCCATGCTGCAATTAATGGTCAGGACTTATATGACCAAAGGAGCATCACCACCAAAAATAAGCCTGTCCATCCCTTAAGTCTGGCTGAACAGATTCACTTCAAGATCCCACTTCTGTCTAAGTCCCTGTAGAACTTCTTAAAATGTAGACAAGAAAAGTAGACCACGTTAGGCTAGATGAACAAATAATCTGACCCGGCCACAATATATGACAACATCCTTTGCTCCTTATGCAGAAGACTACAAAGGTTATTCTCCAAATACAGCCATTATGGAATAGAACAAGGCATTTCATGTAGAGAAGAAACTAATTGCTAGCTGGGGAGAATAATTGCTTGGTGTGATGTTAAAATACCCAACTGTGTAAAGGTCAAATCCTGATGACCATTAAGTCGCTTCCAGAGCAGCTCTGCTTTTTAAGACACGGTTTCCATCCAACCCCAGAAATTACCTGCATTGTCATTCCTAGATGTATGACCTTGGTGTTTTTCAAACCTTAATGCATGTATTGTTGGAACTATCTAAGCTTACCAAGCAATCCATGGAGCTTTGCACATGACTGCCAAGTCCTCTTCATTATTCATCACCAATCTCTCATATCTTTACATCATCTGCAAACTTTAATGCAGCAGCAAATTGCTCCAGATGCTTGTCAAAAACTATATATGTATATTAGAATAGAGCATAAGACCTGTTCCTTCTAACCAGGTTATGATTCAGTCTTCCCCACCCCGGTGCCCTTCAGATATTTTGGAAAACAACTGCCAACATAGTCTGACTCAGAAAAAGGCATCTTCCTATGTGTTTGTTTGCTGTGATAGACCTATTCATACTTATTGGAGAATCCCTTGACCTTACTTTGTAAAATAATACTTTCCCTCTTCTTCCCTTGGTATTCAGGTGTGTATGTGTATATACATTTCATTGTTTTTTATATTTTCTGTTGAAAACTGCCCAGAGTAGCTGGGGCGACCCAGTCAGATAGGCAGGGTATAAGTAATGTTGTTGTTGTTGTTGTTGTTGTTGTTGTTGTTGTTGTTGTTGTTGTTGTTATTGTTAACACATACACATTTAGTTGGTCAACTGAACAAATGGACTATGGTTCATAAAAGCTGGTGCTAAATGCATTTCCTAGTCTACAAAATGCCACAAGACTCTTTCTTGTTCCAACTCACCATGAGGAAGATCAGATGTCAGGTGGGGCATGAGGTAGCTCCGGGTCAGCTGCCAATCAAAGTCATCCTCAACACCTTGGCTATACTCACACTGGTTTAAGTCCCCGTCTTCTTCAAAAGTACAGCCAGCTGTGGGATAGAGACAAAAAGAAACATTGGGATGAAGGACAGCATATTTTTCCCAGAAAGAGAGACACAAAACAAATCTTAAGAGGACACAGAAAACATCAGAGAAAGCACACAAAGGACACAATCGATAGGTATTTCCACCGTTGAAATCCATCCTGCCTTACAGCTCTCGTTTCAAAGAGCTGAAGGAGAACTTGTAGGTCATCTAGCTCAAATGGAGGAAATCCAGATTTAGAGCACCGCCAACAGATGGCTGCCCAGTCTCCACCTGAGATCTACTGCCGGAAGCTGTGTGGCTCTGAATACAGGTTGTAAGGAACTCCAAATGGGAAGAGTGCTGTTGCACACACGTCCAGCTTGTGGGCTTCCCAAAGGCATCTGGGTTGCCACTGTGAAAACAGGATGCTGGACTAAATGGGCCTTTGGCCTGATCCAGCAAGCCCCTTATGTTCTGATGTGGGGAACTGCTGCCTTTACACAGGGACACGGGGAGGCGGCAGTGACAGTGGAGAGTGTCAGAGCCATCAGCATGCAAGTTAAGGGCATCTCAGTATGATGCCAGCGCTTCATAATTATTTCCTTGCATGGCTCATCCCAACTTCTTTTATCACTTCAATTAGCAAAGCCACCTCACCTGTCACCACTGACAGAACAGAAAATAACAACTTGGACAAAAAAGTATTTGCAAATGCTCTCCTTGCTCTCCCACCCTGTTTCCCCAAATTTAAGTTTCCCCTGCTAGTATGAAACTTGTAAAAAAACCCAGGAGTCCCATCAGGTTTTAGACTCATCGAGATATTTAAAATCAAATCAGGATTCAGCAAGGCTAAACACTGATTAAAGGGGTGGGTATTGTAGGGCCAGGGACACGGGTGGCGCTGTGGGTAAAAGCCTCAGCGCCTAGGGCTTGCCGATCGAAAGGTCGGCGGTTCGAATCCCCGCGGTGGGGTGCGCTCCCGTCACTCGGTCCCAGCGCCTGCCAAACTAGCAGTTCGAAAGCACCCCGGGTGCAAGTAGATAAATAGGGACCGCTTACTGGCGGGAAGGTAAACGGCGTTCCGTGTGCTGCGCTGGCTCGCCAGATGCAGCTTTGTCACGCTGGCCACGTGACCCGGAAGTGTCTCCGGACAGCGCTGGCCCCTGGCCTCTTAAGTGAGATGGGCGCACAACCCCAGAGTCTGTCAAGACTGGCCCGTACGGGCAGGGGTACCTTTGCCTTTATTGTAGGGCCACAAGATGTGGGTGGGAGGGATCCAGGGGAGAGTAAAATACCATATTTTTCGCTCTACAGGACGCACCCGACCATAGAATGCACCTTGTTTTAGAGGGGGAGAAAAAGAGAGAAAAAATTCTCCCCCTCTCTGCCCAGCACCCCTTCAGCAAAGCGGCCGTTCAAGGTACGTTGGAAGCCTGGAGAGCGAGAGGAGTCGGTGCACACGACCCCTCCCGCTCTCCAGGCTTCAGTGAAGACAACCCAAAGCCTCCGGAGCATGGCGGGAGTTCCCGCTGCACTCTGGAGGCTTCGGGTTCCTTTCGACCTGCTCTTTGCGGCTGGCGGGGGGAAGCCCACTGCCAGCCCCAAAGAGCAGGTCGGGGAGCAGCGGAAATGCATGCAGCCTTCCCGCTGCTCCACGAGCTTGTGGGGCTGGCGGTGGGGGGAAGTGCTGCTTTAAGGAGTGCACGGCTCCTGCGGGCTTTTCTACGAGGAGGGAGAAGGGACTGAATGTCCGTGTCAGTCCCTTCTCCCTCCTGGGGAAAAGCCCGCAAGAGCTGTGCGAAGCTTGTGTGCGGCTTTTGGGGGCTTTTCCTGCCTGCCTCCCCCCTGCATTCGCTCCATAAGACGCACACACATTTCCCCTTACTTTTTAGGAGGGGAAAAGTGCGTCTTATGGAGTAAAAAATACGGTAGTGTATATCTGGCACACATATAATGCAAATTGTTTGGACTGCTATATAAAGGACACTTGCTATGGAATAAGTCCCACTGAACATAGTAGCCCGGCTCCCCCATAATACTAGGCCAAAGCATGGTTAGGTATAAACCACAAGCTGCAGAAAGTGTTTATTCTCGGACATTACCTACATAGTATATTTAAAGCACTATGGTGCCACTGTAACAGTCATGGCTTTCCCCAAAGAGTCCTGGGAACTGCCATTGTTTTAAGGGTGCAGGGAGTCTTTAGGACATGCATAGGCAAACTTGACCCTCCAGTTGTTTTGGGACTACAACTCCCACCATCCCTAGCTAACAGGACCAGTGGTCAGGGATGATGGGAGTCGTAGTCCCAAAACATCTGAAGGGCCGAGTTTGCCTATTGCCTGCTTCAGGAGATTCCTATTCCCCTCACAAAGCTCTGTGAGAGAAACAGTGGTCTCCTAACAACTCTCAGCACTTTAACACACTACAACAGATCCCAGGATTCTTTTGGGCAAGCTATTTCTGCTTAAAGAGGAATGGCACTGCTTCATAGTGTGGATGTGGCCTTAGGTTACCTCTTGTAGCATGTCCAGGAGTGAGAAATCACAAGGCCAGGTTCAGACATAAAGCTAGCTCAACACACAGCTTAGATCCAGACAGCACAGCAGCAGGCTGGCCAGGGGAAGAGCAAAGAATTGATTATTTTTTGCCTGCTAACTCATACATGCTTAGCCATGCTTTGGCTAAGCACCGTGTGCAAATGGAACTAGCAGGACTTAGGTTTGCACAGAGGACTGTGCAGTTCTCTACTTCTGCCAGCCTGATCCACTTTTTGCTACATCACTATGCAGCAGTGCCGCCTCAACCACTCTGTAATTGGATGGTTTTGCATCATGCAAAGCAGCAACTGATATTAGCAGGCAGGCATTGTGGTTTTTAAGCACATTTCCCTTCCCTGTCCCAACTGATAGCCCACACCTATCAACATGCTAGCCAGCCACTGAAATCCATGCATGTTGACTGGTCTCACTTCTACTAGGATCATTTCAATGGTGCTCCATCTGGAGAATTTAACAGGACAGGACGACATTTAATGGGCTGAAAGCACCAACCACCCAAAGGTCTTGTTAAATGGGATACAGGGCCTTTAATGGATGAAGGTAGGGCTGACAGATGTCTCATATTTTAGGGGACTGTATTTTATTCCAGAATGTGTCATCTCTACAGAACATAACAGACTGCCTTCCTGATTCTCACCTCCTCAATCCCTGCCCCAGGCTGCTCAGCCAACACAGACGAGATGGCTTATTTGAGAGCATCTTTTTGATCTGACTCACCTAGAGAACTGGGCCAAAACCAAAACAAAACGAGCTAAGAGCAGACAATGTTGCTGCATTCTAGCACTTTGGTGAAATAGGGCTCAGGAGCCACTACTAAGCATTGATGCAGAACTTTAAATTTGCAATGAGCTTTACAGTGTTTGAGAATATGTGCTTATCTCTCTGCATGGAAGACTAATGTTATCTCCGCACCCCCCTCCCGGAGGTTATGGTGGTCATTTTATAATGCCATTTCAGTAAATCAGAGCATGTTTTGAGAGGGTGTGTGCATGAACTGTATCTGTGTGCACACTGCATATCTGGGAGCTCTCAAATTCAAATTGGAGGAAGGAGGTGCCGAAAGGCATGGCAATGGCCACCAGCTTTCAAATAGAGCATACAACTGCATGGAGGCTGTCTATCAATGGCTTCTAGACCTAGGAAGCTGTCTTTGGTCTATCTACTCCATGCACCCTGCAGATTTTTATTGTTGGGCTACAGCTCACATCAGACCCTCCCACTGTGGTCAACCATCAGGTAAGGTGGCAGCTGTAGTCCAAGACAACTGGAGGGTAGCAGGTTGGGGAAGACTGATCTGCTCTGACTGGCTGTGACTCTCAAGGATCTCTGGTATAGGTAAATGCTGTTTGGGCTTTTCATAGAAAATGTAAAGCATAAAATCAGAAAAGATCCCCCATACCATGAGGTGCTGCTGAGTGCGGCTCACTGCAATGGAAAGCTTCTCCGCAAGAGTATTTTTTAATGCATTTAAGAACATTACCAATAAAGAAATGTCTGCAACTTTTTTTAAGGAGGGGGATAATGCCTGTAGCAATCTGCAAGGTGAAAGGTTTTATGACTCATCCTCAACCTTGCAGAATAAAGTCATTCCCAAATCCATCAAAGCCCTCTTCCCACAAGCTGTCGGAGTTCAGCAGCCAGGCTATACTGTTCCATGCATTGATCATATTGTGTACACACACACACACACACACACACACACACACACACACACACCATCTTCTATTGCCTAAGACCTCAGGATGCCAAGCCTTGAAGGCTCTGGGGTTCGATGTAAGAGTGTGTGTGTGTGTGTGTGTGTGTGTGTGGCCTGTTAACTGGCACAGCCCAGCTTGTTGAGTGCTGACCTATTGTTCCATTAAAGCCACAGATTACAAGCAGGGCAGTGCTTCAGCAATAATTAATGCTGGCCCCCTGAGCCAACGGGAGCAGGCATATTAAGAAAGCTCTGAGCAAGCAGAATGAGCAAAGGCAAATGGCCCCTGAGCAGTCCAGGCAGAACCTATTTATTATTTCGTTACTTGTTTAACAATCTCTTTCCCCTTCCCATCCCCAAGTCACACCGGTCAGTTCTGCTCCCCCAAGGTCCTTCACTGGAGTTTTTAAAAGACGCACCACCAGTTCAATATCTCCACGAGGCAATTAGCAGGCTGCTCTCCAGCCCTGATGCAGCTTTGCGGCAAAAAAGAAGCAGCAAGAAATCAAGAATTGGGTGGCCAAGTGTCCCAACCTTAAAAGAGGGCAGTTCTCTATCTGGGTTGTTTGGCTGCATTCACATGGCAGGTGATTCCATTTCCCCAATGTTGCCCTACCTGTTAGTTTATGTGCTATATTCGAGCTTTCACCTAACAGAAAAGCCATGTAAAGCTACAATACAGTGTGCTTAGTGCTTATTTTCGTGTTATTTTCAGAGACAATTAAGAGCAGCAGTGGGGAATTAGTCGCTCACAATATGTTGTTCAACTCCAATCAGCCCTGGCCAGCTGTTCTGTTTCAGGCAGCGGTCCCTGCTGGGGAAAGGGGTCTAGACCCAGGCCCAGGCCTGTCCCAGCTGGATCCCTGAAGCAAAATACTACTCAAGTCAATATCCAGGATCTGCTGAGCAGTTAGGTCAGCCCAGACTCATATTCCTCAAAGGCAGGCCAGCAAAGAGTTAAATTCCAAGGTACAACAAAGTGTCAGCTTCTGGGATGGGTCAAGATAAGGGGGCCACCCTTCATGATGCCCCCACCCACATGCAAAGAGAGCTTTCATGTTGCTCCAGCAAGCTGCATACACAGACTAAGCCTTAAATAGGGTTTGGGCTTCCTTCAGGCTATTGGCTCCACCCTCACAATGAATTAGGCTTCCACTCTAAAAGGGGAGCCACTTGCTCTAGAATCTTTTGTCTGCAGCCGCGGGGAAGCAACTGCAGAGTGTACTGTGTTTGGAGCTGGTGTCCTCAAAGTTTGAGGATGGTCTGTTCTTTCTGCTGATCAAAATTCTGAAGAAGGAAGAGCACTGAGGTGTGTTTCCAAGGTCAAATCCTGATCTAAGATACCATCTCTCTCTGGGGTCTGTTCTCTAGAAGCACTGGGCCCACCTGTGATCTAGAGGTCACCTTCTGAATGCAATTATATATATGTACACACACACACACACACACACACATACCACATCTGACTGGGTTTCCTCAGCCACTCTGGACGGCTCCCAACAGAATATTAAAAACATGACAAAACATCAAACATTAAAAACTTCCCTAAACAGGGTTGCCTTCAGATGTCTTCTAAAAGTCAGATAGTTTTTTATTTCCTTGACATCTGATGGGAGGGCGTTCCACAGAGTGGGTGCCACTACCGAGAAGGCCCTCTGCCTGGTTCCCTGTAACCTCACTTCTCACAGTGAGGGAACCACCAGAAGGCCTTTGGAGCTGGACCTCAGTGTCCAGGCTGAATGATGGGGGTGGAGATGCTCCTTCAGGTATACTGGGCCGAGGCTGTTTATAAAGGTCAGCACCAACACTTTGAATTGTGCTTGGAAACGTACTGGGAGCTGTTTTCTTGAGCAAAGGTAACACAAAGGTGAGGCCAGCTTGTGCTATTCTTCTTTACTAGACTCTTCACATACACACCCCAAGAACAGCTGACCCAGCAATGTATTCAACGTTCAATTCTGTCCATCTGCCAAGTCTGCAGAGCTGGGAGCTGTGACTTTGCTCCAGACGGCCCCAATCAAAGCGACCTAGCCCTGCGGAGAGGATGGCGCAGGCAACTGGGTATGTTCCAGCCAACAGTCTATTAATTACTTATTGGCTTCTGTTGCTCTGTGCGTCAGACAGCTATTTTGAAAACACACATATCCATGCAAAGTCCCCTTATGCCCTAAAACGGCTTGCAAGAAGGAACAGCTTGAAGTAAGGCAGAATGGAAGTGCATAAGTACATTCACTCATGGGAGGACAAGGCAGTTCTTAGAATCATAGAAGGATGGGGTCTCAAGGGTCATCTAGTCCCACCCCCTGCAATGAAGGAAACACAGCTAAAGAATCCCTGGCACTTGGCCATCCAACTTCTGTTGAGAAACCTGTTGAGAGAGTCCACCACCTTCGGAGGTAGTTTGTTCAGCTGCCAAACAGCTCTTACTATCAGAAAGTTCTTCCTAATGTTTAGTTAGAACCTCCTTTCTTATAATGTGAATCCATTGGTTCAGATCCTTGTGAGGATACCCAGAGCTTACAGGGTTAACAGCCCAAGGGAAATGATGTCCTGTCACTGGGGTGTGTTCGCATATGGGGTTTGTACTTTGTTATGTGAACAGTTTTTACTTTCTGTTTTGGCTACGACAGGAGAAGCATAATGTCTTCGCTATCTCCTGGTTCAGCATCTTAAAAAGCAGAGACATCACCTTGCCAACAAAGGTCCGTATAGTTAAAGCTATGGTTTTCCCAGTAGTGATGTATGGAAGTGAGAGCTGGACCATAAAGAAGGCTGATCGCCGAAGAATTGATGCTTTTGAATTATGGTGCCAGAGGAGACTCTTGAGAGTCCCATGGACTGCAAGAAGATCAAACCTCTCCATTCTTAAGGAAATCAGCCCTGAGTGCTCACTGGAAGGACAGATCCTGAAGCTGAGGCTCCAATATTTTGGCCACCTCATGAGAAGAGAAAACTCCCTGGAAAAGACCCTGATGTTGAGAAAGATTGAGGGCACAAGAAGAAGGGGACGGCAGAGGACGAGATGGCTGGACAGTGTTCTCGAAGCTTGACTTTGACCAAACTGCGGGAGGCAGTGGAAGACAGGAGTGCCTGGCACGCTCTGGTCCATGGGGTCACGAAGAGTCGGACACAACTAAACGACTAAACAACAACATCTCCTGGTTGTTGTTTTGCTGCTGTACAATAAAGCTTCGTAGAGTAGAAGCAGCTGTTGTATGAGAGTTTTACTGCATGGCTGAGATTCCTTCCACACAGGCACCACTGCGCAAGATATTCTGCTGTAGCTGGGAGACGCAGGTTGGCACAGTGGAAGTGGACTGGATGCCACAACAGTCCTGCTGTTTGCAGCCTTGACAGACTCTCGACAGAACAATCCTGCCCTCCGGAGCAAGAGAAAACAAGCTTGCTCCATCTTCCATGGGACAGCCCTTCAGATATTTGATGGTGGCTATCCTATCACTCCCCAGTCTTCTCTTCTCCAGGCTAATCATACCAAATTCCCTCAACCATTCCTCATGAGGCTTGGTTTCCATCCCCAATGGCAGTGAAGAGATCTTTCTACAGTCAGCAGAGGAACAAAGCTTAGCACCAGGGCAGGATATGGAATTGCTGCAACAGGAATAGTGTCTCTGAGCCCCTGCTCCTTCATTCTACAGTGGTACCTCAGGTTACAGACGCTTCAGGTTACAGACGCTTCAGGTTACAGACTCTGCTAACCCAGAAATAGTACCTCGGATTAAGAACTTTGCTTCAGGATGAGAATAGAAATCACGCAGTGGCAGCGGGAGGCCCCATTAGCTAAAGTGGTACCTCAGGTTAAGAACAGTTTCAGGTTAAGAGCAGACCTCCAGAAAGAATTAAGTTCTTAACCAGAGGTACCACTGTATTCCATTCCACACATACATAAATACCAACTTTAGCAAGTAGGAACTCAAATTTTATTTCTTCCACACCTGCTGAAGAGAATGGCATGCCAAAGCCATCTCTCCCTCTCCATGCAGCTTGGCAAAATATAGAAAGATAGATTCCTCGTTTCACATTCTTGGAATGGATAACCGCTCATTCCCCTAGGAAGCAGCTCCCTCTCTTCCTCCTTCACTCACCCCTATGTTGCAAGTCATTTGCTCGCTTGATGCAAAACCGAGAATATTTATTTCCACCTCTCAAGCGATTTGGGATAAAGGAGCCAAGCAAGTTCAGACAAACAGTACGGTGCAGTCATCTCAAATGCCAGGCCATTTGTCATTTCACAACTTATTCTAATAGAGCCAGGACTATTAATACAATGGCTGGGGTTGTGTGTGTGTTGGGGGAAGCAGCCACACTTTATTTCAAAGCCAGTAAAAGCACTTTTGGGGGTGGGGGGTGGCTGGCTATGGGAAGTGAAACAGACGGCTGGATATTTGACACAGCAGAGCCAGCAGTTCAGGTTTCCATCCCCCTAAAATTAGAATTATTCTGTTCCACAGACGAAGCCATAGAATCATGAAGGCAGACCTCATTTAATACACAAACGCACCAAGAATGCACACACAACCAAATATATTCTGCATCAGGGGTGAGCAACATCTTGTCGGTTGAGAACAGGGGCGGACAATTCTGGCAATTTTGGTCTGTTTTTAATTTTTTTGTTACTCCAGTCTTAAATTCAGTTCTCCATATTTCCAGGTCGGTTAATTTATATTTATATTTATATTTATATTTATATTTATATTTATATTTATATTTATATTTATATTTATATTTATATTTATATTTATATTTATATTTATATTTATATTTATATTTATATTTATATTTATATTTATTTAGAAAAATGTCCTCATGAAAATTGGTCAGCTTTTTAGTGTGAATTTCTCCTAATAGGCACAATTTTGCCTAATGCATGCATTTTCTCAAAGCAAATTTCCGTAATGTAATGCATTTTGTACGTCATTCTCTATAATGCATGCATTTATGTGCGCACTTTAGCCTAGTAGGTGCATTTCCTAACACATTGCTTGGCTGAAGAGCTGCATTTAAAAAATCAGAGAAGCATAAATTCCAGCTGTGTTTGTTTGCATATTTTTTCAGAAAGTACAAATTAGGTACATGCACCTTTAACTACCAACTGAATTGGATTCCTGCTCCCATCCTAAAATAAGGGCCACATTCCCTCAAGGATAATCTGTTGGGGAGTGAGGCTCAGGCAATAAATGGGTGGAGTTTCAACCAGCAATCGGTGGGGCCAGAGCCCAAAATGGGTGTGCCACCCCTTTCCCCTTTATTTCTAACCTCCTGTAGTATCCTGGAAAAAGGGAATGACTGGCTGAAAGCCTAAACAGGAGCACTCCACACTGGAACATTTTGTTAGGCAGTTATTTTCAATGGAAGGGAAACAACTTTTTTTAAAAAATGCAGAAAACAACGTACCACATTTTTCGCTCTATAAGACGCACCAGACCATATGAGGCACCAAGTTCTTGGAGGAGGAAAACAAGGGGAAAAATATTCTGAATCCCAGAAGCCAGAACAGCAAAAGGGATCTGGCTTCTGGAATAGCTGATAGCTTCTCTTGCTGTTCTGGCTTCTGGGATAGCTGCGCGCAGCCTCTCCCAGGCAGCGGGATGAAGGCTTCCCCTGCCCTGAAGAGGCTCCCCCAAGAGCCGCGCTCCCTTTAAAGAGCCCCGTAGAGCGTGTGTGAGGCTCTTGGGGGCTTTTTCCAGAGGAGGGAGTAGGGCAGCCCTTCTCCCTCCTCGGGGAAAAGCCCCCAAGAGCCGCACACAGAGCACTGAGCAGAGCCTCCTGCCTGCATTCACTCCATAAGACGCACACACATTTCCCCTTATTTTTTAGGAGGGGAAAGTGCGTCTTATAGAGCGAAAAATATGGTAATTATTTATGTAGTGCAGGGTTTCCCAAACTTGGGTCTCCAGCTGTTGTTGGACTACAACTCCCATCAAACATGGGACCTTTTGCATAATAAACCATTGCACTCTAATAGTAGTCTCGCCATCAGCAAGAAGTTCGCCTCCACCCACGGGGCCCAGCTAGCTTGCAAGAAGAAGCATGAAAACGGAAATTGGAATTGTTAAATGCACGGTAGCACAATGCAAGGCACAGTCTTTGAAAGGGCTTTGTCTAGCTAAGCGTAATGCCTCCCTCCTCCCTCTTTCAGCGTTTCGGATAGGATTAGAGGCGGGAACGTCTGTCAGGAATATTAACATGACTAACAGCCACACGCTGAGCAAAGCTACTCAGGCCTCAATCTTCCTAAGCAAGGCCCCCTGCCAGCTGGACGCCACCTTCGGTGCAATTTGTGAAGCACTGTGACTTAGAAAGTACTCGTTTTAGGCTTCGAGAATGAAAAATGAATAACCTTAAGCTGTAGCACGCAAGCCTGTCCAAGTTAACTGGAAAGAAGCACCATGCCCAGGTGATAAGTCCAACTGACAATATTGCCTCTATGACTATGGTTGCATTTTTGTCCTCGGTTTAAATTGGGGAGCAAGCCCCATTGAATTCCATAGGAGGACAGATGGTTGGGATGTAGTAGAGGGGGAGAAGGGCCACACCAATTGGCACTGCCCCCCCCTGCATCCGGTACCCATTTGTTAAGGAGGCCATGCGTCGCTGCCCCACCAAGCTCAGACTCTTCTCAGTCAGCTTCTGAACTGCCTGCCTTCTTTCCTTCAGCCGGGCCAAAGGGTATCATGGCAGCAATCAACTTTCTCCCCCTTGCCCCTGTAAAACTCAGCAGAGAGGGGGATGGAGACAAAACTGGAATTAGTTGGTTCTGCCTGGCATTGGTTCTGGTTTCATCCACTTTTGATCTGCCATCCTCACCCTCCATTGTCTCCACATTCATCAGTGAAATGGTACAAAAAATCATATTTACAAATGGATTGAAATAAGTACCTGTATACCACACACTTCAGGATAAAGTGCATTTCTAAATGCATTTGTTGAGCTAAAATACATGTGTAAATAAGTAGTCTGTGATAAAGTATTTTACCTCATCAAATGCATTTAGAAATGCACTTTATACTAAAGGGTATTATTTCTATGTATTTATACATTTTGGTACTTTCCCCCCTTTGGAGGAAGAAAGGCTGTGCAAAATCCAGAGGATAATTGTCAGTTTCGCTTAAAAATGAGGACCAAGTGAAATTCTCCCCTCATTCACCCCTCATTTCCTCCATTATCCCTAAACGGCTTTGAAGAGTTCTACTGCTTTTAGTATGTTTGTATGTTTTAAGGGCTTTCAACCTGCTTTTATCATGGGTGTCGTTCCCTGTTAGGCTATCTTGGGAATTTGTTTGAAAGGCATTGCTAGATATTTTCAAAATAAAAACATACATACTTATGGTTGCGTGAGGGCCACCTGCCACCTCAAGTGAAACATGGCAGAAACTGCTGCTGTTTGAGGGGAAATAGGTGGTTATTGTGGTTAGAAACATAGGAAACTGTCTTAAACCAAGTCCAAACAACTGGTCAAGCTACCCCAATATTATCTAAACCAGCAGTCTTCAACCTTGGTTGTCCAGATGTGGGTGAACAGCAATTCCCATCATCCACAGCCAGCTTAGCTTGATGGTCAAGGATGATGGGAGTTATAATCCACCCACATCTGGGAAACCAAGATGGAAGAACACTGGTCTATGCTGAGTGGCAATGACTCTCCGTGGTTTTAGGTGAGGGACATTCCCAGGAGATGCCAAGGATTGAACCTGGTACCTTGTACAAGCAAAACAGGTTGATTGCCATCAATTCCTTCCCATTTATCAGTCCTTTGAGGGTCCAGAAGGGAACCAAAGAGACAGCACAGTCTTAACTAATGTTGGGCTGAATAACCTCCCACTTCACAGGGCAATTTATGATGTATTGTGGCCATTCCCAAGTGGAATATTCTGTTTAGGAATGCTGCCAGACTGCTACATGCCACATGAAGTGCTAGCAAGGCTTTTACCAAGAAAAAAAGAACAGAAAAAGAAGGAAGAGAAAGCCTTTGGAATCTGCTATTAACATTCCACATGTGTGAAAGGTATTAGAATGTCTTTGTGGGATTGACTACATGGGACTGGTGGAAATGACTGGCAGAATCCGTGACCAGGGGAAAGAGACAGCGGAAGAAGATTGGAAGAAATTTAAAATATATCTTAGAACTTGTTGTAAAATTGAGGAGTGTTAAAATGTCAAGGAGTTGGGAAATAGAGAATTGCAGCTGTAATTAATAAGTTAAAGAAGAACCTAAAAGAAATTGAATTGAATAATTAGTTAACTGAGGAGTTGCTGAAGAAATATAAAACAAGGATGCAGAAAAGGGGAGGTATGGGGAAGTCCGGGAAGTAAGGTGTATGAAAGTATGGTTATGAAATTATACATGTTTATATGTGTGTATGTCTATGTATTGTGTATTGTTTGTGTTCATTTTGTGTCTGGAAAACCAATAAAAATTTATTTTTTAAAAAAAATAGAATGTCTTTGTGGGGTGTCACAACACTTATTCCCCAGATAGAGCCAAAATAACAGGGGCTAAATAGTCCCACCGCCTTTTAGATTAGGTGAATTCTCACTCACTAAAGCAGAATTAGGTCCTGGTTCAACAGGGTTCTAGGCAAAAAAAAAAGGCCAACAGCTCCTTCAGGTAAATGAAGCAACAGGTGAATGCTGCAGGCCACATTCATCTGTGCTCAGGAACAGAAATTAGAAGCAAATATGATCAGTATTCAATCACATGGTTGTAGCTAAGTCCACAAATGACACATGATTTGGTTTGTTTGGTTTTCTTACATTGTTGATGTTTCCTTTACATTGAAATGAATGAACCTGAGTTACAAAGTTGCATAAATAGTTGTGTCAGTTACGTAAAATAGCAGACAACAAGATTAATAACGTAGTATGTGACTGAACTGCAGCAGAAGGGAAACAGCACTGACTGTGATTAATATAGGCTGGGACATAAATCACTGCTAGGTATACTTGAGGGTAGGATGTAAAAAGGCAGTGATTTGGCTGGGGGGGGGGAGGTATTTTAATATCTTGCAATTCCCCAGACAGCAAAACATAGTTATTTAGTAACACAATATATATACTGCTCACTAGAAGAAAAGACTTCTCTGCAGTTTACAGTAGATATTCCAACATATTCATTAAAACCACTAATAAAAAGCATTTAAACAAGTTACATGAAAAAATATATATAAGAGCACAAATTTAAAAATACTTGTAGCTGCTAAAATAATGTGCTAAAACTAATTGTCTAAGCAGACTTGCAGGGACTATATATATACACACACACACACACACACACACACACACACATATGGAGGTGCAAAAAACACTGCAGGGCATTTGAGGAAATGTACGGACTTGCCGATCAGAAGGTCGGCGGTTCGAATCCCTGCGACGGGGTGAGCTCCCATTGCTCGGTCCCTGCTCCTGCCAACCTAGCAGTTCGAAAGCACGTCAAAGTGTAAGTAGATAAATAGGTACCACTCCAGCGGGAAGGTAAACAGCGTTTCTGTGCGCTGCTCTGGTTCACCAGAAGTGGCTTAGTCATGCTGGCCACATGACCCGGAAGCTGTACGCCAGCTCCCTCGGCCAATAAAGCAAGATGAGCGCCGCAACCCCAGATTTGGCCACGACTGGACCTAATGGTCAGGGGCCCCTTTACATGGTGGAATACAGATTCAGCCACATGGCTCTTTTGAAAGCCTAGGGTGGATGTCAGTGCTCAGGAGCCCTACTGTGGGGCCCTAGCAGCTGCCCCAGGATGCCAGGCGCTGATGCCAACTCACCACTCAACTCTTAGGAGAATTGGGAGGCTTCTTCAATCCCAAGCACAGTTTCAAGGGGTACGTTATCCCTCTCATGCACACACATATACACAGGGACTTTCAAGTCAAGGGTTTGAGAGCTTTCATCTGAGGACTAAGTTCAACCTGTGGTCAGCAGTCCACATTCACAGCCCAGTGGTGGCTGGCGCCCATTTGAACTGGTAGTGCAACAAGCAAGGTGACCAAGAGTAGGTGGAGCCAGAACCAATGGCAGATGGAGCTACCAACCTCCACTAACACAGCCCCTTTGCAAGCTCTTTCCTCTACTAGGTACTGGATCTACTTCTGCTGCATCACAAATGCTCCACGACATTCTGGCGCCTTGCTCGCCTTGAAGTAGAGTCACCATTAAAAGCAAAAAATAAAAAAAATAAATGCTTCCCTGGTTTTAACAATGCACGTTGTTCAGCTCTGCCTGTAGCTACTGGACAAGATTATCAAGGGACACAACCTCATTCTGTCAATGCTGAAGACCATTATTATTATTTTAAAATATTGGCCACTGTAAGAAGCAGAAGATGCTGAGCTGGTGTGACACAAGACTTTATTCCAACTGAGTGGCAAAAGGCAGATTTCAATAGATTGCAGCTGTCGGGAAACTCTTGCCGATATCAACGGAAGAAAGTTTAAAACGCTGTGAGTAATTTTACAGAGAGCCAAGGGGACTATCCACTCATTTGCTTTGATGCAGAGTCTACAGAAACCCAGCACTCTTCCACCAGTACTGGAGGAGCTCTGAGCAGAAAGCTGCATTCTCAAGTCAGACAGGAGTGCTGAACTACCCCCAGAGTAGAGCTGGAAGAAAAATTAAACTCAGTTTGCATTCAAAGGTGAACTCATCTAATTTGCCCTCTCCAAACCTATATATGATTTATTTACCACCCTTCGTCATAAGATCACAGGGTGGTTCACAGATACAAGCCAAAATGTAGCCATCTTTCAAAATTCACAGACTCTCATTTATTTCACAACAACATTTATACCAAATCAGAAATGTGTTTATTAGGAGAAATCCACACTAAAATGTTGGTGAGTTTTCATGACAAATCACAATAGAAACATGGAACCCTGAATTTAATATTGGAAAGATGAGAAATGGAAGGAACCAAAAATGGCTGATTTGTCCATCTTTGAGGAGAACCCAGTTTGGAACCCTGGAGAGTCACTGCCAGTCTGTGTAAATCATGGTTCTTCAACTGTGGTGGGATCCCCAGATGATGGGATCACCACTGACCACTGGGA
Organism: Podarcis muralis; assembly: GCF_964188315.1. Taxonomy (NCBI): domain Eukaryota; kingdom Metazoa; phylum Chordata; class Lepidosauria; order Squamata; family Lacertidae; genus Podarcis; species Podarcis muralis. The sequence goes on along the minus strand of NC_135661.1, from coordinate 68,939,970 downwards.
TATAATATTCAAATGGAAGATTGGAAAAGGTAATGGGAATTGGATTTGAAATTTACAGCGTGTTGTACACTGAAATAAAATTATATGAAAACGATGTACCAGTGGTATTTGACTCCTACTAAGTTAGCAAAAATGTACAAGACAAGTTCAAATATATGCTGGAACTGTAAAGAAAAAGAAGGTACCTTTTATCATATGTGGTGGACTTGTAAGGTAATAAAAGCTTTCTGGGAGATGATATATAATGAAATGGGGGGGGGGGAATGCTTAAAATAACTTTTGTTAAGAAACCAGAAGCTTTTTTATTAGGAATTACAGGTACCAACATACCAAACTCTTCATGCATGGAACAACAGCTGCCCGAATGCTACTAGCCCAGAGATGGAAAGAAGACAAAGTCCCCACCAGAGAGGAATGGCAAACCAAGCTGATGGACTATGCCAAGATAGCAAAACTCAGAAACCAAGAGGATAAAAACTTTACAAAAGAATGGGGGGGAATTATAAGTTATTTAGGAGACCACAGCAAGCAGATGGAAACAAGAGCAGGGTTTTTGTTTCACCTGTAGCGCAAAAATCACTATGGATATATGGTTTGATAGAAAAACTGGAGTATGGATGAATATGCAGTTGTAGATGTTTAAAATGAGACCCCATGGGGGGGGGGGAGTCCCAAGATTTGATTGGAATTGTAGCCCAACAACATTTGGGGACCAAAGGCTGATGCCAGACAGTGCCATTGTAGATGAGCCAATGGTCTGACTGGTGAAAAGACAGCTTTCTTTGTTCCTATGTGTGGTTCTGTTTTATGTTTGCACATGGAGTAATCTGGACAACAGGAGTTATGGGTTTCCCCTTGCAGTAAATTACATGTGGCCCAGAATTTAGGCAGTGAAATCCATGTGTCCCAGAATTTCTACAATTTCTGAATCTCATCAGGATGACAGAGAGATAACCTGGCAGCGGGGGCAAAGCATGGGGTCTTCCCCTTGGACCACTCCCATCAATGTGGTCAGCAGGAAGCAAGTCTAGGAACCATCAGTATAATAAATGTATTTCATAGTTTGACACGTAGCATTTAATGATGATAAATTCATTCATAACCACGAATACCAATTCAGTAGATAAGCAAATGGTGTGCCTATGGCTTTTAATGGATTTATCTACTTTATCTAACCTACTTTACTGGCACGCAAGAAGAATCTCCTACAATCTCAGGAAATTGCAAACCATCATAGTATCTATAAACATTATTTATGATTATTAAAAATGAAGAACAGAAATTATCATTCACATACTCTCAACAAAATGTCTTTTATTAAAGTAATTAATGAATCATCAGATTCTTAAACAGGGAGCCGACTTGAATTACTTCTTCCTTGCTTTCATTCTGGTGATGCTGTGCTTTAAATTGTCAAAAAAGATTTGCAAAGCAAGCTCACATTCTGCTGACAGCATAATAAGGTGGTTAAGCCTTTGTTGCCCTGTGGCAGATCTTAAGCAATTACTTTGCCACAGAGATTAGTAACCCCCGGCCTGCAGGCTAGACTGAGCCTATTGCTGAATTGCATCCAGCTCCCATGTTCCATTGGACACCCATACCTCAGCCCAACCATAGGAAAACACAAAGCTGATTTATAGAGAGTTAGTCCTTTGGTTAATCTAGTCTGGGGTTCTGGACAGGGGTTTTCCCCAGCCTTACTTGGAGATTCCAGGGATTGAATGTGGGTCCTTCTACCACTGAGTTACAGCCCTTCCCAACTATAGACAAGGTCAACTTCACATCTGAACAAAACAGTGTTTCTGAAGCTTGGGAGGGAAGGAGGCTGCATGGGCCTGCAAAGCTTTGACTCCCACAAACACCCACTTTGGCGTCTCTTCTGAACCTCTCTCCATCAGATCCTCATACTCAGCCTCTCTTTTCTACCACATCAAAGAGCAAGTTCCATGGGTGACTGGCTCAGCTGACCAGATGTCTTGCCTGGAGAAGGTCAACAGGAATCAATCCCAGATGTCCCAGGTTCAAAGCATGAGGCATCATGTGTAATGGTGGAGGAACCCTCTCCGGCACCCGAGGTGGGACGCCAAGGGGCGGAGTGAACCGCCTGGTGGTGCACGCACAACGTTTGTACAGACTGCGCACGCATGTGCACTCTGTACAGGATGCCACACATGCACACTCCGTTCGGGGTGCCACTCACGTGCATGGTCCATACAGGTGTCAGTACGGGCTGCCGCTTGCACATGTGTGGCATCCCGTATGGAGTGCGCAAGCGTGCGCAGTCTGTACTGTTGCCATGCGAGAGGCAGCCCATACGGATGCCCGTATGGACACCACGAGAGGTAGCCTGCACAAGCGGCACCCATACTGACTGTGTCACCCTCGGCCGCTCTACAGCTGGGGGAGGCAGGGGCCATCTAGTCACACACACACCCCAGAGTGGCACCCAGCGGACCCAGGGCACCCAGCGGACACGGAGCAATGGATCCAAACTACAAGAAAGAAGATTCCACCTAAACATTAGGAAGAACTTCCTGACAGTAAGAGCTGTTCGACAGTGGAATTTGCTGCCAAGGAGTGTGGTGGAGTCTCCTTCTTTGGAGGTCTTTAAGCAGAGGCTTGACAACCATATGTCAGGAGTGCTCTGATGGTGTTTCCTGCTTTGCAGGGGGTTGGACTCGATGGCCCTTGTGGTCTATTCCAACTCTATGATTCTATGATTCTATTCTATGATTCTATGACCCACCCCCTCCGCCCCCACTTCGTACACCCCGATCATGTGTATCCCTTTCCAACTTTTTCTGATGCAAAACCAGGGTGTGCATCTTCCAGGACCCGCTCCCGGGCGAGTCACGGGACCCGTGCCTCACTTTTGCCCCCCAAAAGCACTTGGGGGGCAAGATCTCACGCAGTTCCCCAAAACTTCTGGGGCACTTGGAAGGTATACAGGTGTTGTTGGGGGCGTGACCCTGTTTAATACCCTGGAGAGCCACTGCCAGTAGACAATTTTCTTTCCTGCTTGGCAGGGGGTTGGACTCGATGGCCCTTGTGGTCTATTCCAACTCTATGATTCTATGATTCTAATTCTAGGATACATGGATCAGTAAACTGATGTAGTATAGTTCTTATGTTCTTAAAGTTCCTGACATTTCTAACAGGAGAACAAAATGCAAAGACAGCTGTCCTGAGAACTATTTATATCAACCTGTTTTCTGTTGAGGGCAGCATCCCCTCAGGGAATGTATATGTCAGTTGAAAGTGGTGATGGAGTCAGAGGCAAGGGTGGTTGGCTGGGCAATCCCTTTTTTCTTTGTGTCCTCTCCTCCCTTTTTTATGCTGGCCCCTCTCCCCCCTTGTGTCCTTCCTTGCCACCCACATGAAATTGGGCCAAGAGAAGTAGTATTGGAGAATTCTGGCAAAAACAGACACGAGAGCTGAAATTTCTGGTGTTCATTTCTTCATCCCATGTCTAGAACAGAAATCAATGCAGCAGATGTTATCCGTATTCATGGATGTTGCAGCTTTCTGCGCACAAAAGATACCCAACCGAATTGCTTTGCTCCCATCTGCATTGTGTTTCCTTTGCACCAAAATGAATGGGCTGGGATAATGTAATGACAATGTAACTGATGCAATTTATGTAACAAATTAACTTCACCACAGCGGGAAGATGAAGTGCAGTGGAACAGAAACAGCCCTGCAAGTGATGAATACAAAGTGGAATGGAAAACGATGCTCTCTTACATCTCTAGTCAAGGGTTAAATGAAATTGGATTGAGGGCCGTTTGGAGCCCTAGGGCCACAGGTTAATCACCTATGCTTTACACCTATGCTCAGCTGAAATCAGAGCTAATTGTCCCCCCACACACATCCACAAATACCCTTAAGTCTAAAGTGCAGTCTTTCTGAGATAGGGCCACAAGCATTTCATTGTCTAAAAAAAGTTCACCTCCTTGCCTCCTAAGCCACCTTCAGCAAAGAAGGAGAAGAGGGAAAGTCTTCCACCTCCATTTCAAAAATTTACCAAAGCCTGCCATTTGTCCTAATATCCTGCCATAATAAAACAATTTTGACTGGTGACCAGCAGAAGCTTAAAATGCAATTACGTGGAAGGGGTTATTTCATCGCCCCACAGACACAGCTGTCAGAGCCAATCCATCTCCTCCCTCTGGACAGGTTTAGTGGTATTGCGTTTTATGCACAAGGTCTTCAGTCTTTTCTCGCTCTGCCGTCGGTCTCCAAAAGAGGATCCAAGCTCCGCGTAGGCTGCTTTATCATAATGACAAATTTGACCGTCATCTGTATACCCCGCCCCTCCCCCCCCAAAATAAAAGCACCTTTGAAAACCGCTCCTTTGTCAGATGGGCGTAGCGAACATGCAGAGTGCTACTGCACAAAGCGCATGGAGGCCATGGCCAGAAATTTGTGCTCACTGAATCAGGCCTGTGGCTCATCTAGTGCAGCATCCTGATCTCACAGTGGCCAACCAGATGCCTGTGTGAAGACGCAGAATCTGAGCACAAGAGCACTCTCCTTTCCTGTGGTTTTACAGCAACTGTTATTCAAAGGTATGACCGCCTCCAGCCATGAAAGCAGAGAACAGCCAACAAAACACTACCACCACAAACTGGCTTACAAGTATAAAACCAAATTTACTAGAATAATCGCTAGAATAGAGATAGAATAGAGACTTGTAACCATTCAAACAACAAACGTACTAAGGTCCCATGTGCAAGACAAAGCCTGGAGATACTGTAAACATGGAGTGGATAAATGTATAACTCTATCTTAACAAGTTACATGTGCAGTAAACGTTATATAAACTGGATAAATGAACCATTCAACAAGTAGCATGGGAAAAGGTTTTACAAAGCTGTTTTTCAAAGATTGAACTGGATAAGATGTTCTTCAATGGGTCTTGAGTTGGAAACACAAAGCCGTATGCATGGATCAATCACAGGAAGACAAATCAAAACCACCACCCTGGTGAGAATACCGCAAGTGGGCAAAAGGAGACCTGTTCTCTGGATATATTACACGCTTCATCAGTCCGAAAAGCCAGTCATATAAAACGGTTTGTTCAGGATAAAGAAAGTATTCACTGGCATCTATTTTTCACTCTATAAGACGCACCAGACCATAAGACGCACCTAGTTTTTGGAGGAGGAAAACAAGAAAAAAAATATTCTGAATCCCAGAAGCCAGAACAGCAAGAGGGTGAAAGTAGCAATCCCTCTTGCTGTTCTGGCTTCTGGGATAGCTGCGCAGCCTGCATTCGCTCCATAAGACGCACACACATTTCCCCTTACTTTTTAGGAGGGAAAAAGTCTTATAGAGCAAAAAATACGGTACTTAGCAGAGAATAGCCACCATGGTAAGCAGGCAATCATAGCCTTATTCTCCATGAATTTGTTTAATATTCTTCTGAAGCCATCCATGGCGATCAACACACACAACCAAGGCTTTGAAAGGCAAACAGGTTTCCCATCCCTGACCTAAACCATCAGTCATTTCCTAGACCAATGCCAAAGCAACATTCCTTGCCTATCAGTGAGTCTGGTTTCCAGACTATCGTGCATCCAGCTCACATCCTGACCAGCTACCTTGATCTTGTCCATTTCCAGGTTGACCCTGGCAAGACCCAGCATGGAACAGGAAAAAGCGACGTGCCAGAGGTCACATGAGTAGCAAGGAGAAATGAAGTTTTCTGTCTTGAGTGCCACCTTGGGTGGGTACCAGAAGACTGTCCCCACAGCTGCCCGCCACATCCCTTTTCCAAGCCAGGAACATTCTCTTGATCAAAAGGAACCAGGCTAGTGTACAAGGATGAGCATATTTTCAGAAGCAAAGACTGATGGCCCACGTCTCAGCCTAGCACAGCAGGCTGCTAATGCCAGTCTCTAAGCAGGCCCTGTACAGAAGGCAGTTTTGCAATGCACTGTGGGTTGCTGCTACATACATAGTTAGGAACTGCTATAGGAGTGCTAATCCGCTCTAGGACACTCCAAGGACTAAACTGTGCTTTAAATAGAGTGCGGCGGGGGGGGGGGAGGCTGAAAAAATGACACTGTCAACCAGCAGCTACCTTTGGCAAGCAGTTAGGCAAGCAGGGGTAAATGGCTTCTGTGTGATCAACCTGAGCGAGGCAAACACGGAACGGAACTGCTGAGTTAGGAAAGCAATAGATACGGTAATTCAACTCCATTCCTGCCCAAAGTGCTCTCATATGGCCTATGCTACGCTTGCCATTGTCTTTTGGTCCCACGTTGCAGCATAGAAGCCCTTTCCATACAGGGGTGTTAGGGATGGAGAAGAAGTTCCAAACTCTCAAATTCAAACTTCCTGAAACAATTCATGAACCGAAAGGCAGCAATCCTTCAAAAGTCAGATGTCTCCGAATCATGTGGTACATTATTATATGACATTGAGGACATAAGAAGTGCCTGCTGAATCAGGCCAACTGCCTATTTAGTTCCAGCATCCTATTCTCACAAGGGTCAACCAGATGCCTATGGGTAGTGTCAGAGGTCTGTTGCGGTTGCTCGAGAGTAACCAGGCAGGACTCCAACCTGTCTTTTACAGGCTTTATTTTGGTGCAAACTATTTACAGTGAAGAGCATCATAAGTTCATGTCTGGCTTAATCGCTAGCAGAATCTGGGAGTGGTCTTTTTTTTGTACCTCCCCCAACATAAAAATTTCATTACCCACAACCGTTTCCGCCCCTCCCTGTGCCTCAGACTACTGCGCAGGATGGGCGATGGCAAAGGCGAGCTTCCCTCCTCTCCAGCTTGCTCAGGAGCGGTTTTGAGGCTCTCACTAGCATCCCCTAGTCCTTGCACCTCTTCTCCGCTGGAGGTGGGGCTTTCCTCCTCCCTGGAAGAGGAACTGCTTCTCAAAATTGTCGGAGGCTCCCTATAACACAACTTCCCTTCTATTTCTCGCCTCTGAGCCGATGGCAGTTCCCTGACAGGTAGCAACTGCTATTTGAAAACACGGCTTCCTCCAGTTGTGGAGGCAGAACATAGCCATCATGGCCTGTAGCCATCAACAGCCTTCTTCTCAAGTTTATCCAGTCCTCTTTTAAAGCCATCTAAGTAACGTTCATTCTGATTTATTGTGGTGTGCGCCCATTAATCTTCCCATTAATCATCAAACATTTTTCAATGCATTTTCCCATCACTTTCTTAACCACAAAAGGTCCCTTTCTTTTTTAAAAAGTGGATGTGTTGCACTTTCGGGACACTTTAATTGCACAAAGCTACATTACCCAGCATGCATTTGAATCCCTTCTATAAAACTCTGACAGTCTAGAGGCGCTCTCAGAAATGTATTTATTTATTTGTTGCAACAATTTTATATACTGCTTAATTATAATCGCCTGTAAGCAGTGCACAAGAAACTCAATGCAATGAAAATTTAAATGAGTTATATCTATGAAATCAGAATTCAGTTATAATGCCTGCTGGAGGAGAGGAAAGAAAGAAAGAAAGAAAGAAAGAAAGAAAGAAAGAAAGGGAGAAAGGAGGGAAGGAAGGGAGGAAGGGATGGAAGGAAGGAAGGAAGGAAGGAAGGAAGGAAGGAAGGAAGGAAGGAAGGAAGGAACAACAACAACAACAACAACAACAACAACAACAACATATTCAGTCAGCAACAGAATTTCAGCAGGGGTGACTTCAACTGGAAGGAAGTTCCATCAAATTTGGACCACAATACCAGATGCATGGCTCCCAGTAGATATAAGCTGCCCATCTATGGGGGACCACTCACAGTGACCTCCAGATTACATACCTGCACCTTTAAAGGGAAGGCAACTCAACCTGAATGGGCTACCCTGCCTAGTTCCCAGACCTGGGAACCTTCTACCCAAAAGGCCATAAGACCTCAGTGATCAGACAGAGATATAAGGGATCAGGCATTATCTTGGACCCATATTGTTAAAGGCCTTGTAAACAAATACAAGAAACTTGAACCTGCCTGGTAGAGCATGGGCAGCTGCTTGTTTTGGCAGGTGGAGGTGTGCTCCCCCTCCAACATACATAAAGGAGCATTCTGGGTATATACTTTTTCAAATCCAGTCCAATATGTTGCACATTTAATGCAGAAGAAAGGAGACTCTTGCTAAGCCCTCTGGGATGGTGCAGGAAGGAAAAAGAAGGAGAAATAGGAGGAGAAAGGAACACACACAAAATGACCCAGTGGTGCCAGAGAGGCCTAATTAAATACTCCACAGTAACTCGGGAATATGGATGGCTGCCCAGGAGTCTGCCTGGTGCTTTTTGATCTGTTTAGTCTGTGGGCCTCTTGCTTCAGAGTTAATTACACACTTAAACCCTTTCTGTTTAAGCTAATGCACCATGGGAAATGTTCCATGGGCTTTTTTAGTTTTCTTCTCCTTCTCTTTGTATCGAGCATCCTTTTAAAGTGCTCCCATGCTTGAGGGAAGCTCAATGCCCTCGTTAATTGGACCACGTGAACCTCTTTACTCTGAAAAGGGCTTTGTTTGCTGGGATGCGGCAGGCCGCACTGCCTCACAGGCAAGAGCGGCTTCCAAAATGGCCTTGAGCAAGCAAGTCTCTCCATGCAAGCCTTCTCGTGCTTTCTTGGAAAGTGTAAAGAATTGCAAATGTTGGGATGCAGCGGAAGCAGGCTAGGATAAATGATACAGTGAGGCAGGGAGGCAGCAGGGAGGCAGATAAAGGGGCAGCTTCCAATAAGATAACCTGGGCAATTAGACCCAGTAAAAAAGCAGCCACAAAATTAAAAGACGCCTGCTTCTTGGGAGAAAAGCAATGACAAACCTAGACAGCATCTTAAAAAGCCGAGACATCACCTTGCCAACAAAGGTCCGTATAGTTAAAGCTATGGTTTTCCCAGTAGTGATGTATAGAAGTGAGAGCTGGACCATAAAGAAGGCTGATCACCGAAGAATTGATGCTTTTGAATTATGGTGCTGGAGGAGACTTTTGAGAGTCCCATGGACTGCAAGAAGATCAAACCTATCCATTCTTAAGGAAATCAGCCCTGAGTGCTCACTGGAAGGATAGATCCTGAAGCTGAGACTCCAATACTTTGGCCACCTCATGAGAAGAGAAGACTCCCTGGAAAAGAACCTGATGTTGGGAAAGATGGAGGGCACAAGGAGAAGGCGACGACAGAGGACGAGATGGTTGGATAGTGTTCTCGAAGCTACCAACATGAGTTTGACCAAACTGCGGGAGGCAGTGGAAGACAGGAGTGCCTGGCGTGCTCTGGTCCATGGGGTCACTAAGAGTCGGACAGGACTAAATGACTAAACAACAACAAAAAAGCAGTCCTCAATGTTGCAGCAATTCGTCGACCAAGTTCCTTCAGGACTGGCAAAATATATTCAGGATAGGCTGCCACACTCAGCAGCCTAACCACCACATTCTGCTCAAGCTGCAGTTTCCAAACCAGCTTTAAGGGCAGCCCCAAACAGAGCACACTGCAGTAGTCCAGCCTTGCAGTACCAACAATGGTCCGTCAGGGTTTCAGACAGGGGGTATTCCCAGCCCTTCCTGTAGATGCCAGGGATTGAACCTGGGACCTTCTGCATGCAAAGCAGATGCTCTACTACTTTTCTTTGACCCTGACCTTCAGGCTTCTTCCTGAAGCCTGCCTCCTGGCTTGTCCTTAGTTTTGGACTTGCTCTTTGCCCCTGATTGTCCCATGGTTCCTGGTTTCTGGCTCACCTTAGTCTGTTACCTACTGCCCAGCCATGACACCAATGATGGTCATAAGAACACAGGCAGCTGTCCTGTGCTAGATCAAAATGTTTATCCATTTAGCCTATTCTATTCTGGCTGGTAGCAATTCCCCAGGGCTTTCTCCATCACCTGCTATCCAATTATCCTAACTGGAGATGGCTGGGATTAGATCTGGGCTGGTCTGCATTCAAAGCAGATTCTCTGCCATTGACTCCTCCCAAGATCAGGGTCGTACAAAGGTGAAAGGAGAAGAAACAAATCAAAAGGCATTTTTACAAAGCGGCGCTCTTGTTTTCATCTGCTTTGCAACATGAATTTAACACCTACAGTGACCAGAAATATCATTTTGCTTTCTCTTCTACATTGTTTGGAAGTTAACAAATGACAGCAGAGAGGCTCACAGCCAATTTAAGCTTCATGTATAGAAAATGTTCCAAGGCACCAATACAGAAGGGGCAGTTATAAACAACCATTTTCACTACACAGGGGTGTTGGCAACATTTTGTGTACTACCTCCCCTGACATAATTGGTTTTTTTGACCACTGCTGAATATTGGCGTTTCCAGAAAAACAGCTACAATGTGTAATATTCAACTGAATCATCCTCAGCAAAGACCCGTTGAAATGAATGATTTTAAGTCATTTTCATTAATACAGATGAGTATTAATGGCTTAGGCTCCACTCCTACCCTCCCACACACACTTACTTGGGAGTAAGCCCGACTGAATTAAATAGGACATGGTAAGGATTGCAGTTAGCTGGATACAACTCTCTAACAACACCTAACAACAGGAAACAAGATCTCTGGATGCAAGATCTCTAACAACACCTAACAACAGGAAAACCAATGTGCATATACTAACTGGCATGGTTTAGCACTACACAAGCAAACATTGCAATGGCATCTCTCCCCACCCCTTCCTCTTGCTCTCCAATTCCCTCCTTGGCTCCCTCTTTTACAGCAAACTGTGGTTTGCTGTTACATAAGAACCAGGCGAATGTTTTGTCTGGAAACCACAACTGAAAACCGTGGTTTGTGTAAACTAGCAATTCCCAGAGTCCCCTGCGGAAAGGGAAAGATTGTTAAACCACTCTGGGCATTGCAGCTATATGAGGACCCATTAACAAGCTACCATTCCCAGGATTCTTTGGGGGAAGCCATGAATGTTTAAAGAGTTATGTAGGGTTGCCATACATCTGGAATTGCCCAGACACTGCCAGGATTCAACCATCGGAAACAGTGTCTGAGCAGAAATTGATTAAATGTCCAGGAAAATCCGGATGTATGGCAACCCATGTTGGAAGTGTAGATTTTGGCAAATATCCTTAAAAGCAGCTCAAAAACTTCTTCTTTCTTAGATCATGCAAAAAAAAAAAAAAAAGGTTCAACAAAGTTCAACAACTTTGCCAAATAAAACCCTCAACTTTTTTCACCTTGTGAAATATGGCAACCCTAGTATTATGAGACTGCCTCAAATGTATAGTGCATATGAGATGAAGCCCAGTTTAAGATAAATAATCCTAAGAAGGGACAGCACAAGGAGCCCATCAAAAGTTAGCATCCAAACGTAGGTCACCTGGTGTCAGAGTTCCCCACTATGGTGATCTGTTTCTAATTGGCAGTTCTCTGTATGTATTAGCATATGCATATGTGACCACATTTTGTCCTTTTTATTTTGGCGATCTGTAAGTGGCCACCCTATTTGTCAGAGAGTACTCTTGCGCAATTAAGTTATGGTAATTATCTAATTTATAGTAATTACTTCTGAATTTGCAGCAAGACATACAAATTAGCACCTGTAAATCTTACACACAAATCTGTATATTGGTGGGAAGGATGCATAATTGGTCTCCGTGCTAATAACATAATACGAATGTCCGAAGCTATTGCAAATAGAAACCTACTTTTTTTGTTAAATGGTTGGGAGTTACAAAAATTCTGTGCCTCTGTGTTCAGTTTTTGTCTGTCATGGAAATAGGGCTAGTTTTTGAAGAAGGAGGAGGAGGAGAAGCAACTCTATTTGATTTTTACACCTTTTAAACACATTAAGCCCCGCTAGGTCTCCAAGATGGCTGCCGGCTTCATGAGCATCCTAGACTTCCTGTCATCACTTCCCCTCTCTTTGCTGTGTCGCCCCCGCCCCCGCCCAGAGCTGACAGACTGAACAGCTCCACATAAATGACAACCCACTAAAGCAAATCCAGGTAACCTTTCACAACTGTGATTAAATTTTCATTCCTGGCCTTTCACAAAAGCTCAGACAATCATCCTCTACCAATAAAAGAAGGCTTTGGCCTACTCCTAATGCAGCTCGGGGGTGGGGGTATTTGGCCCAGCAAACCAAACACTGAACCAACCAAGCCGCTAAAAGGTGTTGCCAGGAATTGCGGAGCTTGTAGCCGCATCACTTTGAGCCAAAAGAGAATTACAGATGAATGACCTTATACAGTCCTCTTGGAACTATACCATTTCCAAATGAAGATAAGGGACATTCCAACTGAGCATACCTCAGTATCCTAAAACACCTTGCATATGGAACAGCGTGAGACAATGTGGTTCTAAGCTCACCCTCTTCCTGGCATGCTATAGGCAGCGACTTTTTAAAGTATGGTCAGTATTCGAACACATGATTTCACACCTCCCACCTGTATGCTGCAGGATTTGGCCATGTGATCCATAACTGGACCACAACATCTGCTGTTAGGTATCTTACCTGCTTTTCGCTGTATGTTACAACAACAAAACAAAACAAAGCCAGCTATCGACACAAAGAGAAAGAAGCTCCATACACACTAAACATATAAGGCATATAACTTTCCCCAAAGAATCCTGCAAACTGTAGTTCGTTAAGGGTGCTGTGAACTGTAGCCCCATGGGGGTAAACTATAGTTCCCAGGATTCTTGGTGTGTACACAGTGAGTAAGAGAAACTTACTGTGTTAATTTAAAGCAACCACACAGAACAGCTCTTTGAGGACAATCCTTGTTCTAGGGTTCAGCTCTGTCCTAGGGCCAAGGCAGATGTTACCTTAATACTGCAATGAGTAGCCACATCTGGGTTTTTAAATAGGCATGGGCGGGACACACAGATTTTTTACTGGGACCACAGTATGGGAGGCGACGTTTAGCCCTTCCCTTTGCAGCTGTGATCTTGATGTAAATAAACCTCTAAAGTACAATTAATGTTGGGGGAAAGAACTCCTCTTGGCTACTTTTGGCACTGCCTACTCTTTATTTTCTTTCTTGTTCAATCTTGTAAGCAAGTCACACAGCCACTGGCTTCCACACCAGCACAGTCACATATGGCTGCCAAGCTAGTACAGTTAGGGTTGCCATACCTCCAGGTCTGACCTGAACTCTCCAGATTTTCCTGGCTCCCTCTAGGTGTCAGGTGGAAGGCTTGAATTTCCAAGTGTTTGAGAGTGCCTTTAATAACATTATAAATAATAATAAAAGCTTTAGCACAGCAGGAGCTGGTTGCAAATTATAGCATAAACACTCTTGGCGGGGGAGCAGGAGTTGTGCCATGCTATCTTCTCCTCTCCCAATTAACCTCCATCTCCTGGACATGCCCAACAAACATGCCGCACCTGGAACTGGGTGCAGAGACTGCAGCTAAATGGGACACAGCTGTGGGAGTACCAGCCGCCTTGGGCCTACCCATACAAACCAAGTATAGATTGAGAGACTAGGGTGATATCCACTATTTCCAGGAACTTTTCTTGGTGTGAGATTTTTGTGGGTGAGCTGAGAGTTTGTTTGGACCCTGGGTGGAGACCAAGAGGCTGAGAGGTGTGTCAGAATGACAATGTTGATTTATATAGATTAGTAAATTTGTATTAATGTGACCTTATCTGTAACTGTGTGGTTTTATAATATTTTGTTTTCAGTTGTCTGTTGTTCTGTTGTTGCTTTTTTATACAGCACTTAAATATATTAAGTGGTATAGAAATTAAGTGATCAGTCAATCAAAACTCAATGCCCCATTAACATTACTAGGGGCTTCCCCTGTGACAAGAGCAGGGGCTATATCTCATGTTTCTGAGGGTTCTCGGATGCTCCTGACTTGACAACCCTCAATACAATAAGCCATTGTCACAATTAATATGACATGATCGCAGCTGTATAATGACAGTTACAGTGGTGCCCCACAAGACGAATGCCTCGCAAGACAGAAAACCTGCTAGACGAAAGGGTTTTCCGTTTTGGAGGTGCTTCACAAAACAAATTTCCTATGGGCTTGCTTCGCAAGACGAAAATGTCTTGCGAGTTCCTGCAGGGTTTTTTTCCTTTTCCCCTCCTTTTTCCCAAGCCGCTAAGCCGCTTATCAGCTGATCCGCTAAGCCGCTTAACAGCTGATCGCTAAGCCGCTTATCAGTTGATCCGCTAAGCCGCTTAACAGCTGATCCGCTAAGCCGCTAAGCTGCTTAACAGCTGATCCGCTAAGCCGCTTATCAGCTGATCCGCTAAGCCCGCTAAGCCGCTAATAGCGCTAATCCGCTAAGTCGCTAATGGGCTTGCTTCGCAAGACGAAAAAACCGCAAGACGAAGAGACTCGCGGAACGGATTCTTTTCGTCTTGCGAGGCACCACTGTAATAATATTGGAAGCCATTATATTATGAAAGGTAAGAATCACCCTCTTTATGCGCCTGAGGCACAAATAACAAATGAGCTAATGAACTAAGACAGGAAGTATATTTGGGGGTGGAGTTAGTTGCTAAATCACCTTACAAGCACAACTTTCATTATGTTCCAGGTTTTTCATCTATATTCTTTTCCCCACTTTCCTAAAAATGCTAACACGGAACTCTGAAAAGTGATCCTATATTCATTCTGCAAACATAGGAAGTGCATTGTTTGTTTGCTTGTTTGTTTGTTTTGGGCTCCTTCTGCTTGCTCAGATCATGTTTCAGAGAAGATAACTGCAACAAAGAAGTATCTTAATAACAGAGCAAGACAACCACAGAGTCAACAAACTGTAAAGCCTCTTTGCCACCTGAAACTTCCCTTGCCTTTACTGGAACGTTCCATGCTACTCTGAGCCATCTCCTTCCCCGCATTGATGTGTTTATTTTATTTAGGGCATTTCTATGTCACTTAATAATTCACATTTCTAAGCCATGTGTATTTTTAAAAACACACAGGAAATGAGGCAATAAAAGTAACAAAAAGTGATCATAAAACTGAGCTGTATCTCTACTGTATCCTCTGATTAGGAGCAGGAAAACTGATGCTGAGAGCAATTTCAGCTCCTTAGAAGGATCAATTCTATTTCACGTGAGAATGAAAGCTGAATACAAGCACATAAAGAGAAAATGGAGAGGCCCACACAGACTGCACAATTAGAGATGAATGTGGCCAAGTCAGGTCCACTATTGGGGATGGACAAATCGGTCCGTCTCAGCTTCTCTCGGCTTCTCATTTTTCCAATCTTAAATTCAGTTCACCACCTTTCCACAGCAGTGTGCTCTGTCCTCCTGCTATTTTTAGGGTGCCCCTGTGTCTTGCTTTAGAGGACATCCTCTATTTCAGTAGTCTTCGACTTTTTCCAGACCTAGGACCCACCTTTAAATCAAACATTCACTGAGGGACCCATCAGATAACTCCCTCTCCAAAGAAGGTCAACTGGCTCCCTCCTTGCTGTCCTTCCAGCAGCAGCTAATACCTTCTCGTAAGCCACCTTGAATCTTATAAATAAATATATAAGAATAATTCATTCATCTTTTGCCACTTATTGGTAGTGCTCCTGTTGCAACCCACCCTGGATCATGCCAGAACCCAGAAATGGGTCCCAACCCACCAGCTGAAGACAAGTGCTCTGCTTGAAGAGTTATCTGGTCCAGATCCAGGTTAAAAATAAAGACCCCTAAGAAGGGAAATTGGGGGCCTTGAAGTTGCCCATCAGTGGTGGGCAACACCTAGATAGGACCCCCACCAAGCAAAATGCCCTTCCTTCCTATTAGAGTTGTTTATGGAACAATTATATAGGAACACGGGAAGCTGCCATATACCATTTCCAGACCATTGGTCCCTCTATGCACTGGCGGAGGAAGAGGAGTGCGGGGGGAGCGCACCGCCCCCGGCAGCACGATCCCAGTGGGGTGCCATCCCAGCTGCTCCCCGCAAACTGAATATAGGGGAAGCAATGTTAAGAGATCTTTGTTTCCAGAAAGACAGGAAGCTCTAGTACAGACATGTCTTCTTCAGGTAAAAATGTGTGTTTTTTACAAAAAAAAAAACACGCAAAAAAGGTATGAGATGCAGAATGATTTTTTCCCCATTTGAGATTCAGCTTCATATACTGTATTTGCTTCCTCTCATGAATGAGGAAATTCAGCCTTGTGCCCTTTTTCAATCTGAGATATTGATTTTGAACAAATTGCTCTGCCTATTTCAGCTTCATTTTGAGCGCAGCCATGGCCTCTCCAAGCTTGGCTCCATTAACACCTATAACTTTGAATACAATTGAAGGAGACATTGCAGTGGCGTGTCTGACGGCGGCGCCCAACCCCTTGACATTCCTCAGGGAGTGGAATTGTGTCATTTGTATCACTGTCACAGTATCACTTTGGGGTACTCATACAAGGCAGTAACCACTTGGAGGCCCATAGCTTGGGAAAGATGGGAAGGGATGCTCGGCAGAGATTGTTAAGACTTTTAACAAAAGAAGTGATCTACCCAGTAAGAAATGGGAAGAGGAGCATGCGTGGGGTGGGTAGGTGGAAGGTGGCAGCTAGCTGGAAGTGGGGGGGGGGAGAGAATTGCCCAAAGTTGTTATTTTGGGGGGGGGGAGGTGCAACAGTTGTTGAGCTTTTTTTCTGGAGGATTGTGAAAAAAAACAGGCACTAAATAACAATGCAGAAGAGAGCGCAGTGAATGGCAACATTGCTTGCGATTTCAGGAAAATAACAACGGGAGAAAATTCTTTGTGTGACTCCTCCGCAAGAGGTTCGCAGGGCAGCAACATGAGAACAGGCCTTTTCTGTGGTGGCTCCCTGTTTGGGGAATGCTCTCCCCACCCGGTGCCTTCATTATACACCTTTAGGTGCCAGGTGAAAACGGTCCACTTTAACCAAGCCTTTGGCTGATTGACATCCAGTGCCCTTTTAAAATGTGTTGTGGAAGTTGGGGGTTATTGGGTTTTCTTCCTTTTTATTATGTATTTTCTGTTTTTTTATATATTGTGTTTTCCTGCTGTGAAGCACCCTGATGCCTATAGGTATAGGGTGGTATTCAAATTTAATAAATAAAAATAAAAAAAACAGATGAGCGTAACTTGAATGGTTATTTTGTAAGTTGCAGAATCTCTTTCTGCCCTGAGAGAGAATCTGCAACGTAACTTTTTAAAATGGTGCAAATTGACCATACAAATTTAAGGCTGTAATCTTGTATTCATTTACCCACGAGTAAGCATCATTATAATCAATGGGATTTATTTCTGAGCAGACATATATAGGATTGTACTGCTTGCCACTTAATCCATTCAATTGTTGATTTAAGTTTGCAGATGGGAAAAAGTATTTCCAAAGCAGGAAGCTTTTCTTTGTTTTCAGATGACATACAAATGTGCCATTGCAGGCATCAGCTTAGAAGAGGCTTTCCTTCCTGTGCATCAGCAATTCTTTTAAAGTGGTGCTTCCCAGCTGCAGTTTTTATAAACACTTTAATTAAAAAATATATTGTTTAGAAAATATCAGCTGCATGATTCATCGGGCCACATTTAAAGGTGATTCAAAGAGTTTTTTAAATAGATCACTCTGGCCCACTGAACCAATGGAATATAGCAGTCCTGATATATACAGAAAAACACATAAGCACACACATAGGAGTAGCCTGTGCCCCAATGTGGGTCACCCAGTAAATGCTGGGTCCAAGCGGATGCAATGTACCAAGTCAAACTCCCCAAGACTAGTTACAGGTAGGTAGCAGTGTTGGTCTGCCGTAGTCGAAACAAACAAAAAAATTCCTTCCAGTAGCACCTTAAAGGTAAAGGGACCCCTGACCATTAGGTCCAGTCGTGACCGACTCTGGGCTTGCGGTGCTCATCTCGCTTTATTGGCCGAAGGAGCCGGCGTACAGCTTCCGGGTCATGTGGCCAGCATGACTAAGCCGCTTCTGGCGAACCAGACCAGCACAAAGAAATGCCATTTACCTTCCCGCCAGAGCAGTACCTATTTATCTACTTGCACTTTGACGTGCTTTCGAACTGCTAGGTGGGCAGGAGCTGGGACTGAGCAACAGGAGCTCACCCCGTCGCAGGGATTCGAACCACCGACCTTCTGATCGGCAAGTCCTAGGCTCTGTGGTTTAAGCCACAGCGCCACCCGCGTCCCTGAAGAAGTGTGCATGCTCACGAAAGCTCATACCAATAACAAAGTTAGTTGGTCCCCAAGACTGCTATTGTAAAAGGTGTGGGACCCAGGGATTCTACAGAGCTGGGACTTCGATGTTCCGACTGCAGGTGTAAGAAGGCATTGTCACACATTTCTTCCTGCATCTGTCACATGCAGAAATGTTTCTACTCTGCTGCAGTTCCATCTTCCATCAAAAACTATATTATCCAGCTCAGTGTCTGCTGTGGCAAAAATTACATCACGGATGTAATTTACTGAATTAATTCCATAAATGACAAATTACAATGTCTCTATATTATTCTACCCCATTCATTTCATTGCAATGGAGGGATATAAGAATTATGTATTCTGTGCAAACTGAAAGCAAAAGCAGAAGTGAATACCAGTCATATTTGATGGATTGATTTCCAATCTGCATGTGGGATAAATCAGTGAACACTGGCAATTTCCACTTCTGCTTTCACTGGAATTCTCCTATGCCCTTAGTTGTGACCATGGAGTCAAGGACTCTGAATCATAAGCGGCACATGTCCAGCTCCAGAAGCACTTCACAAAACAAGCCTCTGGGACCGGTTGTCACTCAGCCTGATGATGTCCCATTGCTATCCTCTGACTCAGAGGACTTCCAGACCTTCCAATTGCCCCTTTTCCCCAGGGACAGTCCTGGATTTACAGATGCCATCACTGTTTCTGATTTGATTCCAGAATGTTCAATTTTTCCTTAGGACATCCCTACTTTAGGGGACATCCCCATTTTCATCGGGGGAATGTTGGAAGGGATGTCTCTATTTTAAACGGAGAAATGTTGGAGGGTATGGACTCCACCACAGAAGACCAGAGGGTGACCTTGCTCCATTTAAGCGGAAGACTACTTTGCCTACTGTCAGAAGAAAATGCATGGAAATCTCCCATTTAAGGACTCAATCCTCCATTTAAAAATCTCCAGTTTAATGAATTTGCTACCTTCCTGTCAGAAGAAAATGCATGGGTATCTTCAATTTAAGGCCTCAAATGGTAAAGCGAAGCTCACCTCCTCAGTATTTCATGGACATATTCTTGAGGAACTTCAGTTATTTCTTCTGCACCCCATTTGTTTTCAGTGCTGTGATATATGTCAGATGTGTACTTGATTATTGATTCTGCTTTGATTTGTAGTCCCTTCTTATTGCATTTTTCTATTGTTACGCAGAACATCTATTTTTGTGGCTTCTCTCCTTTGATTGCTACTCAGAAAGCCTTATGCCTTGTATTTTCTAAAGCTGCCTGGTTTTCCCCCAAAAAAATGATTGTCTCAGAGTTTGTGCCATTAAAGAAAAGAAAAGAAAGCATGAGCTGTAGCCAAGATTGTTACTGGCTACAGACTGTGGTTAAGGAGGAAAGAGCTTAACCACAATCCTCAGTTTTGGACAACACATTAAGCCAAACCTTGGTTTAGCTGCTGTACTTCAAAGCGAGTGACAACGCCTCTTTAGGAGCTAGCATGTTCGCACTGTGCCAATAAGACATAGCTTGGCTACCATAATGTGCGAACCAGGCCAATGGCATACACGTATATGGGATTACTGTGTGTTCTGTTGTCAACACATCTATGCACAGCATATATGACCACCACTTCAGAGTTATTCTGGTTGTCTCATATCTAGACACTCAACAGTCTAGAAGTTTTTAATGTTTGATGTTTTATTATGCTTTCATATTTGCTGGAAATTGCCCAGAGTGGCTGGGGGAACCTAGTCAGATAGGAGGGGTACAAATAATATCATCATCATCAGAAGCTGGTGCATTAGGGGAAATGAGTCACTGCCATACCTACCTTGGTCTGCCCTCAGTCACGCCCCCATCTGCTTGCTGTCTTGCTCACATCAAGTCCAGGGGTATTTTTAAAAGCAATCAATGTAGTCAACATGGGAAAAACTAGAACTTTGTTATACAGTGGTACCTCAGGTTAAGAACTTAATTCGTTCTGGAGGTCTGTTCTTAACCTGAAACTGTTCTTAACCTGAAGCACCACTTTAGCTAATGGGGCCTCCTGCTGCCGCTGCGCCGCTGCACGATTTCTGTTCTCACCCTGAAGCAAAGTTCTTAACCCGAGGCAATATTTCTGGGTTAGCAGAGTCTGTAACCTGAATTGTATGTAATCTGAAGCGTATGTAACCCGAGGTACCACTGTATAGGATTAGTGACCATTATGCTCATTTGCCTTCAGTAGCAGTTAAGATCTGCTGGATGAAATATAATTGCCTCTGGTCTATTTTTTGGGAATCCTGCAACATGTTTAACTTTTTACTCCGCTAACTATACATTGGAGTTCTGCTCTGGATCAATATCGAGTAGAATTCCATGGCAATTCCCATCAACTTTGCAGGGGCACAACCCCCTCAAATATTTCATTCGGAAGCTAAAGGGACCTTGGCCCCTTGGAGTTGCCTCCTATATCCTCACCTGATCTAGGGGGCATCCTACTAACATAGATTAACAAACAATAAAAAACAGTTTAGTTTAGTTTTTGTTTTAAATTACATGGGGGGGGGGGTTGCACGACAGAATTTCATCAGTGTGAAATTTCATTAAGCTCTAAAGGTCTTAATCCAACCCAGGTGGTGTCCCTACAATTTGCCATCGCCTGTGACCAACACGTCTGTCTACACAGCACACGCAGGCACATTTCATATCAGCATCTTTTCAAAACCACCCACGTATGTTATGGATTCACCATCTGCTCTGCCAGCTGAAGATGATCTTCTCTGCTTCTTATCAGTAATGCTTTTCACATCCTTATCATCAGTCCAGGAGCCAAGGCCTCGCTTGGCTGTCACTTCTCCCCAGTAAAAGTTCCAAGCAGCTTGTGTAACCCTTTACAAAACATTGCTCTGCTTCTATATATTTTCAAATCAAGGTTCTTTATTCAGGGTCCCTGGAGGGACTCGCAGCAAAGGACTGATGCGAAAGCAAATGGCATGTAGCACACACGCGCCAAGCAATATCCTGTCTTGATCATATGATTATAGATAGATTCTACACAAATGCCACACTCAAATGTTACTATCCTCTTAAACGTTATCTCTCTTGCAACAGAATCTCTTCTAGCGGGTTCTCTCCCAATTCCAAAAATTCCCTTTTGCAGTTTGGTCTTGCTGGCCACAATGCGGAAAAGTTCCCTTTGTTCCACTTGCAATAGTACCAAAACAGACTTCTCAAAATGGCTGCCAACAGCTCCGCAGAGGAAAAGGAAAGACCTGCTTCTAGGGGTTCAGGGATATACAGAAAGGAGATAGCCTGGCATCCCTCTTGCCTAACCTCCAGTTTCTAACTGCAATGAAGATGAAATCATCTTCCTCTCATAGTGAGCTCTGTGAGGGGAATAGGGGATCTCCTAACAACTCTCAGCAGCCTTAACAAATGAAGTTTCCAGGATTCTTTGGGTGAACTCATGACAGTTTAAAGGAATATAATAATGTTTTAAATTTGTAGCTCATATGTAACCATGAGCTGGACAGCCCTTCAAATAGAGGACTGTCCTTAAGGTTGCTAAGTCGGGAGCATCCCAGACCCTGATATTTCAAGACCGAAATCTGAGCCTGGGGACTGCCTCTCGTGATGTTCCAGTTACAGATAGGTAGCCGTGTTGGTCTGCCATAGTCAAAACAAAAAAAATTCCTTCCAGTAGCACCTTAAAGACCAACTAAGTTAGTTCTTGGTATGAGCTTTCGTGTGCTGTGTATCTCGTGATGTTGTGAGGGGAAGTCCCTGATGATGTCACCAGGTAGGCCCTGGAGATGGAGGTTAATTGGGAGAAGGAAGCAGAGGAAGGCAGACCTCCCCTGCCCAGTGTCTATGCTATAATTTGCAGCCAATTCAAGCTGCATGCCAATTCTTCTTCATATTTTTTAAGGTACTCTTGGTCACCTGGAGATTCAAGCTTGACACCTGCCACTTGGAGACTTGAGGTCAGACCTGGAGGTCTGGCAACTCTAACTGTAAAGAAGGAAACAGGGCCACCCGAATCAAGGGCCCCAGTTGGGGATGGAACTCTTGCTTCTGCTTTCATTTCTTCCCCACCCCTGATGAATAGCATCCTTGTACATCTGGACTAGAAAATAGATCAGTGTTGTATTGCTACTGCTCCAGCAGACCCAATTTCAGCTGCTTAGCTCATGTTGGTATTTGCTAGTACAGGAGAGAGGCGGGGAGAAAGGGGGGTGGGGAGCGAGAGAGAGAGAGACTAAGATGTGGGCCAAGGAAGCACATATGGGCTATTTGCAGTGTAAAACATCCATTAATGAGCCTGGCTAACACACACCTTTGGCAGAGCCAAGAAGAGATACAGTAATCTGCGAGTAGATTAGATTTCTGCTCCATGCAAGGCCATGCCCCTTCCCTCCCACACTTGGCTAACATTAGACAGAAGGAAGTGAAGCTGTGCAACTGGAGCTCTCGTCTTTAAAAGACAGGAGGATCCACCTTTCAGTAAGAAGCAGAAGTGTTCCAACTATCCCTTATTAATGGGAACACTTCCTTTTTCATGATGAATCACTGCTTCACTTTAATCTCCAATTTTACCTTTGGGGGATCACTGCAGTTGCCGCCAAAGTCCTCTGGAGCCAGGCTTGTAAATGCACTTATCATGGTTGTGTTGTTTTTTAAAAGCCCACTTTAAATGAGCCATATGTGTGGAACATTAGGCCTTCCAGATGTTGCTACATCTCCCATCATCCTCACACATTGGCCATGCTTGCTGGGGCTGATGGGAGTTGTGGTTCAGGAACATCTGCAGGGCCACAGGTTCCCTGAAATAATAGGTGGGCTTTTAAAGCCCCCAGATTCTTCTCCAGCCGGGATCAAAACCAACAGCAGTAACCGTTGGGAGAACTACATATTTCACAGCCGTCTCCTGTACCTTGGTCTGCTGTTATCCAGTACACTGGGGTGACAAAAAGAGGAAGAGAGAAAAAAACTTTCCCTTTCTTTTATCCCCACAAAACGAATGGGAATGTGATACTGCGGCGGCAGGATGAATTTAGGGGCTAGGTGAGTGCTGACCGAGATGGGCAGGCGAAAAATTTTCTAAGCCCTCAGACGGGCTCAGAAAACTTACACAAGTTCTGATTTTGTTTGGAAGAACTTGGGTGATTTCTGAGTTGATCCAATGGGGATGTGCTGCAGCTCACCAGCAGAGCACATGATTTGCCTGCAAAAGATGCCAAGTTCAATTCTTAGCTTCTTCAGTTAGAGCTGAAGGGAAAACTCACATCTGAGCCGCTGCCAGTATATGTAGACCAGACTTCCCTAATCTGTGCCCCTCCAGATGCTATTGGACTCCAACTCCCATCAGCCCCAGAGTGTATGCCCAGTGGTTGAGGGTTACAGGACTTGAAGTGCAACAACATCCCAATGGCAACAGGTTGGGGAAGGCTGGTGTAGATTATACTGAGCAAAATAATTTGACTCAGTTTAAGGCAGATTCCTACTGGAGAAGGGCCACAGCTCAGTGGTAGACCGCATGCCTTGCATGCAAAACGTCCCAGTTTCAATCCCAGTTGTCTTCAAGGAAATATTCCTCACTGAGACCTGGAGAGGATGTGCCAGTCAGGGTAGAAAGCCCTGAGCTATGCGGACCAATGGTCTGGCTCAGTATAAAGCAGAGCAATCATCACAGACCTCACCCATCTCTAGGGAGGTTCCATTCAAACATTGTTAGCACGAGCTGCTCGTGTTGCCATTTCATAGCATTCAAAGCCCCCCTCCCCTTCTCTAGCAATTAAATTTCCGAGCGGGGAGCGGATGCATCTTCTCTGGTGTCAACGCATGCATTTGAACACCAAGACACCATGCGGTGCACACGCCACTTCACACACAGCAGCTGCCGAGGTATATCTTGCACTATTAATAACACGGTAGGACAATGATGATTTTCTAGTCTATCTTTAGCCCAAAGCACAAACACCCTCTTAACTTTTAAATCGGTGGAGAACAGGTGACTGCAGAATAAATTAATCCAACATTCCAAACATGGGGGAAGAGTTTGTCTGGACTTTTTGACTGTTCCCCTGCTGCTATTTGATTTATATTATTTGATTTTGCTCGTTTGTTTGGATTTTTATTTTATTGTTGCATGCATCTTTTATTGAATTGAGGTAGTTGGTTCTAATCTTGAGAGCCAACTCATGTTCATCCCATGGAAGTTAAATTATTAACAAAAGGCTTGGCCTCGTGGCCATTTTGAGTATTTCTCTAGCATCTTGATTCCAGAATCTCCATGCTGTTAGCAGAGGTATATTAAGCTGATTCTTAGAAACTCGGGGCAAAAAAACAGTGAGTACATTTGGGCATTTCCCAATCTCTGGGTCATGATCTACAGGTAGGCTACAGCAGCTGTGTAAGTGAGTCACGGGCTTTATAAGTAAACCCAAAATAATTGCTTTTCATCCTTAACAAGTAATATGAATACCACTTACAGATTGTATCCAAACCTCTTACAACTTGCACACCAAACATCGGAAAGGCTCGGGTCTTAGGTTTTAACACTTGGGATCTGTTCTCATGCTGCTGGCTGCTGGTCCACCATAAGTTGTTCATATAGGGAGCTGATCTGAATGTCTATTACAGCTCCCCTCTGAATACCCTGCAATCAGATGATTTGTGTTCTTATGTCCCCATAAACAAAACCACGAAGAATGTTTAAGTACCAACAAATCTCACAATGAATAGGGGCATTATGTAAATTTTTGCTTGGATGCCTCAAGCGACGATGATAAAATAGGCACTTTTTCAGTTAAACTGACAGCTGCCAAAGACCTAAGGTCCAAAGTTTATGCGACAACAAATTGATGGATTGCCATACGGGTAAATTTGGACTTCTGGGTTGCTGTATCAAAAAGTTGGGAACCGCTGATGTAGGTCATAGGAGTGGTTCTCACCCCCTGCGCAAGTTGCAAGAAACCTTAGGAGAGTGGGGCTTCCTCCCCACCTGTTCCCTAATGCAGTCAAGTCATATGGATGCACCCAGTAAGCTCCATGCCCAGAAGAAACCCAGCAGAAAATCCATCACATACTTAAGGGAACTTTAGCACCCATCAAGGCTGGGTGCGGGTTAGGGCTGGGCGATATCTGGTTTTCAACATTGTGATATATCATGAGCTAAACATCACACTATACAGTGGTACCTCGGGTTAAGAACTTAATTCGTTCTGGAGGTCCGTTCTTAACCTGAGGTACCACTTTAGCTAATGGGGCCTCCCGCTGCCGCTGTGCCACCACCGCATGATTTCTGTTCTCATCCTGAAGCAAAGTTCTTAACCCGAGGTACTATTTCTGGGTTAGCAGAGTCTATAACCCAAGGTACCACTGTACTGATATATTATGATGTATGAAATAAGGATGGAGCTATGTAGAGGCATTGGCTGGCTCCACGGTTTTCCCCACACTGTGATTTTTGCGCGCACACACACACACACACCATGAGTCACGATATATTGCCCAGTCAAAAATTATGAAACCAATAACACAATATAGGCTTCAAATCATTTATGGACAATATATCAATATATGGCCCAGCCCTGGTGAAGGTTAGAGATAGAGCAAAAGGGAAGAGGATGGATGTGTGCCAATCTTAGGGCCTGGACAGGTTCATATAGATGTTCATACACCTGCACACACACATAAATGATACATCTGTTGTCTTGCAGTTAGAATAAAAAATATGATTTCCATCAAGCGTTTTTGCCTGGCTGAAATGTGAATTTTGTATAGATGGGCGATAGAGAGGAGGGGCGTACAGAAAGAAAGTAGCCTACCATTTAAATTTGATGCTCTGCTCTTGGCCCTACCCTCTATGAGGATGTCGCCCCTGGAAAGTTGCCCCAAAGAGATTTAAAGAGGTTCCCCAACACTGCCTATAACTCTGACTTTTATTGTGCCATCATTTGGATCCAATCTGCTTCTGCCAGACAAGTCACACCTTGCAGGTCTGAGCTCTCAGCCCACGCGCTGTAGTTCCAGACCTCTCAGCCAAAACCACAGGGTATCCAAGCTGCAGAGGAATTCAGTGCCGCCAGAGACTGCTGGTAAACTAAGAACGGGGCACCAAATGTCTCCGCTTTGTTACGGCCTCGGGCAGCCAAGCTAGCAGCATCCATTGCCAATTTCCACCTTGTTTAACCCTGCAACCGTTCATTACATATCAGATGGCTCCGGGAGGGAAAACACAGACGGGCAACGAAATATGGGACTGCCTCCTCTTAGCGCACGAGTCTTGCTGCCAGCAGCTCTTCCGACATTCCCCATGGACATTTCCAGCTTAATAAGAGACAAGGCTTCCTGCACACAAGGGAAGCCAAGTGCAGCCGACACCAGCTCTCTAATTGTTTCCGCGCAGAGACGAAACAAGTTCATCGTGTCTGCAATTAGGAAAGCCCCTGAGTGAAACACCAAGATCTGCAAAAACCGCACAGACCAGTAGCTCCCATATCTCTGCCACCTGTTCCTCACCTCCACATCTATCCTGCCCAGGAGCAGATCTACTATGAAACTAATGAAGCTTAAGTTTCAGGGCCCCTCATCCTGGAGGGGCCCCAGAAGTGACTTAAGTCCACATTGCATAAAACAATTGCTTTTAAAACTGCATACAGTGGTGCCTCGCAAGACGAAATTAATTCGTTCTGCGAGTTTTTCCTCTTGCGAATTTTTCGTCTTGCGAAGCAATGCACCCTGGGTATTAACGGTTTTAAGAAAAAGGAAACAAATTTGCAAGACGTTTTCGTCTTGCGAAGCAAGCCCATAGGGAAATTCGTCTTGCGAAGCAACTCAAAAAACCAAAAACCCTTTCGTCTTGCGAGTTTTTCGTCTTGCGAGGCATTCGTCTTGCAAGGTACCACTGTATAACTTCCCTCCCCATCATTCAAAAACTATAAGGCATAGGAAATTTTCATTCACACCAGTGACTTTGGCATGTGAAATAATCCATTGCAGGCTGTTATGTATTCAGTAGTCTGTGTTTGCCTGAGCTTGAGCCTGGACTAGGAATCAAAGCTCCTATGTTCTGATTCAATACATGTTGCCCAATCACAGAACATTTCAGGATTTGGGCCTCTGCCATTGGCCCTTGAACTCTGAGTCGTGATTCGCAGTTTGGAAGTTTTGACAGCCAATCATGTTGGGAGTGGGAGTGGCCCAGACTTTCAGAAACGTATATAAGCAGTTGCTTTGCCTCTGTTACCCAGTTATGTAGTTCAGTAAAGGTACTTACTGTTATCACCGTGTCTTGCCTCATGGGAACCCACCTACACTTCACAGGCAACCCCCAATTCGTGCAAGGGTTTTGTCCTGGGTGCTTGTATGAAATTGTGTGCAATTGAAGCACTCCGTTCTCCCCCCCCCCGCCACCCTGTACCATCCCACCCCTGTTCTGCCCCCGTTCCACCCTTTTAGTGACATCTTTTCAGTGCTTTTTTTCTGAGGGAACACAGGGGTACGCATACCCCTAAACATTTTGTGAATCTTTGTACTTTTACTGTATTTATTTTTCCCCATTTGAAATATAAAATGGTGATTTTCTTGAGTCAAAATGAGAGTACCCCTAAACATACATACGTGTGTGTGTGTGCGTGTGTGTGTGTGTGTGTGTGTGTGTGTGTGCGTGTGCACTGCATCTTTTATTACATTTCTGGGTCACTTTTGGGGTCAGCACTGTGTGTGTATATGCGATTGTGCACATATCAGTCACACCTAAAACAGGGGTTGCCTGTACAGCAATTTTAACCAAAATCAGAAATGTAGTAGCTATTTTTTTAAAAATGTGGCACTCTGTCATGGAACAACCCCACTAAAGAAGATAACAGTGGTTACCCAGACATCATTGCTGGTTGTGACAGGGCCCCAAAGAGTTGGTGGAGAGGGTACAGTCAGCGGTCTGTTCTCAGGTGACAGAAAGCCAGAAAAAGCAAGTGCATCTGTTGATCTCATATTTAGCAGCACTGCTCGGAGATGTTCTCAGCCAGGCAGAATGCAATTCCAAAGGTTGAGGCCCACAAAAAGAAGAACAGAAGAAAACCTTGAGGCAATCTGGAGAAGCCGCAGATCACAGGCACCACATTCCTCACCTGCTTTTGATCTCTGAAAAGAGTTTGGACTTGCCAAGCTTCCAAGTTTTCATCTGGGCAGATCAACTGTGCCTAGGAACAGACGAATCTGTCAATTCCAGTTTGT
Source organism: Podarcis muralis (assembly GCF_964188315.1). Taxonomy (NCBI): domain Eukaryota; kingdom Metazoa; phylum Chordata; class Lepidosauria; order Squamata; family Lacertidae; genus Podarcis; species Podarcis muralis. Next base: position 68,911,685 of record NC_135661.1, on the reverse strand, counting down.
TTTTGTTTTTTTCCGGTTTCTCAATTTTCCAGTTCTCCACATGTTTCGGTTCTCCACATTTCTACATAATTTTTCTTTTCTTTCTTTTAATTAAAAAATGTCCCCATCAAAATCCATCCGCGTTTTCATGCAAATTCTTCATGCAAATTCTTCCCAAACAGACATTCTTGTATGCAGTTTTGCCTAATATACAGGCAACTCCCCATTTATGCAGGGGTTACGTTCCAATGGACTGTGCGTTTAAGTGAAATTTAAACCTCTGGAAACCCTTGGAAACAAATAAATAAATAAAATAAATAAAACAAAAAATCCACCAATCTCCACCTTAATCACTCGCTCCCAAGCTCCTTGTTCAAATTCCAACTCTCCACAGGCCTCAAACGTCAGTGCAAAAGATCCCGGGACTGCACTTGCAAAGGCTCGTGGGATTGCGAGACAGTATTTTCATGCCATTTTGCCATATTCACATTCTTACAGGACCATTTTTGCCCCTCTTTGTGCCACTTCCAGGTTCATGGCAATGCAAGCATACACAGTCAGGCATGCCTTGAATTCACGCAAGTGAGGAGTTGCCTCTACACATCTCAGCAAAGCAATTTCCCCTAATAGAATGCAGCTCTCTAGGCAGTATGTTAGGACGTCCCTATTGCATCAGTAAAATGTTGGAGAGTGAGGAGTTATGTGACAACATGAGTCAAGGAGATATGTAACTATTCAACCTTTAGAAGACATCTGAAGGCAGCCCTGTATTATTTTATTATGTTTTTATATTTGTTGGGAGCTGCCCAGAGTGGCTAGGGCAACCCAGTCAGGTGGGTGGGTTATAAATAATAAAGTTGTTGTTGTTGTTGTTATGGAACAGAACATCCCTATTTTCACCAGAGAAATGTTGGAGGGTATGAGAGCCTGTATAAAGTGTCAGGGCTCTGGCAAATACCCAAAGCCCACCCATTCCAGGCACTGACCACAAATATATGACAATATTCACAAATAGGGATGGTGAGCAGCACCCCAGCTCCCTCCCATGGCCTGTTCATACAAACATCGCACTCAGTTTTTCTGAAGAATTGATGTGAGCATGAAAAACGGATTCTCTAGGGTACAAAGCCCCCCCCCCCACACACACACAAGATGAGCTGCATTAGCTCATAATGCATGACTGTACCCTTCGTGATCTAGCAATGACAGGGCACTGCAATTTTCTCATCTCTAAAAGCTTTTATCAAGTCTTCCCCTCCAATAATTAAGTGGGATTTGGGAAGCCTGGGAGGGAAAATTGGTCCTTTTTGAATAGTACAGGACCTAATTAGGCAAAGTGCAGGCAAAGTCCAATGTATTGTGTAGACGAAAGCACACTGGCGTCCCACAGATATTCGCCATTCAGTAAGACATCATTAGCTGCCTTATTAGCCAGATATGGCTTTTCTCTTTCAGCTTCTGGGACCATCCACGCTTCATTGGGGAGCCTCTTTGCCAATCTCTTCTTCAAGAATCCACAGTTTGGACTAGGGCCAGAGGATAAACTCCATTCATTTAAAGGCAAATCTACCTAACTCACATTTCTGAAACAATGTGCAAAACACAGTCATCCTTTGAAATACAGTGGTACCTCGGCTTACATATGCTTCAGGTTACATACGCTTCAGGTTACAGACTCTGCTAACCCAGAAATAGTGCGTCAGGTTAAGAACTTTGCTTCAGGATGAGAACAGAAATCGTGCTCCGGCGGCACGGCGGCAGCAGGAGGCCCCATTAGCTAAAGTGGTGCTTCAGGTTAAGAACAGTTTCAGTTAAGAATGGACCTCCGGAACGAATTAAGTACTTAACCTGAGGTACCACTGTATGCACTTCTCCAGATTGTAATGTAGCTTAATACCCAAGATATATGTAAATTAATTAATATGCCACCCATCTGACTGGATTTCCCCAAAAAACTGTGCATAAAAGCAAGAATTGGGTCCAAAAAAACCCACTCAACAAGTTTTGTGTCCGGATCTTCACTTTTTGAAATATGGCAACCCTAGGGGAGGTAGAACACAGCCATTGTGCCTAGAAGCCGTTGATAATCTTATTTGTCTAATCCTCTTTCAAAGGAACACAAAGAATAGGATCAAAAGTAAGTGTCCCAGCTATTGCTCCAGCAACTTTCGTTTCTGGCCCCACCCACCACTGGCATGTGTCCACAAATATAGTGGTTCCTTGGGTTAAGAATTTAATTCATTGCGGAGGTCCGTTCTTAACCTGAAACTGTTCTTAACCTGAAAAACCACTTTAGCTAATGGGGCTTCCTGCTGCCGCCGCACAATTTCTGTTCTCATCCTGAAGCAAAGTTCTTAACCTGAGGTACTATTTCTGGGTTAGCGGAGTCTGTAACGTGAAGCGTCTGTAACCCGAGGTACCACTGTAGTAGTATTCAGTGGTAACCAGGAAAGGTAACTAGTGTGAAGAAATGAAAAAGCGGAGGCCACAATCTCATTTGCACATTGAAATAACAACAAAAATAAGATGGGCGTGAGAATGCAAGATAAGCCACAAGAGGCTTGAAACGGAAACACGGAAGGCTGAGTAGAAGAGTGTTGTGATAATCTCAAAGAGACAGAATTTTTAAAAGAACGATGAACCACAGTGTGGGGAGTATTGGCAGAAACAACAAGGTCAGCGATGTTTTAGCAATGGGAAATAACCGAGCTATGAACAAAAGTGAAATTATCAAGACCTCTAGCCTCAGAAAACAGGGAAATTGTAGCAGATAAACAAATAAGGGGGAAGAGCAGAAGGAAAATAAAGCAGTTTGTCTTCCTACTGCAGGGGTCAGCAACCTTTTTAAGCCATGTGCTGGTCCACCGTCCCTCAGACCATGTGGGGGGCCGGACTATATTTTGGAAAAAAATATGAACTACGCCCCACAAATAACCCAGAGATGCATTTTAAATAAAAGCACACATTCTACTCACGTAAAAATACCAGGCAGGCCCCACAAATAACCCAGAGATGCATTTTAAATAAAAGGACACATTCTACTCATGTAAAAACACGCTGATTCCCAGACCATCTGCAGGCCGGATTGAGAAGGTGATTGGGCCGCATTCGGCCCCCGGGGCCTTACTTTGCCTACCCCTGTCCTAGTGCCTGCAGGAAGGAGATGGTGCTGGAATCAGAGGTATACAGTGGTACCTCGGGTTACATACGCTTCAGGTTACAGACTCTGCTAACCCAGAAATAGTGCTTCAGGTTAAGAACTTTGCTTCAGGATAAGAACAGAAATCGTGCTCTGGCGGCGTGGCGGCAGCAGGAGGCCCCATTAGCTAAAGTGGTGCTTCAGGTTAAGAACAGTTTCAGGTTAAGAACGGACCTCCGGAACGAATTAAGTACTTAACCCAAGGTACCACTGTACTCAGGGTTCCTTGTGCCCTTGGCAAGCAGCTGTTATCGGCACACATACACCGAAAAAAATCATCTTTGTGCCGCGGTCTGAGGATGAGGTAGGTTAGGCTGAAAAGCACCCAGTGACCTTCATGGCAGAGTGGGGATTCCAACCATGGTCTCAAAGGTCCTAGTCAGACATTCTAACTGCTATGCCATACTGGTTCTCTACTTCCAAGTAGGATTGCCCCAAGTATTACCAGAAGCTTTCTTGATAGGAATTTTAGATGCAGAGATACCAAAGGAGCAGAGAAAAAATGTTATGCATGCGACGACAGCAGCATGGACACTACTGGCCCAGAGATAAAAAGAAGATAAAGTCCCAACCAGAGACGAATGGTTGATGAAGATGATGGACTATGTCAAAATGGCGAAAATGACCAGGAAAGTCAGAAACCAAAAAGATGGAAACTTTAATAAGGAATGGGGGGGAAATACAATTTATTTAAGAGAACACTGTAAACATGCAATGCCCTAAGAGAGAATATTATGAAAATGATATACAGGTGGTACATGACCCCAGTCAATCTTGCAAAAATCTATCACTTGCCCGATAATACGTGTTGGAAATGTAAAGAAACTGAAGGTACATTCTTTCACCTTTGGTGGACGTGCCCAAGGATTAAGGCTTTCTGGGAGACGATATATAATGAATTGAAAAAGGTATTTAAATATACCTTCTTGAAGAAACCAGAGGCCTTTCTCCTGGGCATAGTCGGCCAATCGGTGTTAAAGAAGGATAGAACTTTCTTTATGTACGCTACAACAGCAGCAAGAATACTTATTGAAAAGTATTGGAAGACACAAGACATACCCACTCTGGAAGAATGGCAGATGAAGGTGATGGACTACATGGAAATGACTGGCAGAATCCGAGACCAGGGAGAAGAGTCGGTGGAAGAAGACTGGAAGAAATTTAAAGACTATTTACAGAGATATTGTAAAATTAATGAATGCTAGAATGATGTTGGATTGAAATTAAGTGGTTTCTAGCTGTAATGGTATAAAAGAATATGAAAAAATGCTTTTTTATAAGTAAAAATTTAATGTTACAATAACTTAAGATTAAAGATCAGGGTAGAATAAAGAGGGAAAGAAACTGCTGAGCTTATAAATTGAATTGGAATACAAAAAAGGGAGGTATGAGGAGGTCTGGGAAACAAGTAAATGAAAAATAATGTGATGAAAAGATTGATTGTTTTTAACTATTTTTATTTTGTATTTTTTCTTTTTTCTTTTTCTATTTTGCAATGTAAAAACCCTAATAAAAATTTTATAAAAAAAAGAGAGAGAGAGAGAACACTGTAAACAACTAAAAACTTTGGCAGGATTTGAGTAACGCTTGTAATGTACTAAAAACTAAGGTCAAAATGGATTGTTTTAAGAAAAATAGAGAAAATATATGATGCAGCAGAAAAAGTTTGATAATGGAAACCATGGAGGGGTGGAGGGATGTCTAAGGATTCAGGGAATCCTAAATGTTGATTATTATGATTAATGTTTGAATTCAAATGTACAGTATAGTGTAAAATTGAATTTAAAAAAAGATTTTACCCCCCAAAAAAGGATTACCCCAAGTATTAGTTGTGGGTTGGGCTGCAAATGTAATGTAATTTAAAGAGAAGAAATGGTGGAATGACCATGGCAAAAGCATTTTGATTTTGATTGTTTGCAGTTAATTCCCTTTCCGTGACTGTTCTGCTTAGCAGGTATGTTTTTTATTTAAAGAAACCCTCTTATTACTGGATAACCCTTAAACCCTCTGCTTTCTCAACTTGTAATTGACAATCCCCCAGACTGTATTACACAGCCAAAGCTAGCTTGTAGGGGGAGGGAGGGGAGCAGCCAATTTTATTTCAGTTCTTGATAATCGTGCAAAACATGCAGGCGTGTGGGTGTAGCAAATAAGGAGCAAAACAATGTCTTGTTCAACTGTTAAATTATTAGTATCCTTTGAATACTTACTTCATGTCACTCAGTCTTTAGTATTCACAGCAGAAACCAACACAGAAGTCAGTCTCGCTGTTCAATTGGGCTCACTCACAGGTGAGTATGCATAGGATTGCAGATTTAGCTGCCTTACGGGGTCTCTGTAAAATTAATCTCAATATTTGATATTGTATGTAACTTATCTCTCTGTGTGTGTAAGTTGATGTGTGGACCCTGCAAGGCACCATGGAATGCAAAGGTCATCTTTTGAAGGCTAGGGTAGAATAGCTTGTTTTGAATTATGCATTGTATGACAATGATGTTCCCCCCCCCCCAACTATATCTATTGTAATTTCTATTTCCATTTATCTAACAGAGATGAAAGTGTAGCACATGATCCCTTCTCCTACACATTTTTCCCCCTCACAACAAGCCTGTGAGGTGGGTTAGGCTGAAAGGTTATAATTGGCTCAAGGTGACCCTGTGAGCTTTACAGGGAAGCTGGGATTTGAGCTCACACAATAATCTTTGGTATCAGAGCTGGAAGGCTAGAAGCAGGTAACCTCTTGAAAGTTCCGGAAGGCACAAAGCACTATTGGAGTTGTGTTTAGAAGTCTGGTTTTGTACTTTTTTCAGAGAAAGCAAGATTTCTTCTACACCATGACTTCCACCTCAGTAAATTGGAGTAAGAGTGTCATTCTGTGGTTCTCCTGAGGTGCCAAAATATCTTGGGGCAGCCCTGAAGACAGCTATGATTTTTTTCTCCAGCAATCCACACTGTTTGCTCATTTGTGCTAAACAATGGTTTGGCTTAGCACTACATGCAAACCAGGATACTGTTGGTAGAAGGCAGGCATTACCTGGTTAGTCATCATCAGACCTCCCCAAAACACCCTCTCTTGCCAGATTTTTGCTTTAGCCACTATCCTATGTGTCCTTGCCCTATCCTGCCTCAATAATGAGTGAGCTTTCTCCATTCCCTCCCACACCCCCAATCCAAATTTCATAACATCTTTTCCTTCAAACTCTTGGCTTTAGATCCAGCTGCCTTATTTAACCCTGCAACTCACTGCTGTGTCCTCTTAAATGTCAACTTGGCCAGTCTCTTGGGGCCACGTCCAAGAAGATCCTGGGTTGGAACAAAAGGATTGTCCTCAATCTCTGGGGTAAGACAAAAGCAGATGCCTACAGCATTAGAACTGACAAATCCCAGTGGGTTAGTTGCATTTTTAGCCCATTATAGCAAGGACAACAGAGATAGTTTTATGGCAAGCATTCTCCTAATTTGATCTCTGGTGTTTTACACACCTCTCCCTTTTCTTTTCTTTTCTTTTCTTTTCTTTTCTTTTCTCTTTTCTCTTTTCTTTTATGGGTTGTATTTTATGGTTTTGCATTTTATAATTTCCCCTCTGAGCAAATGCTCCTCTTTCGTGCTTGCTGCCTTGGACCTAGACCTCTGCCTGACTTTGACTCAGCACCAATCTACAGCTCCATCTGGTCCTTGTCGCCAGTTCTGAAAGCAGAGCCTTGGACGATGGCCCTGCCTCAAGACCCTTTGAACTGAGAAGCACTGTCCCTGTTCTCAGGTCATGGAAATTGAATGGCTCAGACTCTAGAGAAAGGCTGGAGAGAGTGAGTGAGAATCCAAAGTTGCTCAGATGTCAGCGACTGGCTGGACGATGAAGAACCATCAAGGGAAATCTCAGAGGAGGAAGGCTCAGAGCCCGGGGATTGGTGGTGGGACACTGATGTGCAAATGCATCACATCAGGAAGTCCACTCCAAACAATATAGGAATCAGTCCTTTAGTGTCATGGCACCTACCAGCTCCAGGGGGCTGAGCCCTTTTGGGGGGGCTATATTTTTGGTGTCCCCCCCCCCATGTCCAGAAATTGAGGAGACAAAGCATGGAGCCAACCACAGCACAGCTCCAGTGGCCAGCTCTTCCTCCTGTGCAGAAGGAGGGTTGATGCAGCCTCCTACCAGTGGCGGCGCCAAGAGGAGGCGGAGAACGAGCAGCCCGCCATTGAAGCCATGTGGCCGCTGCGTTTGGCTCCAGCCCCAGCTCCTCCTGATGTCCTGATGTCGTGCACAGGATATCAGGATGTTGGGACATCATACAAGCAACATTGCCTTCCCCCGCCCCGCCCCCCCCCCATTGCCCTTGCAAGTTGGCACCTCTGGCACCTATCCTTTGGAATCTCCTCCCATTGAATACCATATAGGTGCCACCTCTTATGTCTTTTTGGCACCTACTGAAATCCTCTTGAGAGTCCCATGGACTGCAAGAAGATCAAACCAGCCCTGAGTGCTCACTGGAAGGACAGATCCAATACTTTGGCCACCTCATGAGAAGAGAAGACTGCCTGGAAAAGACCCTGATGTTGGGAAAGATGGAGGGCACAAGGAGAAGGGGACGACAGAGGACGAGGTGGTTGGACAGTGTTCTCAAAGCTACCAGCATGAGTTTGACTAATCTGCGGGAGGCAGTGGAAGACAGAAGTGCCTGGCGTGCTCTGGTCCATGGGGTCACGAAGAGTCGGACACAACTAAATGACTAAACAACAACAGAAATCCTTTCAAGTCTTTTCAAGTAGAGATCTTTCCCGGTTTGCATCTCTTTTGGAAGTGCATTAGTTATGCTTTGATCTATCGCTTATGTTAGCCACCCTGGGCTCCTTTGGAAGGAAGAGACAGAGGGTCAACTAATTAAATAAATAATCTGATTTACCCAAAGGGAGGTTGGGCAGGGGCCACAGGTTGAATTCCACGTATTCCTTTGCTCCGAGCTAACCAGCAAAAGCTTTGGCTGCGGGTCTTTAGCTAGTTTTAATTAACTTAGTATTTATAACACACACTGCCGGATTGAAAAGGTGCCAGGTTAATGAAAATTATTTCAAACACGAAACCTGACATTTATGCGCGGTGCCAGTTGCAATAAGTGCTCCCTTCCTACCTCCCCCCCCCCAGTAAAATAAAAATGTTTAAAAAGCCATTACCGGTTTTCAGCAGCTGATATAAGCTGATTAGGGGTCCGTGGGAAGTGGCTATATTAAAATTCTTGCCAGTCATTTGTTTTCCTTTTTCTAAGCCATTTTAAATATTGCATTTAATAGAAAAATAATTTGCTCAGCTCACAGAAACATCAATTTGCAACTTGAAGGCTCGTATATTAAACCAAAAGAAGCTAATGTGTAAACATTAGCAGTTCCAGTAAATGCATGGGGTTATGCCAATTTGATTCCAGTCGCGAGAAACAGCCAGATATTAAAGACAAAGGATTTACATAATACGACACTTATCCTGGATAACCTTGCCATTTAAAGATGCAAACATGAGAGGGTCAATAGAAGACCATCGGTTAAAAAAAATACGACGGTGTTACCACACTTTTGCTTGCCTCTCACACCACTGAGACCTGCCGCCATGATCCAATGGGGATGCCAGTACAGTGGTACCTCGGGTTAAGAACTTAATTCGTTCTGGAGCTCCGTTCTTAACCTGAAACTGTCCTTAACCCGAAGCACCACTTTAGCTAATGGGGCCTCCTGCTGCCGCTGCACCGCTGCTGCACGATTTCTGTTCTCATCCTGAAGCAAAGTTCTTAACCTGAGGTACTATTTCTGGGTTAGCGGAGTCTGTAACCTGAAGCGTCTGTAAACTGAAGCATATGTAACCTGAGGTACCACTGTATTGCGGGCAGCTGCCCCATGTGGTGAGGCACTAGAACTGCAGCTAGGTCCATCTTCCTGGCTGGTCATAAAGTCACAGAACTGTAGGTTTTGAAGGTGTTCCGATCCCGCCATTGGGCCCTCCAGGACAGGAAGTGGGATAAAGGGCAAATTGTTTCACCTTGGATTCTGCTGGGCAAACAACTATCTTAATTGGTCAAATGCGGTTCAGTGGCTTCCTCCGTTCTAATTCCTTGTTATTGGACTGCCACCAGGTTAGGGAGACCTGGATAAAAGACTGCAGCTCTTTCTATATTACCGCAGGGGGACAGGAACCCCAGTTCCTCATTCTGGCATTGTTTGGTAGCAGGAAGTGCATTGCCACAGCTAACGCATACCCCACAAGTAACCTCGAAAAAATGGGACCTCCAATATGGGGTGTGGCCTGGGGTTCAAAACTCCCTCCCAGTCCGCTGTAGGGCTGGGCGATATATCAATATATTGTCCAAACCCAGTTTGAAGTCCATGTCGTGATATTGGTTTCATAATTTTTGACTCGTGAATCATAGTGTGTGTGTTGGTGCTGATCTTTAAAGCCCTAAACTGCCTTGGCTCAGTATACCTGAAGGAGCGTCTCCACCCCCGTCATTCAGCCTGGACACTGAGGTCCAGCTCCAAGGGCCTTCTGGCTGTTCCCTCACTGTGAGAAGTGAGGTTACAGGGAACCAGGCAGAGGGCCTTCTCAGTAGTGGCATCCTCCCATCAGATGTCAAGGAAATAAACAACTATCTGACTTTTAGAAGACATCTGAAGGCAGCCCTGTTTAGGGAAGTTTTTAATGTTTGATGTTTTATCGTGTTTTTAATATTGTGTTGGGGGCCGCCCAGAGTGGCTGGGGAAACCCAGCCAGAAGGGTGGGGTATAAATAAATGATGATGATGATGTGTGCTATGCAAAAATCACAATGTGGGAAAAACCGTAAAGCCAGCCAATGCCTCTACATAAAGGTAAAGGTAAAGGTAAAGGTACCCCTGCCCATACGGGCCAGTCTTGACAGACTCTGGGGTTGTGCGCCCATCTCACTCAAGAGGCCGGGGGCCAGCGCTGTCCGGAGACACTTCCGGGTCACGTGGCCAGCGTGACAAGCTGCATCTGGCGAGCCAGAGCCGCACACGGAAACGCCGTTTACCTTCCCGCTAGTAAGCGGTCCCTATTTATCTACTTGCACTCGGAGGTGCTTTTGAACTGCTAGGTTGGCAGGCGCTGGGACCGAACGACGGGAGCGCACCCCACCGCGGGGATTCGAACCGCCGACCTGACGATCGGCAAGCCCTAGGCGCTGAGGCTTTTACCCACAGCGCCACCCGCGTCCTATGTATGCCTCTACATAGCTCCATCCTTATTTCGGACATCATGATACATCAGTATACAGTGGTACCTCTGGTTATGTGCTTAATTCCTTCCGGAGGTCCGTTCTTAACCTGAAACCGTTCTTAACCTGAGGTACCACTTTAGCTAATGGGGCCTCCCGCTGCTGCCACCGCCGCACTGCCGCCACACAATTTCTATTCTCATCCTGAGGTAAAGTTCTTAACCCGAGGTACTACTTCTGGGTTAGCAGAGTCTGTAAGCCGAAGTGTTTGTAACCCGAGGTGTTTGTAACCCAAGGTACCACTGTATCAAGATATATCTTGATATATCACAATGTTGAAAACCATATATTGTGCAGCCCTGCTGTTTGCCTCTACATAGCTCCATCCTTATTTCAGACATTGTGACATATCAGTATATTGCAATGTTTAGCAATGGTGATATATCAATGGTGATATATCGCAATGTTGAAAACTAGATATCGCCCAGCCCTACACCACTGTCACTGTCCCTCTGGCTCCTCTTCTCAAATGTTGCCAGAGCATCATGGGGCCAAACCACAACAGAACATGGTGGATTTTGAACTGGACGCCATACCCAGCTGCAAGAGTGATTTTCCCCACTGTGAATTGCTTGTTGGGTACTGCACTCAGAGGCAGGGAAATGTGCTGTTTGTTCAGCAATCGCCAGCCATGCTTCTCCATGCGCTGAGCTATTACCCAGCTACTAACTGGCAATAAAGCTGCATTAATAATTAACTTCCACTTCATTAGCATGCAATAACTGCCTAACTTCCCACAGTTCTTTACTACCTCAAGTATACATAGGCTCTGATTATTTACCATGCAAGTGTTGAAATCCTCCTTGCAACTTTGAAAGCACTTAAGGGAAGGTTTGCTTTTCAAACCAGGCCCCATGCTAATCAGTTTGAAATGCTAATCAGTATTCTTCCACAAAGTAAAGGACAAATCTCCCCTTCCTAGTCCACTCCACGTATGAAAGACCTTACATTGATTCCCAAAAATGATTAGGAATAACATGAGAAGAGAAACAAGATTTATCAACTATCAAAGAATGGCAGATGAAGTTGATGGACTATATGGAACTTGCCGAACTGACTAGGAGACTCCAGGACCAGAGAGAAGAGATGGTGGGAAGAAGACTGGAAGAAGTTTAAAGAATATTTGGAAAAAAATATGTTAATACTTAAATTTTAGAATAGCTTTGGAAGTAAATATAGGCTGTAGGGTTAGAAGTCGAAGATAATGTATTTTAAAATAGTATTATTTGTAAGGGATAAAATGTGAAAATTTTTATGGTAAAAGTAAGTGTGATTTTAAAAAAAGGTTAAAAATGATGATATATGTAAACTGCTAAAGATGAGGCAAAATGAAAATCAGATGGGGGGACTTGGGAAAGCTCACCTAACAATGTTTAGAAAAAATAAGGAGAAGACAAGAATTTGTTTGTATTGTTTGTTTTTCTGTTTGTGTTGTTTATTTGTGTTATAAAATGAATAAAAAATTGGGGGGGGGGGAATAACATGAGAAGAACTAGCTGAACATAAGAAGAGCTCTGCTGGACCAGGTCAAACGTCCCTTTGGGAGACCCTCCATGGGTCCCTATTTTCCAGGGACAGTCCCAGATTTACAGAAGCCACCCCGGTTTCAGATTTGATCCCAGAATGTTCCGCTTTTCCCTAGGACTTCCCTATTTTCATCAGAGAAATATTGGAGGGTATGGAGTGATGCAACCCCCAAGCCAAGGAGATAAGTAACTATACAACCTTTGGAAGACATCTGAAGGCAGCCATGTACAGGGAAGTTTTGAAGTTTGGGGTGTATGTGTGTTTACAGTCAAGTGGTGTATACATTTTATGCAACAGATAAATAAAATAAATAACTTGGGCACAGACTCAGCTGCTGAGCTATGATCTTTTTTCTAAAAATAAACTAAAGTTCCAGTCTTCATAATTCTAAATAAAGGTTAGCGTCCATGTTGCTTATGTTGTTATAGGTATTGTCTATGCATTGTATATGTCATATATAAATTGTTGTATAATAAAGGTTATTTTAAAATTTAAATTAAAAAAATAATTCTAAATAAAGGGCAGATTTGAAGAGGAACACTGAGGTGCAGTCCTTCACAATACAAATACAATACACAGTAGGGGTGCTGGGCAGCTAAGGTAAGCACTGCATGATATTCTTAACTGTTTTTAATTATCTTATCTGCAAATTGCCTTGAGGCAGTGGTTGAAATTAATAAATCCAAATTAATAATAATAATAATAATAATAATAATAATAATAATAATAATAATAATGTTGAGTTTGCTCCAGGAAGCACCACTATGGGTTTCTTTTCCTAGATGCCCTGCATAAAACATGAAAATAGATATGCATGTGCATGAAATTTTAAACACCCGTATACCTACCTCTGGAAAACCTGGGCAAGTTTCCCAGAAGCATGCGTGCGCATACACAATATATACTTCCACGCCTGCCAAGAGAGAGAGTTCCCACTTTTCTAAAGGTCAAACAAGATGTGATGGGGGAGGGCAAGCCATGTTCATCTTTCATGTATATGAAAGTGGTATATAAAGTGGAACATGGAGAAGGCGCTGATGGAGCCATCAAATTGGGAGATGAAGTTCCCCTGTGCCTGGTTCCCAGAGCTCTGTGACGTCTAGCTCCCCAGCCTGCCTCACCTTTTCACTTAGAAAATTGCTTAGGACAGGGAAAGCCAACACGGTGCCCTCCAGGTGTTCATAGAATTGTAGAGTTGGAAGGGACCATGAAGGTTTTTCTGGATTCCCATCTCCCCTCAGCCCTGCCCAGCAGGGCCAATTATTATGGAAGAGGAGAGCTGCTGCCCAACAGCCTCTAGAGGGCTTCACAGCAGGGCTTGGAAGGTGGGGTACATTTGGTCCCTCTCACTCGCAAGCCCAATTTGAGGTAAAATAAATATTAGTGTTCCATAACTTTTTTCTTCAGCTGATCCACAAACAGCAACAAATGGAGCGACAAACAATGTAGTTACAATTGTATCACTCAACTTCTGCCTTGCATGTGGATGGGCTGCTCCGAGACACTGAGATTGGCCCTAATTGGATACACTTTGAAGCAGCGGTGGTGAACCAATGGCACGCGTGTCACACTTGGCAGGCAGAGCCCTCACTGCTGGCACACACGCCATTGGCCCATCCACACTGTCCCCCCCCCCCCATTTGTTCTCCCACTCCCCCACCCACCACGCTACAGCTCACATCCACTGTTGAAACCTGGAACCTTTTTTTTTTTTTTTTTTTTTTGCCCATAGCCGGAGATTTTGTTTGGCAATTGGTCTGTTTCTCAGTCTGCTGTGTCAGTGGGCTGTTTCTGATTGGGTGTAGCAGCTTCCATTTTTTAACCCTTATTGTGCTGATTTATTTTTTTTGGCACTTTGGCAGACGATGAAGTCAGTGCTGTGTGTTAGTTCCAGTGAAGGAATTAATGGTCATTTATTTCCCCCAAAAAAGCTCAAAACTCAACAACTCTGGGCACATTGCGATACAGTGGTGCCCCACAAGACAAATGCCTCGCAAGACGGAAAACCCGCTAGATGAAAGGGTTTTCCGTTTTTGAGTTGCTTCGCAAGACGAATTTCCCTATGGGCTTGCTTCGCAAGACGAAAATGTCTTGCGAGTCTTGCCATTCCCCCCCCCGCTTCCCCCCCCTTTTTCTAAGCCGCTAAGCTGCTAATAGCCTTTTAGCAGCTCAGCTGCTAAGCCTTTAATAGCCGCTAAACCGCTAATAGCGCTAATCCGCTAAGCCGCTAATGGGGTTGCTTCGCAAGACGAAAAAACCGCTAGATGAAGAGAATCGCGGAACGGATTCTTTTCGTCTTGCGAGGCACCACTGTAAATAAGTGGGTTTTGGTTTGCAGTTTGGGCACTCGGTCTCCAAAAGGTTCGCCACCACTGGTCTAAAGCCTCCTCTAGATGGATTGTTCATTCAGGATTCATCCTGATCTGCCGGCACAAAGCTTACACAGGGGTTAAACTATGCCTGGTCTTTTGGGGGCATTTGTTTACAGGGCAGTTATACAACAAGGAGCAATCTTCTGGATTTGTTTGCAGTGTAGGGATGTTGATGGATTTGGGCAAAAACAGAAATGGGAACTGATGTTGCCACTGTTTGCTTATTTGTCCCATGCCTGGAACAGAAATCAATCCCGTGAATTTGATCGTTTTCAATCCACAAATGATACGTTAACAATATGTAATTGATTACTCATATGCACAAACACAGAGTCACTATTTGCACTATGTTTCCTTTGCACTGAAATGAACGGTGTGAGCCTGCATAATGCTAATGTCATTAATTAGGTGAAATTTTGCCAGACCGTAAGCCGAATAATGTAGTTTTTGTCAGATGCTGAACTGCAGCGGAACAGAAACAGCACTGTGTGTGAAAGGTGAAAGGGACATTGACGCCTTCTTACAACATGAATTGCAGGTCATTTACACGTCTTCCTATTAATCAATCATTTCTCCCATACTATTCAATATATTTCAGCCACACACCCCTTCTAAACCCTGAAAAGTCCTTGATTTGTTTTTAAGGCAGATTTGTTGTGAGAGAGTTCTTTAATCCACTTCAGCTGCTAAATTGCTAGTATTTCTTCCCCATAAAGACTGGCAAGCTGGAGGCAACCAAAAACAGCGATGGCACTCTAGGTAATTCTGGACTGCAGCTCCCATTAGCCCTAGTCAGTTGAGAGCTAATGGGAGTTGGAGTCAATGTCTGGAGGCCCAAAGTTTCTCCAGCCCTGGTGTTTTTTTAAAAAATAAAAATAAAATCAGGGCAAGAGTACAGGAGAAGAAGAAAAGTTTCAAGTGTTCCCCTTTGAAAAGTGAGATCATCCTGAATATCATAAACATCCCCCCTCCCCCCATAATTTTCCCTACATCCAGCAGGGAGCCTGGCTTAAAGAATTAAGAACCTGAACTTAATTGGAGAGTGATGAAGGCTGAGAGCAGAGCTTTTCTAAATAATTGAGGCTGCTGCTGCTGCATTCGCCACAGTGACAAAAGCAGCCAAGGAAGAAGTAAGCAGCTCGGCTAATTTGGGCCCAGGGTGCGTGAGTGATGGGATATGCTGAAAGAAGCCATTAAAAAGAAAACACACCCTGCGTGGCAGGCCTAAATTCCCCATGATCGAACATGTGCTAGATCTGCCGGGGCCCTCTCTGAGCTTATAAAAGCCAAGCTGGCAGGGCATATTTATGCTCCTCTAATATGTAAAGCAGCGCCGTTTGCATTTCCAAACGATGCCCATTTCTCTTCCGGCTCCCCAGGCATTCTGCAGTTATGAAAATCTCTGGCATCGTAGGAGTGCACCTGCTGCTGTGGGAAAGATGATCTGCAGGAAGGCCAGCTAGAAGTGCAAATTCTGGGCTTCGGAGATCCTCCGAAACGGATCAGATGCTAACAGGTGACCCCAGGGAACAACGGTCTGAGCGCCTCTAGCAAGCCAGTGAGAGGACGTAGCCCCACACCTGCTACAGGACTGCCATGGGAATTAAATCCAGATGCTGCTGCTTTGGCAGAAATGGGCTTTCGCTGATCAGCTGAACCTCAGGTGCTTCTGCTCTGTGTGCCTCATTCTCCTGCCCTGATTGGCTCTTTAGAGCCAGTGCAGAATGAGCGCCAGTGTGGTGTTGTGGTTAAGACTGCTGGACTAGGACCTGGGAGACCAGGGTTCAAATCCCCACTCAGTCGTGAAGCTAGGGACATTAAAAGGCGACGATTCTGTTCTAACCTGTATTCCTCACAATCCACTGTTTCTGTTCCACTGCCGTTCCGTTTCTTCCAAATACTATGTTGCTCATCTCTTTGTCTTTTATTTAACATAGCTTCCGTAAATGGCATGCAAAACCCAAACCACACTTTGGCTTCCTCAAAATGCTCCTTTATTTGCCTTGCTGCCGACAAATTTAAGGCAAAGTATGTACGCTGACATTCATTGCAATGCAAAGGAAATGTCAAAACAATGTGGGGAAAATGTAATTACATTTCATTAATTGCATATCATTTGTGGACTTGAAAACAAAACAACAGCTACTATGTGAATGAATACCATCCTAGTCACTTGACTGATTCCCATTCCTGAACACAGCCCAACATACCAAACTGGATTGCAGCCAAATTCCTCCTCCATGCAGATGGGTCTCTTCTTCCTCCATCTTCTGTCAACTATCTTATTTCTCAGAATGGAATAAGTATTCAGAATGAAATGCATGAAAATGCACCTCCATCTGAACACAACTGCCCCATTTCCAGTTCAGCCACTTTTGTAGGAAGCTGAATGCAACCTGGGGCTCGCATACCACTTACGGACATTTCCTGCCACTTTCCTAAGGGGAACAAAAGGTCCCTATCTTGGGGAAACGGTCACTGAGGACATGAGAGGCTCCAAGACAGGGATGGAGAAATTGTGGTCCTCCCAGGTAGGTAGGTAGGTAGGTAGGTAGGTAGATATAGCTATTGAAAAGGTGCAAACATCTGGACTGTAAAAATTATTCATAGGATTGCTGATGGGAGAGCCCTTCTGCAGAAAGGGCTGGGCAGAGAGTGGAGTGGCAATACCCACCTTTGACCAGATCCAACAATAACATGGAGCCCCTAATGAAAATATGACCCATGAGCCAGAAAGAGATAGCTCTTACCAATACACCACACTGCCTTTCCATTTTTCTAAATGCATAACATGTACCGCCAATGCCAGTGTGGTGTAGTGGTTAAGAGTGGTGGACTCATAATCTGGTGAACCAGGTTTGATTCCCCGCTCCTCCACATGCAGCTGCTGGGTGACCTTGGGCTAGTCACACTTCTCTGAAGTCTCTCAGCCTCACTCACCTCACAGAGTGTTTGTTGTGGGGGAGGAAGGGAAAAGGAGATTGTTAGCCGCTTTGGGACTCCTTAGGGTAGTGATAAAGTGGGATATCAAATACAATTTCTTCTTCTTCTTCTTCTTCTTCTTCTTCTTCTTCTTCTTCTTCTTCTTCTTCTTCTTCTTCTCTCTTTATTTTATTTTTCTTCATTTCCTTTCTTCCCTGCCATCCTGTAGCCTTCACCAATCTTTGGTGTGTTTCCCTTGTATTGTTGTTCGGAATCGTAAGCACATGTTTGCAATAATAAAAAAATAAAATAACCATCATCATAACAATGATATCCACAGAATATTTCCAACCACCAACTCGTGAGGTTTCCTAAAGTCTCAGGCTGGTCCAGAGACTTGCCTAGCTCCAGCAGGCTTGAGGACTTCACGGGTCCTCTGCGTCCAAATTTCTGTTGCAGCTTGCAATGTCTCAGAGAGCCTTCACTAAAATCCCATGGGAGAGACCCCGAATCAACAGCCAAGGTTGACTTTGGAAGAAATTCCAGGGCAAGTCTGACTCAAGGGCTGAAGGCATTGTTGAGATGTTCCAACTCCATCCACTAGAGGACAGCAGTGCATTAGTTCAAGCCCATACAAGATGGATTGGCTGGATATTTATGTGTGCTTCAGAGAGTTAGGAAATAAGGGAGTTTTGTGCCATGTTTAATATTAAAAGTAGAGTATTGTCATGGGCGGCAGATCTCCAAAAGGGGTGAGTCTCAGCCCTCTTCTGCTCCATTCTAACTCTTCCAATGAGAAGCCCTTGGACTGCCAATCATCAACATGGAAGAGATGATTCCTACTTCTTAAAAAAAATCCCCACTTCATCCCTACCAGCTACAAGGCAAAACCAAAACCGTGTTTGCTGCCTGTGGGTGGTGTGTAGATCAGATACTGACTCTCTGCAACCCTCTCTCCCATGTTTTGCCCCTAGGCATGGTCCTTGAGTCAACAGCTAGGAGATCTGTTCTCAGCAGGGGTGGGCTTTGGTAATCTTTGCCAGTATAGACCCCCTGAGTGTGGCCAGAATTTGGCACCACCAAATGAATCTTCTCAGTGATGGATCTTCTCAATTTTGTCCCTGGGCACCCTGTGCAGGGGAACCGCCCACACTGCCCCAAATCCAGCCCTGGTTCTCAAGAAGAGCTGAATGGTTATAGCTCCTTGTTGCTTACAGAAGGTCCCAGGGTCAGCATCTCTGAGCAGGGCTGGGAAATACCTCCTAAGTGCAAACATGGACAGCCATCGCAGGTCAGAAGGGCTCCCCCATCAGCAATCCTATGAACAGTTTTTACAGTCCAGATGTTAGCATACATGCCACTTTAAAATATACTTTTTAAGAAAATGTAGCTAGCCTGCCCAAGGCAGAAGAGGAGGGGATGTTTATTCAAAAGCTGACCCTCCCTGAGTTTAGCTGGCATACATGCAATTGCACGAGGCGAGTCGCAAAGCTGGGTTCTCCTGATCAGTGGAGGACCTGCTGTGACCACTTCGCAGTGTGCAATGCCTGTCTCTGTGCATCCGCCATCTGAAAATCACAAAGCTCTTATTCACAACAAGTTTTCCTTACAAGACCTAGCCCATCTGCGGTGCCACCTCCTGTAACAGTTTGCCCGCAATTCTGATTGAGCATCATAATTTGGGGCTGTTGCCATAGCAGCCTTGACAGTTCCCCTCCCTGCTCCTAATTGCCATCCCATCCCTGGAAAGAAAAGCAGCTGAATTTCTCACCAGACATTCTAGGTTAAAAACCATGGGGGGGGGATTGTTCCTAGAAGTAACTTTCTCTCCTCCACACCCACAACACAGCACTATCCAAGAGTATTTGAGTAATGTCTTCCCTGGTGAAGCCCGCAGCACCAAGAAGCAGTTCTTGCATACCCATGATCAGGCATTCTTTAACTCACAATACAGTAGCCCACTTTGTATGCTGACTGCAGTAATTCAAGATGTAGAGGTCTTTAGGGAGCAATCCTAAACTCCCAGGAAGAGTGGTAGAAACCACTGGATACAGTGGATATCTTTCTCTCTCTGGGCTCAAAGATGAAGGTTAGAAGGTTGGAAGCCAACCTGGTGCCGCAATGCAAAGCTCTACGTCCACAGCTAAATTCCCCCTCAGCATTTGGAGATCTTTGAGGCCACGAGGTAAACATTATGGGGGCATGTGAGGGGCTGATGGGGGGAGAAGAATTTGGATCCACCAAATACAGCCTCTTCCCCACCCCCATCCCCCAAATATTGACCTCTGGAATGAGAGTGAGGAATTATACCAGCCCCAAAATTGGTATGCTGATTTCTTCTCACCCACTGAACCAATGAGGGGTGTGGTGTGTGTGTGTGTGTGTGTGTGTGTTTAGCAAGCAAAAAAACCAGTGAGCCTTGCAAGGTTTGGAAAGCAGCAATTCTTCCACCACTGAGCCACAGGTAGGTAAAGGTAAAAGTAAGGTAAAGGACCCTTGGTCAGTTAAGTCCAGTCAAAAAATTAAATATGGGGTGTGGCACTCACCCCCACTTTCAGGCTGAGGGAGCCAGCGATTGTCCACAGACAGCTTTCCAGGTCATTTGGCCAGCATGACTAAACCGCTTCTGGTGCAAATGGACACCGTGACGGAAGCCAGAGCGCACGGAAATGCCGTTTACCTTCCCGCCGCAGAGGTACTTATTTATCTGCTCGCTCTGTTTTGCTTTCGAGCTGCTAGGTTGGCAGGAGCTGGGACAAAGCAACAGGAGGTCACCCCGTCACACGGATTCAAACTGCCGACCTTATGATCGGCAAGCCCAAGCAGCTCAGTGGTTTAGACCACAGTGCCACCTGCACCCCACAGGTAGGCAGAGTGTACTTGGACTTGAATCCTGCTTGCAAGTGTCCCACAGGTATCTGGCTGGCCATAGTGAGAACAGGATGCTGGACTAGATGGGCCTGATCCCTTCTTATCTACTTTACTTTTTAAAATAATAATAATGGAGGGTTGCTGAGGGGGTTGTTTATGTTTTTAAAAATATGAAGCTGGCAGGTCAGGGAGAACACCGCACTTCAGCTCTCTAGAAGAAAGGAGGTGAAAATGCCAGTCTTGAAAACCTTGTCCCACCCCAACCTATGCACTGAAGTAACACTGTCCCTGCACCACGTAATTTTTTCTTCCTCCCCAAATGCGCAGAGAACCTCTACGGTTTTCTAGCAGAGGTTCTGGGTGCTAAGGCTCATCCTCTATTTTGCGGCATGTACTGAAAGCACCCAGCCACCACGTGTCTCAGTTATTAAATTCCAGTGTTTCCCCATCGTCCCCCTCCTTTCTGAAAGCTGTGCCTGCAGACAAAGGTGGTGGGCGTTCAGAAGCACGTCTGATCCTGTTGAGAATGGTATTGCATGTGCTCTTATTATGCACAACGAACAATGAAGACTTCAATATTCTCTGTAACTCCCCCCCCCCTCCACTTAAGAAGGTTGAAGGCGGTTGGTACGGAACGGCATGTGAGTCTAACGCATCCTAAAATTAAACATCTTCATTGTGGTGGTGGGGGAGGGTCTGGCGAAAAGCATGGGGGAGGGGAGGGGGAAGAGCTGTGCAAACAAACAAACTAAAAAACATTAGAAGATTGACAAGGAGGTACAAGGTGGCAATTTAGCTGAAGCCAGCAAATCAATCACACTGGCGCACCAGCTGCCAGGTGGGGAGTAAGCTATTGATTCCCTAATAACTAGATCCAGAGAGTCTTGAAGAAAAGGAAAGCAGAATACAAACAGCTCTGCCTGTTGCCGTAGCCATCCACAAGCCTGATAAGAAATGCAAGAAGAGCTTTTTGAATCAGGCCATCTAGTCCAACATCCTGTTCTCACAGTGGCCAACTATGGAAACCCTTATAGGACCGAAGCACAAGAGAACTATCCCTTCCTGTAAAGGTAAAGGTAAAGGGACCCCTGATCATTAGGTCCAGCTGTGGCCGACTCTGGGGTTGCGGCGCTCGCTTTACTGACCAAGGGAGCCGGCGTACAGCTTCCGGGTCATGTGGCCAGCATGACTAAACCGCTTCTGGTGAACCAGAGCAGCGCACGGAAACACCGTTTACTTTCCCACCAGAGTGGTACCTATTTATCTACTTGCACTTTGACGTGCTTTTGAACTGCTAAGTTGGCAGGAGCAGGGACCGAGCAACGGGAGCTCACCCCGTCGCAGGGATTCGAATCGCCAACCTTCTGATCAGCAAGTCCTAGGCTCTGTGGTTTAACCCACAGCGCCACCCACGTCCCTTGTATCCCCTCCTGTAGTTTCCAGCAACTGGGGGCATTACTGCGTCCAACTGTAGAGGCAGTGCATAACCTTCATGGCTAGTAGCCTTCAGAAGCTTTCTCCATGAAGTTGTCCAATTGTCTTTCAAAGCCCTCCACATCAGTGGCCATCACTGCCTCCTGTTGGAGCGAGTTCCATATTTCAGCCATGGGCTGCATGAAAAAATACTTTTTAAAAAAAATCTGTCCTGAATCTTCCAACACTCAGCTACTTGTGCGTTCATGAGTTCTTTTTTAAATTTAATTTTATTGAACAAAGATATAACAACCACATACAATCAGAGAGTCATCTCTGAATAGACCACAGAACCCTGTCAAAGTGAGTTCCATTTGTTAAGGGAGAAGAAAACTTTCCTTTGTCCACTTTCTCCATGCCTTGAATAATTTTAAAAGCATCCATCATGTCACCCCTTACTCAACTTTTCTCTAAACTTGAAAATCCCAAGGGCTGCAACATTTCTTCATAACGGTGGCACTTGATCCTCTTGACCAATTTGGTTGCCCATTTCTGAACCTTTTCAATCTCTACAATATCCCTCTAAAGGATATTGCCCCCCTGATTGTCCCCTTGTAGAGAAGATGGGATGAAAATGGTGCCCAAGTCCCCCAACTGAACCTTGAAGAACGGCTCTCTCATGCTTGCCCCAAGCTTGCTGCCAAACCTATTGAGGGAGCTCCCTGCTCTAAATCAGAGGCAGAGAAGCTGCAGCTCCCCCAGTCAGTATGGCCAATAGTTAAGGATGGTAGATGTTGCAGCCCCAAAACAGGGGTAGGCAACCTAAGGCCCATGGGCCGGATGCGGCCCAATCGCCTTCTCAATCTGGCCCGCAGACGGTCTGGGAATCAGTGTGGTTTTTTTCATGAGTAGAACGTGTCCTTTTATGAGAGCCAGTGTGGTGTAGTGGTTAAGAGGCGATAGACCCATAATCTGGGGAACTGGGTTCGTGTCTCTGTTCCTCCACATGCAGCTGCTGGGTGACCTTGGGCCAGTCACACTTCTCTGAAGTCTCACTCACCAGCCCCACTCACCTCACAGAGTGTTTGTTGTGGGGGAGGAAGGGAAAGGAGAATGTTAGCCGCTTTGAGACTCCTTCGGGTAGTGATAAAGCGGGATATCAAATCCAAACTCTTCTTCTTCTCTTCTTCTTATTTAAAATGCATCTCTGGGTTATTTGTGGGGCATAGGAATTCGTTCATTTTCCCCCAAAAATATATATTCTGGCCTACCACATGGTCTGAGGAGTGGTGGACCAGCCCATGGCTGAAAAAGGCTGCAGACCCCTGCCCCAAAACAGCTGGAAGGCCATAGCTTCCCCGGTCCCTTATCTAAATGGTGTGGAAAGCAAATGAGTCTTGTCCCACTCCAAGGGCCGAGTCTTTTGCACATATTCTGGAAATGCTAAAAATAAATAAATACAGACATTCTGGCATTTAATTTGCAACACAATGAGATAAGAGGTTACTCATTATCCCTGGACTCCAAGACTTTGCTTTTAGCATTAGAAATAGACTTGGAAATAATAGTTGCAGGAAAAGTAACCCTCCAACAGTAACAGAACAGTTTGATAAAATCTGGTCTATTATAATAGTAATATGACGTAGTTAGAAGAGCATCTAATGAGCAATCAAATAAAGGTTTTCAATGACGGTCACTTTTCATTATGTTCTGGAATGATAAAAATCCAACTTGGGTGGCTTTAATAGAAGATTAGAGAAATTCGTGAAGGTTAAGGCTATCAAGGGCTGCTAACCACGAAGGCAATGCTCTGTTCTCCGTGGTCAAAGGTATGAAAGGTTCTGAATTCCAGTTGCTGGAAGCTGCAGGAGAGGAGAGGGCTGTTTCACTCAGGCATCTGGATGTTAGACTAGATGGGCCACTGGTCTGACTCAACAGGCTCTTCTTATTTTCTTATAGCATACATCTGTGTAATGGTTTTTGCACTATTGTAAACACATCTCAGCCGTACAGAGTTTCTGAGACTAATAATTGTTTGGATGAAATTCAATGGAATCGATTAATGATAATAATAACAACTGGTCATGATACAGATGCTGAAATGGTGCCATTTCCAAAACACCAATCTATATTGCACTGAGCTGAAAATTCATGCAATTTATTTCCTACAGCAAATTGTAATATTCAAGGAAATAGAAGCTATCTTCTATCACTATCTTCTGGACAATAATTAGCTACACATAACTATAGATAAGGTTAATGTAGTTTTGTTTTTGTTTTGTTTTTTGCCCCTGATTGATTGTACCTTAAGACATAGTTAGGGGGTGTCTTTGGTACAGAGGAGGGGGCACCGTTTTGCAAAAAGCTACACATTTTGGCTTAGGCCTAATAACCACTGGGACCGTTTGCTACTACCACTTGAGAGTCTTCAAACCATGGGCTGCATTAATTCCAACCACTCTCTCAGCCATATAGGAAGCAGCCTTATACCATGCTGGATCAATTCTGGCTCAGAATTGTTACTCTAACAGACAGCAGCTCTCCAAGGTCTCAAGCAAATGCCTTTTCTGTCTGATGCACTCTAATCCTCTCACTTGGAATTGCATGCGCTTTAGTGCACGTCAAATTTCTTTCCTATTTAGAGCCAAACCATGGTTTGTTGTGACAAACCTGGCAAACTATGCTTTGTACAAAACATACCGTATCGCCTTTTGACCATGTGGAACCCAGCTAATGTCCATTTTTGAGGGGTGGGATATGGTTTGTGCAAGCACAGTTTGCCCAAATGAGGTAGCAAATTGTGGTTTGCCACTAAATAGGCAATGATTGGAAATCAACCTGCAGAAAGAAAAGCAAGGAGCTCATAACCACAGCAGTCATTCTTGTAGTGCAGAAATTTGGGTTGGCGTTGCATGAACGAACCCAGTGTGGGCACATCTCAAAAAGGCTACAGAACTCATCCTGGCTTCCCAGAATGATGCCTGTTGGGACTTGTAGGTTGGAAGGCATGGAGGCCAATATTATGCAGTGACAACTCATTCAAGCCCCCACCCTCCTCTAACCTGCCAAGCTCTACAAAGGCAACATTGAGACTAAGGAGGAGGAGCGGAAGCCAACAGTCACTACAACTCCCTGAACAAGCTGCAAGTCAGAAGGCCGGGCAGCTGGGCTCTGCATGAGGGCAGACAGAAGTTGGTAGGGCAGCACCCCCTTTGCCCTAATGGGCCAGCCCCCATAACCATAAATCAGAAAACATACAAATGTCAACTGCACATTTCTAGGAAGCTTTCCCGAGAGGGACATGGGTGGTGCTGTGGTCTAAACCACTGACCCTCTTGGGCTTGCCGATCAGAAGGTTGGCGGTTCGAATCCCCATGACGGGGTGAACTCCCGTTGTTCGGTGCCAGCTCTTCCCAACCTAACAGTTCGAAAGCATACCAGTGCAAGTAGATAAATAGGTACCGCTCTGGCAGGAAGGTAAATGGCGTTTCCATGCGCTGCTCTGGTTTCAGTGTTGTGCCAGAAGCGGCTTAGTCATGCTGGCCACATGACCCGGAAGCTGTCTGCAGACAAACGCCGGCTCCCTCGGCCTATAAAGCGAGATGAGCACCGCAATCCCAGGTTCGGTCCCAGCTCTTCCCAACCTAACAGTTCAAAAGCATACCAGTGCAAGTAGATAAATAGGTACCGCTTCAGCAGGAAGGTAAATGGCGTTTCCATGCGCTGCTCTGGTTTCGGTGTTGTGCCAGAAGCGGCTTAGTCATGCTGGCCACATGACCCAGAAGCTGTCTGCAGATAAATGCCGGCTCCCTCGGCTTATAAAGCGAGATGAGCGCCACAACCCCAGAGTCGTCTGTGACTGGATTTAACTGTCAGGGGTCCTTTACCTTTACCTTTAGGAAGCTTTCCCAGCCCTTTCCATAGTTATTTTCACACCCTTCTCCTGCAGCTCATTCTCCTGCATGGATGCACAACAGGGTGGAATAGGATGAAAGGGAAGGGTTGCCTTATTTATAGTTTGTCATCTCCCTTCCCCAGCCCAGAAGGTTTAGGGCAAAGACAAACCAGCACGGTAGTGGCCCAAATACTATTTTTTTTCCCTGACCTTTGATCCCCAGGGTCACCTCACCCAAGTCTTGGATCCAGGGTCTCCGTTTTATAAGAAAGAAATACAAAGGAGGAGAGGTGAGAGCATGCCGTACAGACTCTTTCTGCGTCCCTGTGGCTCCACGCTGAGCTTGTGTCAATAAATTACAAGACAAAACCACGCTGGAGTGAAGTGACATCGTATTGATGTCTTTGTGTTTTTCACAAGGCCCGAGAACACAGGACGCTTTATTGGTTTGCAGGTTGTCGAGGCAATTAAAAGAAGGGCGCTCGTTTGATGCAGTCGCTTCAGCCGGCGCAGCGGGGGGGGGGACTCAGTCGCACCCAGCGGCGGCAAAGAGAAAAGTAACATATCCCTGAAACAAAGGGCTGGGGAGGGGGCCAGAGAGGGGGGCCAAGAAGACTGGCACAGAACAGAGAGAGGTGGGGGTGGGGAGAGTGAGAAAGAGAGAATTCTTCCTTTTATCAGCAGAACTCATTACAAAAAGCGGAGGAGAAGTTACATTCCCAGTGCAGATATTTCCTAGGAAAAGGTGTTTCACTTGAAAGTGTTTCCTAATAACTCCTTCTCTGAAGCCTGGTCTATATGTACAGTACAACACTGTTCTTCAACTGGTGGACCAGGACCACTATCAGGCCACAGCCTGATTCAAGGTGGGTTGTAAAAGGAGCCAGACAAATATAAGGTGAATGGTTAAGAAATGAGTTGCTCAGATGCATGTCTGGGTTAGAGGTGGGTCCTGGGTTTGGGGTCTGAATGGGTTGAAGCCTGCTCCAGTTGAATGAGGCTAGAACGAGGAGGTTGAGCTGGCTTAAAGGGGGAAATGTTAGAACAGGGGCGGGGAGGAGAAATTTAACTTCGGTCATGGTTGAAGGCAAACCCACCTAAGTCATACTTTGTGAAACAATAGGTGAAGCAAAATGCATCTTTCAAAAATCATTTGCGCCATCCCTCATTCACACTTCTCAGATAACTTATGAGAACTGAATTGCAGTTATCCTTTGAAATTTCTATTTAAATTTAATGACTGTTTCTATTTAAAGGTAAAGGTAAAGGGACCCCTCACTGTTAGGTCCAGTCATGGATGACTCTGGGGTTGTGCCACTCATCTCACTTTACTGGCCATGGGAGCCGGCGAACAGCTTCCGGGTCATGTGTCCAGCATGACTAAGCCGCTTCTGGCGAACCAGAGCAGCACACAGAAACGGCATTTACCTTCCCGCTGGAGCGGTACCTATTTATCTACTTGCACTTTGTGCTTTTGAACTGCTAGGTTGGCAGGAGCAGGGACCGAGGAACGGGAGCTCACCCCGTCGTGGGGATTCGAACCGCTGACCTTCATGATCAGCAAGCCCTAGGCTCTGTGGTTTAACCCACCCACATCCCATTTCTATTTAAGCTGAAGCAATTATTTCAAAACCGGCACCTGTCCACTAGGGATGGGGGAGACATTTAATTTTGTTTGCATTTAAAAGCGAATCTACCAGATGTGCACTTTCCAAAAACAAGATGAAAACCAAAAGGCAGCCATCCTTCGAAAGTTGCACTTCACTGAATTTTGCAATGCAGTTCTTTTGCCAAGCAGTGTCAAAAATGCGTATACAGGGGTAACGTGTGCATAGCATATAATTGCATACACTGGTGGAAAGTCACGTAGAAAAATGCATGCTTTGGGGGGGGGGGGATGTGCTATGCAGAAATGCATATACTGGGCAAACTTAAATACCAAAATGTGAGAAACCTGGACCAAAATGCTACTGAATACTACTGGGTATTTTTGAGAAACATAAATAAATTCACAAACAAATGTGGAAATGTGGAGAACAGAACTTGAAATGAGGAAAATGGGAAGCAAATAACCTGAAACTGACAGATTTGCCCATCCTTACAGCAGAAGGAAGTGGAAAGGGCAATAGGGCTTGACAATACAGGAGCTGAGGATCATGTTTTTAAAATATTCTCCTACATTGAAAAGAAAACATTTTCATGGATGAGAAGGCTTTCAATGTCTACTAGCTAGGATGGCTAAGCACTGTCTCCACAGCTGTGTGTAGTTGTGCGTTCCACAAATGCACAAACATGGGGAGCTGCCTGCTGGAGACCACAGGAAGAGAGAACGTGGAACAAAAAAGTTGAAATCAGAAAGCAGGCAACTATTTTGCAAAGATGTATTCTTATTTACCTGCATAAGCCCAACACAATAGAAAAGTTTTCAGTGGACACTCAAAAGCTTGCACAGAAAAAAAGCTCTATTGGCAAACTGTTCCACAGGCCTGGGCCAGTGACATTCCAGTCTCTTTTTCTTGCTGTCATCAAATGAGTCTTGCCAACTTAGGGAATGACCAGTGATGCTCCTACAGATGATCTCAGTGAGGGAGCTGGGATGTAACGGTTCAGGGGTCCCTGAGGTACCCTGGACCTAAGTTGGTCAAGGTTTTGTGAATGAATACAAGGACCTTGAACCTAGCTCAGTAGTAGATGGGCACCTAGAACAGATGCTTAAACAATGGTGTTACACATTGTTGGCCAGATGCTCCCATCATCAACCTGGCCGTCACATTCTGTAACTGATGGAACTTCTGAACCAGGCCTAAGGGCAGCTCAGCTGAGATGCCCTTTTTGTACCCTGCTGGGATGAGGAAGTGGTGCTTGTTTTCTCAGTGGGGGAAAATGCACACACTACTCCAACAATGCAACCTTTCTGTTCCCCCAGCCCTACAGACACAGGAGTGGATTTTTGGTCTGTAGTAATAGCTAGAAGGGACATGCAATAAGGAGCCACAAAGCGGTCATTTAGGGAAGGGCTGTAGCCCAGTGGTTAGAGCCCCTGCTTTGCATGCAGGAGGTTCCAGGTTCGATCCCTGGCATCTCCACACAGAGCTGGAAAAACTGTCTGAAATCCTGGAGAGCTACTGCCAGTCAGTGTGGACAATAATGAGCTAGATGGACCAACAGCAGCTTCCTGTGCTCTTCCTATTTAGAGGTCTTGCATCCCCAATGGGAGAACAAAGGTACAAGAAAGTCAAAAGAAAATTAACCAAGGGCACTGAAGATCAAACTTTTGAGTTTTGCTCTCCGTGGTTTGGGCCAACTTGGCCTTCGCTCCGATGTACAGTCAGACACACACACAAACCCATCTCCCTGTCCCTGTGTTCCACACCCTCTGAGCCTACGGCTTTTCACTCTGAATGCGAAGCAATTATCTTTATCACCCAGACCTGGATATTGTAAGACTTTAATTAACACTTGTGATATATTTTTTAACATTCTTGGATAAGGAGCTCTAAGCAAACGGAAGGCATTGTGGCAGTTACTAATTATAGAACGGAAAGGCTTTGGGATTTCAAAGTAATGACTGACAAGGTCTGCTAAAAGGTGCGACAATTATTAACAATAATAAAAACAATACCGGGAAGCTTCAATAAATGTTCATTAAATGTGCGCGCGCTCTCTCTGTCTCTCTGCCCCTTTCTCTCTCACGTTATGCTGCAACACATGATCCAAACTTTTTAAGACAAAAAAAGTTTGAGATTCTCCCACAATTATGTGTCTTCATAGCAAGGTTGGAAAACCAGTGGCCCTCCTGATATTGCATACCCTCCAAGTGTCCTGATGTTTCATGGGCAGTTCTGGAATCATGAATGCCATCCCGGTTTCTGACTTGATCTCGGATTGTCTCTCTTTCCCCCACCAGTGCTGAGTTCAGGAAGCAGGAGGAGCCAGTGCTTGTCCTGAGTAGCAGAGGAGTTGGCAATGATAGCCTTGAGGGAGCATCCCATTGCCTCTCCATAGGCATTCCATGACCACCGCTGCTGGCCTCCTCCCTTGGGCAGCTCAAAGAAGAAGAAGAAGAAGAAGAAGAAGAAGAAGAAGAAGAAGAAGAAGAAGAAGAAGAAGAAGAAGAAATAGTACTGGTGGTGGTGGAGGAGGAGGAGTTTGGATTTGATATCCCACTTTATCACTACCCTAAGGAGTCTCAAAGCGGCTAACATTCTCCTTTCCTTTCCTCCCCCACAACAAACACTCTGTAAGGTGAGTGGGGCTGAGAGACTTCAGAGAAGTGTGACTGGCCCAAGGTTACCTAGCAGCTTCATGTGGAGGAGCAGGGAAGCGAACCCGGTTCACCAGATTACGAGTCCACCACTCTTAACCACTACACCACACTGGCTCTCATAGCAGCTGCTGGAGAGGAGGAGGTAATGAGACTGCTGCTGACAAGGCCCAACCCTGCATGGTGTGCTGGCTCTGAGGTGCAGTTAGGGGCAGAGCCACCCTGGACGGGAAGGAAGGGGGAGCAGGGAGGAGCGCAATGAGTCTTGATTTTTTTTTTTATGCTTTGTGCATCCATGTCTCATCTTGCCCCTTTCTATAATTTATTTATTGGTGTGTGCTTTTCTTTTTGTAAATCTATCAAATAATCAAATCAAATCAGGATCAAGGGGTTTTCTCAGGATAGCATGTGTGCTATGTCCTTTTGGTGTGTAGTGGCAAATCTTGCCCTTCTTCTGATAGGAAAGGCTCTGCCTTTCAAGAAGGAAGGAAGGAAGGAAGGGGGATAAATGGATGGAGCAGGCTCCTGCAGCAATTCTCTTTTCTAGGATTGAAAAGGAGGCTGCTTTGCTATTGTATCTGCTTCTTCCAGTTCTTTAAAACTTGAGCTACAGAGCCCCAGGCAGGCCAGCATCTCGCAGATGTGCACACTACATCTCCCAGCCCTTTGAGGCTGGCAAAGGCAGTCGCAATAGCATTACAGCATTTCTCAGTTTGAGCCGTTCTCCTTCCATTACAGAACAGACCTGTACTTCTAGTGGTCTAGCAGTGCCAAGAAGGAAGGGGATTTAGGCTGAAAGTGTGCTTAGCTACATGGAAAGTCTGGATGAGCACACACACACACACACACACACACACACACCTCAATGTTGCTGGACTTCAACTCCCATCACACCTGGCTGCTTTTGGCTCTGCTTGGCTGTGGGTCAGTCTATTTAGTGAGGGGGGGTGTTAACTAAAAGGGGTCATGTAAAGTTTTGAAAATTCTGCATAGTGGGGAGACAGTGGGGTTTGTATTCTGCTTGATCTAAGCAATGCTGAAAATTCCTTGAATTACATTGTGACAGACAGACAGACAGACAGACAGACAGACAGACAGACAATAAATAAGATCTTTTGTAATATCCCACAAACCTGGTTTCACCCCATATATACAAGCATGGATACTACCTCCCGCCCGAGACACATGAATGATATGTGCAGAACTGGCATTATTACAGGCGCCATGTAACACTCATTCCACATTTGCATGAAATCAATCTTGGCAGCACCCACAACTTTGGAACTCCCTGCTTATTGATATGAGGCTGATGCCTTTACTGTTCTCCTTTTACCACCTGCTAACACTGGACTAATTGTGGGATGCTATATTCCCCCAGTGTCTCATGGTTGGAGGAATCTAAGAGATGCTGCTGAAACTTCTAATTAGTTGATCCACATTACAAATCTTGCCTGTTCATAATTCCCATCTGTATAATGAGCTCTGGCTCTGATATGCCCGCACCGTAATATGTTCATAATTAAAACCAGGGCTTATTACAAGCTAATCTCTTTTCTTTGCACCTGTTCCGTGTGTGTGGTTGGCATGGTGAAGCCTGCTCAGATGTTGCTCACCTCCACCAATCAATCAATCAATCAATCAATCAATCAATCTATCAATCAATCATTTTGTTACCATCACATACCCACTGAAACAAAGTAATAACAGAATAAAACATGAGCATTTAAAACCTATGCTTGTTCAAAATGCAAGCTAATGCTAATGCAAGGGGGGGGCGTATTTAAAATACCATATACCGCAAAAGACAAAAACCTGAGAAACAAATTGCAATTAAAACAAAAGTATAATCTTCCAAGGCCTTTGATCAGAAAGGAGAAATCTGGGCACTGAATCTTTTATTAGCTTATTTGTATCAGGAAACCTAGACAGCCTCTTAAAAAGCAGAGACATCACCTTGCCAACAAAGGTCCGTATAGTCAAAGCTATGGTTTTCCCAGTAGTGATGTATGGAAGTGAGAGCTGAACCATAAAGAAGGCTGATCACTGAAGAATTGATGCTTTTGAATTATGGTGCTGGAGGAGACTCTTGAGAGTCCCATGGACTGCAAGAAGATCAAACCGATCCATTCTGAAGGAAATCACCCCTGAGAGCTCACTGGAAGGACAGATAGTGAAGCTGAGGCGCCAATACTTTGGCCACCTCATGAGAAGAGAAGACTCCCTGGAAAAGACCCTGATGTTGGGAAAGATGGAGGGCACAAGGAGAAGAGGACGACAGAGGACGAGATGGTTGGATAGTGTTCTCAAAGCTACCAGCATGAGTTTGACCAAACTGTGGGAGGCAGTGGAAGACAGGAGGGCCTGGCGTGCTCTGGTCCATGGGGTCATGAAGAGTCGGACACAACTAAACAACAACATCAGGAAATAATTCTAGGTACCATTCTGATGTTACTTATTTTTCACCCTTCAGTTAGACTGTGCCAAAACTCTCACACATGTGATAATATGAAGCTGCTGCAGAGTCAGACCATTGAGCCATCTATTTCAATATTGTCTACACTGACTGGCAGCAGCTCTCTCTCTCTGGGATTTCAGACAGGGGAGAATTCCCAGCTCTACCCTGAGATGCTGGGGATTAAACCCACAACCTTTGGCATGCAAAGCAGTGGCTCTGCCACTGAGCTGTGCCCCCCAACGATGGCCAGCCAAAGAATGGCCCATCGTGACACAGGATGTCAAGATTCACAGGGGTGAATACAGAGCATTGCACTAAATAGGCTGTGCTCCCAAGATGTACTTCAGTCACCCACAGGTACAATCTGAAAGCTCAGAATGTAGGGTAGCTTTCATCCCAGTTGGACTCATAAATCTCCATCTAAAAAAATAACAATTATACACATACACAGATGCCTCCACAAAATGGAGGTTAAGTACTGCTATGCTAAATAAAAGGCTTACAAATTATTAAAATATCAGGTCAAGAATATCAACCACATTTTTTCACATGTGGCAGACATGTAAAAAGTTAAGGTATATTGGGAAATGATTTATAATGAATTGAAAAAAATGTTTAAAACTACTTTACCCCAAAAAAACAAAAGTCCTTTTTGTTGAGGATAACCCAGACTGAAATTCCTAGGTTTTCAGAAAAGGTTATTTGTGTTTGCAACAACTGTGGCCCATGTTTTGTTAGCCCCAAAATGGAAAGTGAGTGAGGTCCCAGCTAAAAAGGATTGGCAACTTAAATTGAGAGAATATGCAGAGTTTGCAGATTTAACATACAGAATAAGAGAGCAAGAAGAACATACATTTAAAGAAGACTGGAAAACATTTGTTGAATATATGGAAATTAACTGTATACAGCTGAAAACGCTGGCAGCATTAAGATAAATTCAACAGAGTAAATAATTTTTGATGGATGTAAAAGTGGAAAATTGATTTGAATGGTTATAGTAAAATATGCAGGGATGTGTGATATGCAAAATGAACCATGGAAAGGGAAATGTAAAATTGAAAATTTAATAAAAAATATTTTATATATAAAAAGAATATCAACCCCATAAGGTTTATGGGAAGGGCTGCAGTTCAGGGGTCGAGCCTCTGCTTTTCCAGTCAGGAGTTCCCAGGTTCAAGCCACAGGATTTCCAAGTAGGGCTGGGAAATACATCCATCTGAAACCATGGAGAACGGCTGCCAGTTGGTGTAGACCAGCCTTTCTCAACCTTGGGTCCCCAGCCGTTGTTAGACTACAATTCCCATCATCCCTAGTTAGCAGGACTGGTGGTGAGGGATGATGGGAGTTGTACTCCAACAACAGCAACAACAGCAGCAGCTGGGGACCCAAGGTTGAGAAAGGGTGGTGCAGACAATATTGAGCTGGATAGATCAGCCTTCTTTATGGTCCAGCTCTCACTTCCATACATCACTACTGGGGAAACCATAGCCTTTGTTAAAAAGAAAAATTGATGCTTTTGAATTATGGTGCTGTAGGAGACTCTTGAGAGTCCCATGGACTGCGAGAAGATCAAACCGATCCATTCTGAGGGAAATCAGCCCTGAGTGCTCACTGGAAGGACAGATCCTGAAGCCGAGGCTCCAATACTTTGGCCACCTCATGAGAAGAGAAGACTCCCTGGAAAAGACCCTGGTGTTGGGAAAGATGGAGGGCACAAGGAGAAGGGGACGACAGAGGTCAAGATGGTTCGACTTCTGCTGTTTTTCTTTGGGTTTCCTCTTAATTGCTGTCGCCATTGTCTTTCCTTTAAAAAAATCTACTGTAGCTTTTATCTGCTGTTTTATTTATCGTGTGTGTTTATCTCATCCTATTGTTTGGGCTGCATATTTTATGGGATTTTAATGTTTCTTATTGTCGGCTAATTAAGCTAAGCTTATTCTAACTGCTTCTTACCAGAGCTAACATGCAAAAGACAAGGGTATCGGTGTTTTAAACAAAAATAGTAATTGGAAAAATAAGGAACTAAAGCAATATTTGCACCATCCATTTAAACCCGGATTATACCACTTCAAATGGCCACTGCTTCACCCAAAGAATTCTGGGAACAATAGTTTGTTTAAGGGTGCCGAGAGTTGTTAGGAGATTCCTAATTCCCAATGGAAAGAGAGATTGGTTGTTAAACCACTTCGGGAAATGTAGCTCTGTGAGGGGAAATGGGGGTCTCCTCACAGCTCTCAGCACCCTTAACAAACTACAGGTCTTGGGATTAGTTTTTTGCGGGTTGCAGGGAGGGGGGAGAGAGCCAGGACTGTTTAAGTAGTATTAAGAATGCTTTAAGTGGATGTTTAAAAAGGTATCATACTATGTGGTGTGAAAGTGACCTGAGAGAAACTGAATCCGACAGATTTGCCCCTTCCTAATCAAAGTAGACAGCTCTCCATGCTCCATTACCACAAGGGACACTGCCCCTTCTGAGGAAAACTACGGCTGAGTTGTTGGGGGCAGCCATCTGGAGAAAGCGACACCTCCACCGTTGGACAGGGAAGGAGAATTTCAAAACGGAATGCCTTATTAACTCTCAGGGCCGGTCAAACCAGTTTGGGTGAAAGAAGAGACCACAATGGGAAGGCTGGGCAAAGGCCAAGCCTGCTTCCTGGTCAGGTTCAAAGAGATTTCAGAGAGGCATTTCATTTGGAAGAAAGAGAACACTTGCTCTCTTTGTTTCACTATGACTGGCTCCTGCGCTGGTTTCCAGCTGAAGGCAGAGCCATCCATTTATGGCTCTCTGGCATCTTCAAAGGCTGGTACATAGATTATTATTATTTTTCACATCCAGGGACAGCTCCTAGAAACCGAAGCCCTGACTTAAGAGCCAATGGCTTCCCAGTTGCCACTACAGGCAAGAGCCGGTTTATTTGCAAGATCACCTTATGCTGTGTATGTTCACTTGACTGCTTTGATCTGCAGAACTGGCACAGTTACAGCCGCGACATAATAACTGGGCTGCACTTGTAAGAATTGATCTTTAAGTGTAGCAGAACTTGGGAAAGCCCCAAACTATTGGCATCAGGCAGCCGCCTTTGCTGTACTCTTTTCCAATGCCTGCTTGAAATATTGGGGTGTTGATGCTGCGAACCCCTCCATCATAGGCTCAGGTTGTATATATGCTGTACCTCATTTCCAAAAGGAAACACACATCCTGGGTGAGCACCCAGGAGCACCGGAATATCACACCATGGGTTAAGTGTGGAACAATATGATTCTTGTATATTGCTGCCTCCCTGCCCCTCCCACTGCCTCCCCCTCCCCCAAATGCTACAAATCTTGAAAGAATGCATTGAACTTTTCCGTCCAGAAATGTAAATTTATGAGATCCACATCCCACATGTTGAACTCAGAAATATCTTGTTGCTATACAGTGGTGCCTCGCAAGACGAAATTAATTCGTTCTGCGAGTTTTGTCGTCTTGCGATTTTTTTTGTCTTGCGAAGCACGGTGTCGGGAAAGTTTTGGAAAAGCTTCAAAAATCACCAAAGTCTTTAAAAACCTCAAAAAAGGCTACCACACCGCGTTCTATGAGTTGCTCCTCGAAGTCAAGTCGCAACTGTATTAACGGTGTTAAGAAAAAGGAAACAAACTTGCAAGACGTTTCCGTCTTGCGAAGCAAGCCCATAGGGAAAATCGTCTTGCGAAGCAGCTCAAAAAACAAAAAACCATTTCATCTAGCGAGTTTTTTGTCTTGCGAGGCATTCGTCTTGTGAGGTACCACTGTATTTTGATTGGATTAAGCAAACATTCATCAACATTGAAATATTCACTCAGGTAATTTCACTAGGTTAGGAGAGGGTCTCTTTTCCCCTTAGAATAATACTGAGAAGAATAAACGCCTGCTATTTTTGCTATTGGATGCTACATGTTGTTTAAGTAATCATGTATAATATTGAAATGTGTTTTTTCCCCTATGTTATTATATTTTTGCTCTGCTATGCTATTATGAAATTGTTTTTTAGTGTTGTTTGAAATGCATACTTGTTTCTTTGCTGCTTTGAGCTTTATTGTTTTGTGGGAAAGTGGCATAGAAATAAAATGA
Source organism: Podarcis muralis (assembly GCF_964188315.1). Classification (NCBI taxonomy): domain Eukaryota; kingdom Metazoa; phylum Chordata; class Lepidosauria; order Squamata; family Lacertidae; genus Podarcis; species Podarcis muralis. The sequence continues at coordinate 68,875,422 of NC_135661.1, read as the reverse complement.
ATTAAGGACTTTGTCTCTGCTTGGGAGCAGTTTGTGATTTATATGACCAGTCAATCTCATCATTGACAAATAATAATAATAATAATAATAATAATAATAATAATAATAATAATAAAAAATTCATACCCCTCCCATCTGGCTGTGTTTCTCCAGCCACTCTGGGCGGCTCCCAACTGAATATTAAAAACACAGTACAACATTAAACATTAAAAACTTCAGATGTATTCTAAAAGTAAGATAGTTGCTTATTTCCTTGACATCTGATGGGAGGGTGTTCCACAGGGCGGGTGCCACTACCGAGAAGGCCCTCTGCCTGGTTCCCTGTAACTTCACTTCTCGTAGTGAGGGAACCGCCAGAAGGCCCTCAGAACTGGACCTCAATGTTTGGACTGAACGATGGGAGTGGCGACACTCCTTCAGGCATACTGGACCGAGGCCATTTAGAGCTTTAAAGGTCAGCACCAACACTTTGAATTGTGCTTGGAAACTTCTTAATGAGTGTGGTTTTATCCAGCAACATTTATGAATGCTTGATATACTTTGTATAAACATGACCCTTGAAATATATTTTATTCCTCCTTCTTTTCTAAGATGATGATGATGACGATTTTTATTTATTTATTTTTTACTCCTCTTGGCATTTGTGACTATTTTTATTATGTATTTCAGTCTGTTGTATTTGCACATCTTATTTTTTCAAAAATCAAATAAATATAGCAGAATCTGGCCCTTGTAACCTGGCACACTGCAACCCAGGTGCAGAAGAAAAGGAAACACTACTCCAATTCTGAAGATACAAGCAAGACAAAGACCCACCCATTGTTTTCACGCTTCACACTAGACTTTTTAAGAGCCTCTCCCCTGTAGTTTTCTGGACATATTGTAATTGTTTACAGCAATATCAAAACAGAGAGGGGGAAATCTTGGATTGCTATGTCCATTCATAGCAAACATGGTCAAAACCCTTTGAATCACAATAGCAGGATACGTACGACACTAACTGAAGCATCACAGCCCTGGGCTTCCTTGCAAGTACCATACTTTTCCGTGTATAAAGCTAGGTTTTTTCATTCAGAAATTATGTTAAAAATTGGGAGTCGTCTTATACACAGATAGTGCATTGTGGGGACATGTAATTGGTTGCTGCCATGAGTCGGAGATTGTTATTGGTGGCTGCGGCAAGGGCTGGTGTTGATTGGCTGTCGCTGTGGCAATTGGGCGGGTGATTTGCTGCTTTTTTCAATGATAGGACAGAGGATAGGTGGCTTTTGTGACGAGTGCAAGTGGCATTGTCAGTCTGGTGGGTGAGCGATTTTCGGCAATTCTCTCTCTCTAAAAAACTCAACAACTGTGGGCAATACTCCCCCCCAAAAAAGCTGAAGAACTTTGGGGAATCCCCACCCCTCATTTTCTTAATTTGGAGTCCCCAAAATAGGGGGCATCTTATACACAGAGGCATGTTATACACAGAAAAATACGGTAAGTTGAAGAGCCAAGGAAAGAAGTGAAGGGTTTTTGTCATACACCAGAAGTAATTCCAGGTCACAGCAAGAGGGCAGGGGGTTACATCCATTTATATACATGTGAAGCAAACAAACTAATGTGGGGAACAGAGAGAATCCAGAACATCTCGTTTCAGGAAAGCCATGGGCACGTCTGGTTTTACAAGGAATAATTCCCTGTGTCGCCCATTAGTGTAGGTTCTCAGTGCTGAATTTAACAGCCAAGCATGAAGAATAAATCAAGCACTGAGCATTTGTCCTCTCTGTCTCAACTCTCGTCTCATCTTCCTCTCTCAAAAGCTTCCCGGCAAAGTCCCAATAGTTAATAATTGAACTTTTGTGCAAGGACCGTACAGCGTCATTTATTAGTTTTCTGCAGGAAAGCAAAACTAAGCTGCCTAGAGAAGGGGGAGGAAATAAATTCGGTAAAAAAAAATATCAAGCTTTTAAGGGGGCTGCCTGTCAATTTCTTGATCAAATCAGAGGGCAGGCCTGTCACTGGAAATGAAGGGTCCACACAATGAAACTTGACAGGAAGGGACCAGCCTTAGTCAATTTCCAATATCCAAAGAAATAATTCAGCCTTGAGTGGGAGGGGGAGAAGACGAATGCACAGCTTGAACATTTGCTCTAGAAAGCTGCAAGGCACTCCAGTTAGTCAGGCTTAAAGAAATTATGTAGCCATGGGGAAGGAACATATTTGTCTGATATGTACTTGTCAGATTCTTCCTCAAATAAATCGTTTCTTTGGAATTATCGCAAGAAGCTGACTTACGCTGTCAAACCGCTGGTCCATCTAGTTCAGTATTGTCCCTAAATTGACTGGCACCTTCTGCAGCCAACAGAAATGCTCTACCACTAAGTGATGGGCCTTCTCAAAAAGAGAAGGGACATTGGAAGCTGACTTATACTGATATCAGACCATTGGTCCATCAACCTCAGTGACTGGAAGCATCTCCCCGAACTCACAGTCAGGAATGTTTCTCAGCTCTACGTGGAGATGTTGTGGACCAAACTTGAGGTCTTCTGCACACAAGGAACGTGCTCTACCCCACTCTAAGGAGTGCAGGCCAGTTCTGCTATCCAGACCATGATCATAACTATCAGCTCATAGCAAGTGAATCAGTCAGGAAACAGAGAACTTGACCTCCCAAATGGAAGCCATCACAGCACCGCTCAAAAATAACAGCCAGCATTCTATAGGATTACTAGTATAGTATAGTATAGTATAGTATAGGGGTGCGAGTGGTGCTGTGGTCTAAACCACTGAGCCTCTTGGGCTTGCCGATCAGAAGGTCAGCGGTTCAAATCCCCATGATGGGGTGAGCTCCCATTGCTCAATCCCAGCTCCTGCCAACCTAGCAGTTCGAAAGCACACCAAAAAGTGCAAGTAAATAAATAGGTACCGCTCCGGTGGGAAGGTAAACAGCGTTTCTGTGCTCTGCTCTGGTTTCGCCAGAAGCGGCTTAGTCATACTGGCCACATGACCTGGAAAAACTCTCTGCAGACAAATGTCAGCTCCCTCAGCCAGTAAAGCGAGATGAGCGTACAACCCCAGAGTCCTCTGCGACTGGACTTAACTGTCAGGAGTCCTTTACCTTTACCTTTTTTATTCTATAGTTACTAAGAATTCTCAATACTCCTTGGGCTGTTTTGAGGGGTGTTTCCCTCCCTTAGACTAGTAGGGAAGAACATTTGACCCTCCAGAGGTTGCTGAGCTACAGCTCCCATAATCCCTGGTCATGCTTGTGAGGGCTGTGGGAATTATAGTTCAGCAACTTCAGTAGCACCAGAGGTTCCCTATTCCTACCCTAGAATTCATCTTCCCGCAAGTCTGGCAAATACCTCCCCTCTTCAGCATGGATGGTGCCATTTTGGTTACATAAGCAACTCACCTCTGAACATGAGTGATAGAGGGAGGACGGCAGCCAATTATGCCACGCTCAGAGTAGACTCACCAATGGACTCAGGCTAATAAAGTCTATTGATTTCAATAGGTTTGAGTGTGATGTAATTGGATACAACTCAATTTTTCCGATTGCAAGTGGAGGCAGGAAATAAGCAAGATGGGCAATAGCTGGGGTCAACTAAGGCCACTTTTAGTTTACAACAAAACAGGTGTGCGTGGAAGGAAAATGTGTGGGGATCTTCTTTTTTTCAAACAGGCTGTTAAGCTAGATTTCATGGCTGAGCTAAGCCCTGCCTCTTCAGATGAGCAGAGGAGCCTTCCTGATTCACGCCCCCTTGGCGACCCACAGAAAGGGATGTTGGGAGTGCCCCAGTTGGTGCCTGCCATAGTTTCTCTGCTTCCAGCCAGTCCATGACATCACTCTATGTGATCACCAGGAAAAAAACCCATACTCATCCCCAAAAAAGACAGGGAAGAGAGAGGAGCTGGCTTAGATCCCATAGTGAGAACCACCCCTGCGCACTAGTGCAACAGGCATCTACATGCCACACCCCATATGGGTCCCCACCTGGTCCTGCCCCCCCCCTTCCCCATAAGATCCCATCTATAACAACTGCAAGCTTGCGGGCAGGGAATATGCATTCTTTGTCATCTTTATGTGGCACCGAGAAAACTTTAGAACTTTATTCGCAAATAAACAAGCCATAAAGCTAAATAACCAGGTCTAAAGAGTTGTCTTCCAGGGGGTGACATCTGGCATTCCGATCCATTGGTGTGTTTTAATTTTCGCAGCAGAAGGTGCATGCCTAATATCTGTGCAATCCCCGAGCTAGCCACAGTTCAGAGAAGTACCCAACATGGCTACTTATGCATCACACAGAGAGAGAAAGAGGGGGGAAGAGGGCAGAGATTTGCATTAAATTTCCATATGTTAATTTGCACGGCCAGATGCCGCTTAGAAATTAATACTGCGGTTTAAATAGAAAACATAGTGGGGACGGCTGTGACCAGGTGGACCATGAACCTATTCAATCTGCTATCCAGGTGTTGCTCTGCTGATGGACAACTTCAAGGCCTCTGCTCTTTCTCCTTAGGGTTATCTTTAAAGTGGGCTGTTGACAGGAGCAGTGATGGCCGCTAAGTTAGATGGCTTTAAAAGTGGATTAGACAAATGCATGGAGGAGAAGGCTATTGGTGGCTATTAGACATCATGCCTCCAAAATTCTAGATCACTCGCTTGGTGATAACTCTGGAGACAGGGTGCTCTGCTGCACAGCCTGAGCCTGTTCTGCCTTTCCTCCTAGGAGCTCAAAGGAGCAGAGGAACAAAGGAAGCTGCCTTGCTGAATCATGGAGGAGAGGGCTAACGATGGCTACTAGCCAATATGCCTCTGTACAACCTCCACAGTTGGAGGCAGCAATGCATGCACATGAAAGCTCATCCCAAGAACAAACTTAGTTGGTCTCTAAGGTGCTACTTGAGACTGTTGAGACTCTTGAGAGTCCCATGGACTGCAAGAAGATCAAACCTATCCATTCTTAAGGAAATCAGTTCTGAGTGCTCACTGGAAGGACAGATCCTGAAGTTGAGGCTCCAATACTTTGGCCATCTCATGAGAACAGAAGACTCCCTGGAAAAGACCCTGATGTTGGGAAAGATGGAGGGCACAGGGAGAAGGGGACAACAGAGGACGAGATGGTTGGACAGTGTTCTCGAAGCTACAAACATGAGTCTGACCAAATTGCGGGAGGCAGTGGAACACAGGAGTGCCTGGCGTGCTCTGGTCCATGGGGTCACGAAGAGTCGGACACAACTAAACGACTAAACAACAACAAAAGGTGCTACTGGAAGAATTTTTTTACTTTGTTTTGACTACAGCAGACCAACACAGCTACCTACCTGTAACTAGATTCTAAATGTCAGTTGCTGGAAACCAAAGGAAGGGAGAGTCCTCTTGGGCTCAAATCCCGCTTGCTGATTTCCCACGGGCATCTGCTGGGTCACTGTGAGAACAGGATATTTTGACTAGATGGGCCATTGCCCTGATCCACCAGGCTCCTCTTATGTCCTTATGATAGAGACCCCGTCTGCACCCTACATTTATAGCACATTTAAACCACCAGTTGTGGCTCCCCCTAAAGAACCCAGAGTGGTTGAACAGTTAAGCCTTCTTCCCAGGTAACACTGGGAATTGTAGCTCTGTAAGGCAGGAGATTCCTAACAACTCCCAGCATCTTTAACAAACTTCAGCTCCCGGAATTCTATTGGGGGAGCCTTGATTGTTTAAAGTGGTATGATAGCGCTCTAAATGTATGGTGCCGATGGGACTGCTCAGCCACTGGGAATTGTCCAATAAAACGTATTTATGTGACTTTTCTTGCTTTTTTCATAGTTATGTATTGGAAACTGTCTTGGAATTGTTAATAGAAGGTGGTTTTAAAATGGTTTAAATAAATAAAGGAAGGGAAAGGTTGCAGTTAGAGAGAGAGAGAGAGAGAGAGAGAGAGAGAGAGAGAGAGAGAGAGAGAGAGAGAGAGAGAGAGACCCAATGGGAATGTGTGTCTCTTTTCGTTGCACATTTCTTTCCAAAATAGGCAGATCATTTCTCAGAGTCCCCAAGGCACTGATTCTCGCATCCAGATGTCATACATTTTAAAAGACCATTTGAGAAACTAATTTTGTTATTCCCCAAATTGGAGGGAACATGTAATGGTAAAATTTGGTGTGTGTTTAAAAAAAAAAAAAGGCTCCCTTGCTCCCAGCAATAACAGAGAAATTAGCTTTTGTTTGCATATGCTTTGATTGCTTTTGCCATTTGTCAACAATTGATTTTCCTTCCCACTCTGAATATTAACGAGACTCTTTTGTTCATGCCCTGCTTAGCACGGAAACCACCACAATTCTTGAAGAGGCTGAAATTAATTGTTCAAGTGCAACCACCAGGGGGCGCTGGTGGCCAAGTGTTTGGTAGATTCTTTAAGAGCTATGGGGTATTTCTGCCAGCTCCCCTCCCATTCTTTTAAGTCTCGGCACCTTGTATTTCTTCCATGAAGAAAACTGAGCAAAAAGGAACAAATATTAAGGCAGTATATAATAATAAAAGCTACATACTCATAGACACACACTTGCCACCCCCTAATGCTGAGCATCCAAGAGGCGATACAAAATAGCGAGGAGGGAAGGGTCTTCATTTCTGGAAAAAGGTATGTGATAAGCCAGCCTTGCTGCATATTAGCAATAAACCATTGCAATCTATTATGGACAAGAAAGCAGTTGGAAGCCACTATTGGGCACGTTTAGAAGTCACAAACTGAAACACCAGAAAGAAAATTATTTCCCAAATAACTTGTAGCAGGGAGGAACATTTTTCCCCTTCTCACAAAAAAAGACAAAAAAGCAGTATGAGCAGAAGAACTGGCTAAGGCAGCCTGGTAATCGGGATTTGTGGGGCATCTATATCTCCTGGACCTGCCTGCCTCAGTGCATTCTGTGCCAGTTACAGTTCTCGAAGGCTGCATCTACACTACAGCCTTAAACTAGTTTAATACTCATGCTTTCAGAGGCACCTTGGGGAGTGTAGTTCTTTGAGGCAGGGTCAAAGATCTCCAACAGCCCCTCGCTAACTACAATTCCCAGGACACACTGGGAGAAGACACAACAATAACATTGGCGCAGCACAATCAAGTCTGTAGCGAAAATACGCCACAGTTAACACATGAATAACTCAATCGCACAGTTCACATGTGGCATCTGGAGTGGAAATAATGGCCACGGCTCTCCTCCCATAGTCCTGCTGCTGCTTGTCAGCCGTACTTGGTTTTCGAACACCAATCTTACTTGTGAAATGGCCCCTCTCCATGCTGTCAACATGTGCTGAATTCGGAGATCCCAAACATCTTATTAATTGGGGAGTGTGATGTGCACTGCGGCGATCAAGTTCACACTTCTTCAGGTGCAAAAACCAAAACAATGCTTTCAAATTGATTTTGGAAACACTTGCTACAAACCAGCTGGTGGAGCATGCTCAAAACAAGCAGCCCTCTGTCAAACATAAGAGGACACATGGCAGCTGAGATGGGACTTGTCACAACCGCAGAGATCCCAGAGGAATATAATATTGTCTCTTTGTTTGCCCATCTTCCCCACTTGGCTTCTCAGTTCATGGTTTTAATATCCTCTCTTCCTGGACTGACTTCTCTCCATCCACATGAGGTGATGAGTGACCCATGGAGTGGATCAAGGCTGAGATTTTAAAACAGGCCTTCCTGTTTAAAAATCCTTTAAACAAGAAAACCTAGCTACGTGCCCTGATCCTGAATACCGGCAGGCAAGTCTCTCTAATCTAAGGCTCATTCACATGGTCCAATTCAGCCCCTGATGACACAATGTAGGACCAATTCATACAGTGGCAGCATTGCAGCAGAAGCCAACCGGGGCACGAAAATTGAAACAAACATGGATAAAACAAAGACAGCTAAAAGCATATAAAAGTTCAACAGTTAAAGGGTAATTAAATTGCAATAGGATTTCAGAAAAACAATAAAAAACAAATCTGTTAAAACGCAGAGAGTGAAAATAGCACAGCACAGTTAAAAGTCCTTTCCTTAAAAGCAGTCAGTTCCCCAAAACCTAGCAAGAATATGACAGCCTGCACTTGCTGGCAGAAGGGCAACAAGGAAGGAACCCATCTGGCTTCACAAGGAAGTAAGCTCCAGTGCCTGGGTGCAACCACCAAGAAGGTCCTCTCTTGTGTCGCCTCCAAGCGTGGTGATGTGACCGAGACAAAGGCCTCTCCAAAAGAACTCAGAGCCTGTGTAGCTTCCTAGAATCACAGAATTGTAGAGTTGGAAGGGACCCTGAGGATCTGTCATGAAATTCTACTCAATATTGATCTAGAGCAGATTCCAACATATAGTTATCAGAGTAAAAACTTAAACACGCGGGATTTCCAAAAATAGACCAGAGGCAATTAATATTTCATCCAGCAGAGCCTTACTGCTGCTGAAGGCAACTGAGCATAATGGTCACAAATCCAACATATTCAGGATTGGCACTGTCCATAAGAAATCCAGTTGCAGCAGAGTTAACTGAAACTTACAATAACTGATAATAAGACTAAATCTTAACACTAAGCATACTATGTACAGAGCACCACACCAGGAGGGAAAGAGAAAGTGAAACCCAGGCTCCTTCTGGCCTAACTTTTATAGTCAACATCTTGACAGAAAAAATAACAGAACCAGTTTAAGCCAGCTGTACTCAGCTTCTCTGAAGGAATAACCCAAACATCATGAACCTTCTGCTTGTTTTTTTCACACAGAGAAGCTTCCGGAACCCTCTTGAATTGATTAGAATAGCAAAGATCTCTGCATAGCAGATCTATACTTTCTGCACTAAGAAACAGTGGCGGAGCAAGCCGATTGGGCGCCTGAGGCAGTGCATGTGCCCTGCACCCAGGGGCGAGCCAGGGCAGGATGCTCCACGGTGCCTCCAAGGAGTCTGCCTGCCTCCTCCCACTCAGCTGCCCTACAGCTGAGGGGGAGGTGGCGGGCAGACCGTCTGGGGCAGCGCAGAGCCTGTGGGCGCCCAAGCCACCGCATCACTCCCAGGAGTGGTATTTTGTCACCCTCCTCAGTGGTGACACCCAGGGTGACCTGCCCCCACCACACCCCCTTCCTCCACCCCAGCTAAGAATGCAAACTGACAGAATCATGGAGTCCAGGCATGTCCAAAATCCGTTTTGGGGACCTAATCCAGCCTGCCAGTTAGTTTAATCTGGCCCCTGTGGCAGCATTTATCTCCTCGGGTAAAATCCTTAAAAAACCCTCAAACAACCTAAATCCTTTAAAAAGGTCAACAACTCTGGTCGGCCCTTTGGTCGGCCCCCACTGCCCTTCACTTCATCAAATCTGGCCCCCTTTGAAAAAAATTTGGACACCACTGATTCTAGTCCAGACTCCTGCAATGCAGGAATGTACAGCTATGTGGAGATCAAACCTGCAACCTTGGCATTATCAGCACCATGCTGTAACCAATGGAGCTAGTCTATGAAAGAACACAGTCCCTCAAATACCCGAAGCCTAAGCTGTGTAGGGCTTAAGGAGAAACACGCGTGCATGTGAATCATTGAGGAGAATTCAAGAGAACCGGCGGGGGGGGGGGGGGGAACCTCCCGCTCTCTCCCTTTTAGTTATGCCTTGCAAAGGAAAGGGCTTTTAAGCAGCGCCGATCGAAAAGTGTGGGTGGGCTCGCATGAGAAGAACCATTCGCTATCCTATGACACACCAAGCCAAACCTATTTTCCACTTGTGGCGCTGAGGCTTTGCACAATCCCTGTTCAATGACAACTGTCTGCACGGCCGCAAGCACCAATTCATGCCAAGTGGTTACTCAGACAAGGCACCCCACTTGTGTTCAAGCCCCTCGATTTTGTGATTCAAGTGCGGCCCGTCTGCCGCAATCCTAAACGCTTCCCTTTTATTGCCACTTCACGCTGAAATGGTCCACATCAAACCGAGAGCAGGAAATTGAACCTAGCAAACTTTCAACTGAATAATACCGGAACAATAACTGCTTGCCTGGTGCCCTTTCCCTTGATATTTAATGAAAGATACCTGTGGGAGTGAGGGAGAAGAGAGAGCCAGCTAAACACATCCATACATAACAGACATGGGGGAAGGAACGGGCTCTAGCTCAGCGGCAGAACATCTGCTTTGCATTTAGAAGGTCCCCGGTTAGATCCCCACCGTCTCCAAGCAGGGCTGGGAGAGACCCCTGTCCAATACAGTGGTACCTCGGGTTACATACGCTTCAGGTTACATACGCTTCAGGTTACATACGCTTCAGGTTACAGACTCTGCTAACCCAGAAATAGTGCTTCAGGTTAAGAACGCACGCACAATGACTGTACAGGCTGCTGCGCATGTGTGGCAGTGCACATGTGTGGCAGTCCGTATGGGATGCCGCACATGCACAGTTCATACAGGGTGATGGCCGTACGGGCTGCTGCTTGCACGGCGAGCAGCATCCCATACAGACTGCGCATTTGCAGCATCCCGTATGGTCGCCATGGGAGAGGCAGCCAATGTGGATGGTGTGTGAGAGCGGCAGCCTATACGGATGCCGCACAAGTGGTGCCCATACCGACTGTGCGCACCCTCGGCCTCTCTACAGCTGGGGGGAGGCAGGAGCCATCTTGTCACCCCCCAAGTGGCAGCCGGGGCGGCCCACTCCCTTTGCCCCCTAATTTGTATGCCCCTGGGGCTACTTCCTTTGCATGCAGAAAAATCCCAGGTTCAGTCTCCAGCCATGGTTGGGAATGTCCAACCCTGCCTGAAGCTGCTGTTGTTCAGTGTAAATAATCCTAACATAGGTGGACCAGTGTCCCTGCTTTCCACCCTACCATCCCCAATGGGCACCGGGCACCGCTAGCTGCATTCAGTGCAGCATCTGCATACTCATTTCTGTGTAATCTCACCTTTTCACTTTTGGGAGTCAATTTTTTTAAAAAAACTTTGAAATCTTTACATGTGTATTCCAGATTCCAAATTTGTTGTTCATTTCTCTTTAAACTTTGACTTCCTGCCTTTCCCCTCCATGCTGTTCATAATCCCATTCCATTTATATACTGCATTCCAATAAACATTTCAACTAAGACATATTCTTCTATTTCATATGTTATCAATCTTCTACTGGTGCTCATATTTCAAATCCTGCTCACGATTTCATGTGATTATGGTATTTTTTCAGATATTCCAAAAAGGGCTTCCATTCTTCCATGAATAGTCCATCATGTTGGTTTCTACTTTTTAAAGGCTATATGATTTGCACAAACCACCAACTTGGTCGGTTATTCTCCAAAGCTGAAAGATGCCCTGGGAATATTTTGCAACTGGGGGCCATGGAGTTTACTATTTATTCTCTGGGTTCAGCTCATCATAGCTTGGCAGGAGAAATGGCCACCATCAACAGAAAGGAGTAATTTTGCACTCACAATATGTTATTTAAAAATTGACTTTAATAAAACAACAACAACAACAAAGCTTTCCTGACACATCGAGTCCACCCCAACTCAGACCATCCTTGCTTGATATTGTCATAACAAAGAAAAGTCAACTAGGATTATCACCGGGTGTAAAAATCAATAGGACATTATCGCTCAACCAAACAGAGCCAGAAAACTGTCTGCTACAAAGAGTTGTAAATACAGAGAGGAAAACCTGGAGGGAGACACAGACACAGACACAGACACACACACACACACACACACACACACAAATCCGGAAGAGAGCAGACTGCAAAGCCAACTGCCACTTTGAGTCTCAAAAGGGACTGGTCACTGTTATTCTCATTTGAAAGCTAGGAGGCGGATGCACAATTCTGTCACACCTTGGATGAGTAATTAGCACTTTCTCTTTTCCTACCCACCCATGGTAATAACTGCACATCACACTGTGAAAACCCATCTAGTAAACAGAACACTATCCTTAGACATAAACAGTCGCCACCAAGGAATGCCAGCATTCGCAGAAATGGGGCCCGCAGCAAAATGTTGCAGCATGATGGAACATGCCATTCCCTCTTCCAGTGGCAGATCTTGGGGTCTTTAATTTCAGCGGTGCTCTCTGCAGCACCCAAATTTGATGCCCCTCCACCTCTCGTGCGCCGCTGTAAATAATAGCTGTGGGGTCCCTGGCACCACCCCCAATGTTCCACACTCAGCATGACTGAACCAGTCGCACTCCCCTAAATCACCCTCTGCCTCTTCCATTCCATTTCCTGTTCGTTCATCTCCCAATCAGTCAGTCGGTATTCCAGTGTCACTGAGCATGCTCAGTTCTCATTGAGCTGTTTTGGGGTTCCCATCATTTAGTTTAGTTTATTTGTTTGTTTTTGTAGTTCTGCAAATTTTGGTATATACACCCCAAGATAAAGGTAAAGGGACCCCTGACCATTAGGTCCAATCGTGGCCAACTCTGGGGTTGCAGCACTCATCTCGCTTTATTGGCTGAGGGATCCGGCGTACAGCTTCCGGGTCATGTGGCCAGCATGACTAAGCCGCTTCTGGCGAACCAGAGCAGCGCACAGAAACGCCATTTACCTTCCCACTTGAGCGGTACCTATTTATCTACTTGCACTTTGACGTGCTTTTGAACTGCTAGGTTGGCAGGAGCAGGGACCGAGCAACAGGAGCTCACCCCGTCGCGGGGATTCGAATCGCCAACCTTCTGATCGGCAAGCCCTAGGCTCTGTGGTTTAACCCACAGCGCCACCCACTGCTATCTCTCTCTTAAATGTGGTTGGTGCCATTCTGGCTACATGAGGACCAGTGCTTGGAGAACTGAGACCACTATTGGTAGTTGTTCGGTGTGGGGTATCTTTGACCCACCAGCTGTGGCTGAGTCATCCCTAGCAAGTGCAGTCAATGGGAGATGTAGTTCAGCACCATCCTCTCTATCAGGCTGGGGTGAGGTGGCATCAGCTGTGGGCCCTGGCAGGATATTAATTGCTGCTTCCAGTCCTGTCCATAGCACCTAAAAACTCTCCAAGCATTGCCCAACGGGACTCTGGCATTCCCGATGAGCAGCTACTGCTGCGGGAACTGGCAGTGAAAGTTCACCAAGTCTGTCTTGCTGAAACAAGCGTCCCCGTCTCAAGCCTCCTGAGCGCCAGTCATCCACCCTTCGCTCCGTGGCACAGCACATGCCATCAAGCAAGAGCATCACAGAGGAAATGATTGTGCCACTCAGACGAGGCTGCCAGGCATGCTAATTAGCATTCATTAATGCCACTATTGTTTTAAGGCTCAAAAAGAAGAAATGCTGATGCTAATCCCACAGGCGTCCACACACACCCTGCTCCCAAAATCTCTCAGCTGGAGCTAACAGTACTACCCCGGAGCTCAGAAATCTGGGCACCAGAGAGCGGGGCAGGACACACACGCACACAGAGTCTGGAAAATAAAGCCATGCCGTCCTCTTGCTCTGCGTCAATGCATGAACAGACACCTGCCTGCCCTCAGGAAGGGGAAATAACCTTTGAAGGGCAAGCGTTCGCAGGGAGCAAACCTGAAGCTGCGAGGCTCACAGTGGGGCAACGCCGTGCGGTTGATCAGCAAAACACCATATGCTATTGTTTTCTCAAATGCGGCCACCAGGTATTTGAGACGGAGCCGCTAAGGCACGGAGGCAGGAGCAAGGGCAGGCTGGAAGGAAACAGATGGGATGGAAAAAATAAAAATAAAAGAGAGGGGAGCTGGTGTGGCAGCAGGAGTAATAAAGAATGGCTGCAGGAGGATTGGACTGAACCATGCCTTCCATGGAAATAAAATAGGGACATGGGCTCCCAATAAGTTGCCAGTTTTGTTTCCAGGAATATAAGGTGTTCACATTAGTGTTTAAAGTCCTAAGGACTCATGCCCCAACTATCTGAATTGCTGCCTCCTGCCCTTCCAGACACTGCGATGGGCAGAGATGGTATCTCTTGGCAATACATTTTGGCACCTGGGGTGAACCACAAAATGGTGCCTCTCCCTGCCAGGGAACAGCAAGGGGGTGAAGATCTACACTGGGAACAATAGCGGAAGGAGACCAACAGCGCCTCTTCTTCGCCAGGAGGCCACTGTAGGGGTGGCATGAGAGGTGGTGGCAAATCCGGCCTCTACGGAGCGTGCGGCCACAGCATCAGCAGCGGGCAATGCAGGGCCGTCTTCAGCATATGCACCGCCTGGGTGCAAAGATCCACCCAGTACACCACCCGGGGGGGGCAGGTCAAAGTTGTTGAGTTTTTGGAGGAGCACAGCTCACAGTCTTCCATTTTTGAGATCATGTGAAAATGAAAGACACCACTAGGAGGCACCGCCGGATACATTGCTTCTGCAGCTCTTCCACAAAAGAGAATGGAAATGACCCAGTGATTGCGGTCAACTGGTTGAACATCCCAGAGAGCTTAGGCAGCTTCAGCGGCGGACGCCTGGCGCCCCACAGAATTCGGCACCTAGGTGCACCGCACCCCTTGCACCCCTGGGTAAAGACGGCCCTGGGGCAATGCATTCCTTGGAGGCAAGATCTGCTGCCTCTGTGGATTCTGCCGGCTGAAGCAGTCGCCTCACTTTGCCCCATGAGTGGGCCAGCTTTACCTCTTGGTAGTTCCTTCTCCCTCAGAAGCTTGGGGTGGTTGGCGGCTTGGAAGAGGCCATTCTTTGTGACAGCCCCAAAGTTGTGGAACCCCCTCTCACCACAGGGGTATGTCTGGCAATGTCATTATACAGCTTGCAGTGAACGATGAAGATGTACCCCTTTACTTGACACTATTTTCAGGACCCACCATATTTTTTTGCGACAGCATTTTTTGCCATCCTGAGTTCTTAAAGCTGCGTTCAATGGGGCTTTATAAATTGAATAGGAATAAATGGATTCCTCCCCCGCCCCCTTCCTTGCACCTACACTCCAACTCCGCAATTATGCTTTGCCTATTAGCAATTTTCTCCTGGGGCACCGCAGCTCAAGTTACAAGCTCTCAATATTAAACAAGCATTTTGTGTTTGTGTCTCATTTTGCGCTTTCCAATAGGAAAGGCAAAAAAACCAGCATGGATTTCTGAAAAATAAGTCATGTCAGACTAACCTGATCTCGTTTTTTGACAGAATTACAAGCCTGGTAGATGAAGGGAACGCAGTGGATGTAGCCTACCTTGATTTCAGCAAGGCATTTGACAAGGTGCCCCATGATATTCTTGTAAAGAAGCTGGTAAAATGCGGACTTGACTATGCTACCACTCAGTGGATTTGTAACTGGCTGACTGACCGAACCCAAAGGGTGCTCATCAATGGTTCCTCTTCATCCTGGAGAAGAGTGACTATTGGGGTGCCACAGGGTTCTGTCTTGGGCCCGGTCTTATTCAACATCTTTATCAACGACTTGGATGATGGACTCAAGGGCATCCTGATCAAATTTGCAGATGACACCAAACTGGGAGGGGTGGCTAACACCCCAGAGGACAGGATCACACTTCAAAACGACCTTGACAGATTAGAGAACTGGGCCAAAACAAACAAGATGAACTTTAACAGGGAGAAATGTAAAGTATTGCACTTGGGCAAAAAAAATGAGAGGCACAAATACAAGACCTGGCTTGAGAGCAGTACATGTGAAAAGGATTTAGGAGTCTTGGTTGACCACAAACTTGACATGAGCCAACAGTGTGACACGGCAGCTAAAAAAGCCAATGCAATTCTGGGCTGCATCAATAGGAGTATAGCATCTAGATCAAGGGAAGTAATAGTGCCACTGTATTCTGCTCTGGTCAGACCTCACCTGGAGTACTGTGTCCAGTTCTGGCCACCACAGTTCAAGAAGGACACTGACAAACTGGAACGTGTCCAGAGGAGGGCAACCAAAATGGTCAAAGGCCTGGAAACGATGCCTTATGAGGAACGGCTAAGGGAGCTGGGCATGTTTAGCCTGGAGAAGAGGAGGTTAAGGGGTGATATGATAGCCATGTTCAAATTTATAAAAGGATGTCACATGGAGGAGGGAGAAAGGTTGTTTTCTGCTGCTCCAGAGAAGCGGACACGGAGCAATGGATCCAAACTACAAGAAAGAAGATTCCACCTAAACATTAGGAAGAACTTCCTGACAGTAAGAGCTGTTCGACAGTGGAATTTGCTGCCAAGGAGTGTGGTGGAGTCTCCGTCTTTGGAGGTCTTTAAGCAGAGGCTTGACAACCATATGTCAGGAGTGCTCTGGTGGTGTTTCCTGCTTGGCAGGGGGTTGGACTCGATGGCCCTTGTGGTCTCTTCCAACTCTATGATTCTATGATTCTATGCTATCGCTAGGCTTCTTAGCCTGAGCTCTTTTTGCTAGCTGCCAGAACAGCCATCGCAGCCAGCGATGCTCTTATCCTACATTCACAACCAAATAGACAGTCAAGCAAAATTCTGCAGTACTCTAAGATGTTGCTGGACTGCACCAGCCACAACCAGCACTGCCAATGGTCAGGGTTGATGGGAGCCACAGTCCAAAAACACCTTGAGGACCACAGGTTCCCACCTGAGCTCTAGAATCAAAGAGGCAAGTTGATGGGTAAGATGCAGATTTATCAACATGTTGCTCTGACACCCTGGCTGATCAACCTCTCACCTATGTCTTCCACAAATCTTTCACAGCAAATGCCGTTATATTTTTCTTCACCTGGTCTTGAGACAACAAAGCAACCTGGATCGTTACATTGGCTCAGCTATAGTAGCAGCTTCTAGATGATAAATGGGGAGCCTTTGGCTTCCCAGATCTCATTTTACTACAATTAGGGTTACCATATTTCAAAAAGTGAAAATCTGGACACAACTTTTGGCAAAGTTGTTCAGCTTTTTCTGGGGGGGGGGCAAAGTTGTTGAGCTGTTTTGGCAAAATCACCCCAAAAAACTGATGTTTTTGAGCTATTTTTAAGGAAAATCAGCAAAAACAACACTGCAGACATGGGTTGCCTTATGTCTGGATTTTCCCAGACATTTTTGCCAATTTCCATTTGGACACTGCTTACGACTACAGTATTCTAGGTACACCTGGGAAATTCTGTACATATGGTAACCCTACTACAATTCCCAGTGTTAGAAATTCAGATATATAAGCTAATCGCCAAATGGCACCTTAAACCTAGGTCTCCACAACAGAATGTCTACACGCTTTTCTTTTTACAGTGAGATTATTATTATTATTAATTTGATTCTATACCACCTTAAATTAAAAATAATATATTTCAAAGTGGTTTACAACACATTAAAACACTGAATAAAACAATCCAGAATAAAACAAAATCAAGCTTCCAGGAAAATATTTCAGCTCCCTCTCCAAGTGACATTTTGTTTTACCCATATCTATTTACCTACTTAATTTAAAGAGTTGGCTGGGGCAACCCAGTCAGATGGATGGCGAACAAATAAAAAAATTGTTGTTGTTGTTGTTATATAGCTGTCCTATAGCAGAAGTACTCTAGGAAGCCAGTGTGGTGTAGTGGTTAGAGTGCCTAGGAAATCAGGGTTCAATTCCTCACTCAGTCAGGAAGCTTACTGATTGACCTGGGGCCAGCCACAGTCTCTTAACCTGCCTCACAAGGTCATTTTAGGCATTCACTGACATGGGAGTGAACCATATACAGTCGTACCTTAGATCTCAAACACCTTGGCTCCCGAACAAATTGGCTCCCAAATGATGGAAATGAGTGTTCCGGGTTTTTTTGTTTTTTTTTTAATTTTTTTTTTTTATTAGAAAAAAGTTACACGTTACAGATCATATATCAGATACATATATACACACAATTAAAAAGGTAAAAAAGTCAAAAAGAAGAAAAGAAAGAAGAAGAAAACGAATTACAGAAAATCCTATTTTATTCCAAATTGGAATAAAAAGAAGGAAAAAGAAGAAAGAAAGAAAAAAAAAAGAAAAAGAAAGAAGAAAGAAAAAGAGAAAAACGAGAAAAAGCAGACTTCCGTTCAGCTTGGTATGGAATTACATAACCATCATATAATCTTTGCAGTAGAGTTTACAATTGTATTATACATCGAGGGTGTTAACTGTCTTCTGCTGTTGTGATACTAATACCAATATTATTCTTAACATAAATTAAAAAATTCTTCCATTCATCTTTATGTTTCATGGTGTTATTTTGCCTTATTTTCTGTGTTAATCTCGCTAGTTCTATATATTGATATAATTTCACTTGCCACTCTCCAATCGTGGGAATATCAGGGGATTTCCATTTTTGTGCAATTAAGATCCTGGCTGCAGCTGACGCATATTGGAAGAAGGTTCGATCTGTTTTTTTTATTTCCTCTTCAATCATACCCAGGAGAAACAATTCAGGTTTTTTGGGGAAGTTATATTTTAAGATTTTTTTCAGTTCATCATAAATCTTTCCCCAGAATTCCTTTACTGCCTCACAAGTCCACCACATGTGGAAAAAAGTCCCAATCTTATCTTTGCATCTCCAGCAGCAATTATCGACAGTCTTATACATCTTACCTAACTTTGCTGGAGTCAAGTACCAACGGTACACCATCTTCTCTAGGTTTTCTCTGAGGGTTGCACACGCTGTGAATTTCATACCCTTCCTCCAAAGTGTTCGCCATTTACTGTAATCAATATTATATCCTAGGTCTCTATCCCACTTTACCATCCCGCCCTTCACCAAATCCTCTCTTGTATCCCATTCCAATAGTTGTTTATATAATTTGGAGATGATGAGTTGAAAGATAAGACAAAAGAATGGCTACTCTTTCACCAGATTAATGCACTGTGGGGTGAGCACAAGAAACAGGGGGTGAGGGATAAAAAATCAAGATATCAGGTGGAAATCCTAGAGAGTAATGAGTGTTCCGGTTTTTGTACCATTTTCAGAAGCCAAAGGTCCAGCGCAGCTTCTGCAGCTTCTGATTGGCTGCAGGATACTCCTGCAGCCAATCGGAAGCCGCGCCTTGGTTTTTGAATGGTTCCAGGAGCATTCTGTTCGAGAATGATGGTACGGCTGGGATATAAATGCAGTAAGGGACGCGGGTGGTGCTGTGGGTTAAACCACAGAGCCTAGGACTTGCCAATCAGAAGGTCGGCAGTTCGAATCCCCGCAATGGGGTGAGCTCCTGTTGTTCAGTCCCTGCTCCTGCCAACCTAGCAGTTCAAAAGCACGTCAAAGTGCAAGTAGATAAATAGGTACCGCTCCGGCGGGAAGGTAAATGGCGTTTCCGTGCGCTGCTCTGGTTCGCCAGAAGCGACTTAGTCATGCTGGCCACATGACCCGGAAGCTGTACGCTGGTTCCTTCGGCCAATAAAGCGAGATGAGCGGCGCAACCCCAGAGTCGGCCACGACTGGACCTAATGGTCAGGGGTCCCTTTACCTTTATAAATGCAGTAAATAAGCTCTTCTGTTTACCTGCTTAAGAAAGCTGGAGGGGCCAGCCAGATGGAGATGTCAATCACCAAGCTGGCATCCACATGGTTGCAGCTGGACCTGCTCCAGTCTCAAAACATGCCTTGCACCTGGGGAATTTCCAGCACTTCTCCCATCATGGCTGAACACTGGCCAAGCTGGCTGAGGCGGATGGGAGTTGGAATCCAGCAACAACTAGAGGGCCACAGCTCAGTGGAAGCACATCTGCTTTGCATACAGAAAGTCTCAGGTTCAATCCCTGGAGAGACCCCCTTGCTGAAACTATGGAGGGCCGCTGCAAGTCAGCCCTGCTGAGCCAGATGGATCAAGGATCTAATTCAGCAGACGGTCTGGAGGCTTTGCGCTTCTGTTCCAGCTGTTGCCAGACTACAACCCTGCAGGGTTCCTCACTGTTGCCCCTGCTGGCCGGTGCTGGAAGTTGGGAGTCTAACAACATCTGGAGGGCACCATGTTGGCTATCCCACTCTAGAACACCCTGAACTGTGGAGATGCTCCTTCTGCACATCCCCCCACCCACAATAACAACAGGCAGTTTGCCGGTCCATTAATCCAAACCACTGTGCTTGCTCATATCCACAAGGAAGCACCCGCACCTGGGAATTATGCGCGGCGTCATCAACAGCCATAAAAGCATGCTGCACAGCCCTCAGAATCCTGCGGCAGCATCTTTAAATAATCTCATTGAGAAACTCTTGAGTGCAAACTCCAAGCATCTGAGCTTTTAAGCCTTCCCCCCCCCCCTAGAAAGGAAACACTTTTCCTGCTGCATTGGACCAAGAGGTGGAATTCGGCTTTGAGCATTAATCCACTGAACGACCCTGTGAGCGCCGTGTTTGGTAAATATTGCTGACAAGTGAGAGCAGGGAAATTATAGGGGAAGTTAAATGCCAGTAGGAGCAAGGAGAGTTAAAGCAAGAATAGAGGCCTTGCTGGGACCTGTTTTCCAGCGAACACGAGGAGGTTTCTGATTTAATATACTGAACTAGGGGAGCCCGTGATCATTCTCCCTCCCCTTCCCTTTTGCTAATTTCAGAGATTTTTTTCCTCTCCATCAAATATTGGAACAGGATTATTTTCTTTTTTAAAAAAATCACAGCATTGGAAAGGCTGCAGTATAGGAGTGGGGAGAAGGTTTTCCAGTCTGAGGGCCATATTCCCCTCTCGGCAACCTTCCTAGGGCCTCATGCAAGTGATGGGTGGGGCCAGAGGGAAAAGTGGGCAGGGCCAGAAATGTAAATTTTACCTTTGTACAGCTATTCCCTACACACACACACACACACACGCACACACACACACACACACACCCCTTTCTATCCAAAGAAGTTCAAAAATACATTCCAGCTAGGCAGCAATGATCAAGTGGAATGCAAGGCCAGCAAGGGGTGTGGCCTGCGGAGGGTCTTGAGGGCCAAATATAGATGCTTCAAGGGCCACATGCAGTGTGCGCCCAAGGTCTACGGTTCCCCACCCCTGCTGTAGGAGATCTGAGGGTCTCCCCATTCAGTTCTTGCTACAAGAACATCTGTTGCCAAAAAAAAATCAGAAACACACACCTAAGCTAGGAGTCCAGATGATCCAGATAATAATTTGCTATAAAACAGAAAAAGACAAAAGACCAAAGTACAACTCACTTTCAGGAACAGCCAGAAGACATAAACAAAGCCATGCATACACTGCAAACGAATGTGGAACCAAAACTATCCTCACCCCATTTTTGAAGCCCCATTCACCTGTCAAGAGAACAGGAGGGCCACTGTGACTCAATAGGTGGACGGGGGTCATCTCACACCCCTCCACCGCCAAAATGCCCCCAAGGGCAAAGCTAATATCTTGCCATAGTGTCATACCAAGATTAATTCTATGTTGTGGCTTTCCTTTGTATTTACCTGTAATCCAAAATACAAATCTATGTACTGGATTTTACATCAGTACAAGAGGGCAGTGTATTTAGGGATAGAAGGATGTGCTAATTTCAGTTCACTCTGTTTCACATTTTTCCAATCATAAGTTCTGGTCTCCACATTTAGTAGCAATTTGCTTTAAAAAAAAAAAGAATTATTCTGAAAATTCATCAGCATTTCAGAGTGAATTTTTCTTAACACATTTGTATAATGCAGCTTTGACTAATGCACACATTTTTTCCAAGCAATCTTCTGTAATATAATGCATATTTGTAAATTATTTCCCTAATACATTCATGTTCCTGCGCACTCCCCCCTAAAATATGCATTATTGCAAACATTGCTTAATTAGAGAATTGCATCGCAAAATTCGGTTTAGGACAAATTTCAAAGGATGGCCCTGTTTTGGTTCCCATATTGTTTCATGATGTGTGAACTTGACTTTAAGTGCACACTGAATAGGGTTTCTCCCCTATATATAGCTAATCATGAGAAGTCATGGTTCAGCAATGTCTAGAAGGCCACAGAATCCCCAAGGTAGAGATACAGCTTTCAACAATGTATACTGGTGCTTAGGGGAGGTCTGGGGCAGCAATCAGTGTCAGCTCTGATATAGGGGGCGTGGCTTGAGCAAGCCAAGCTTGCTGGGCCCCTTCAAGGAACCTCTATCACATGCACTTGCCCTATCTGTTTAAACCACCCAGAGCTTAATGTTTGCAGAAGATGCTGTTTCACTGCTTCTGCCTAGAGAATATTTATCTGTTTCTTGCAACTGAGCTTTTAGTCTTGTTTCTGGTTTTTTTATGATAGTTGTGAGTCATCCTGAGAATTTTAGAGAAGAATGGCATAAAAAGGTCCATTAATTGGGATTTATTTTGTGGGAGTTTTTAAAATAAAGGTTCAACAATTTCTATATATGCTCAACAGCAACTGATATACAGGGATATTGAAAGAGAGAGAGAGATGCTCAAAGATGGTCACATGTTGTAAGATGCTGGAATGGGCCAGAAATATGGCTGCTCTCCCGGTCCTTGAGTTTTAATTATTTGCCAGTTAATTCAAGTAGAATTCGAATGGATTATTAAATAGCTCATGCCTTATGGACAATGAGTAATGGGGGCTTTGATTACCGTTAGAATTGTTTGCTTGTGATAAGTGTCTCATGATTAAACTAACTCTGTGATTGTTGTGATTGATGAAGGACCATGTATTAGCTAGGTTTGTTTATCATTATCATTATTTGATTGGGTTGTTCTGGCCTTGGGCATTAGTTTGCAGGGAGCCACATCTTGGTCTCTGCTACAAGCCAGAGGACTCAAGACTATTGGGAGGTTGCACTTAGGGATGTAGGAAGGCATTATTTTCCATTGCACACCCACCCACTCATATTCATCACATACGGAACTGTTTCCATTCTGCTGCAGTTCATCTTCCACCACTGTCTACTATGGCAAATTACATAGTCTTTATGTTATTCAACCCCAATCATTTCAATGCAAAGTAAACACAATGCAAATGGCCGGCCAGGGAATGTGATCCATTGCATATCGTTTGTGGTCTAAAAGCAACAGCAGCAGCGAATGCTGATCGTATCCAATGGATTGATTTCCGTTCTGGACATGGGGTGAATAAACAAACACCAACAATTTCTCCTCCCATTTCTGCTTTTGTCGGAATTCTCCAACATCCCAAATTGCACCCCAGGAAGAACATTATTGTAAGTGGGTTGCGAGTGGAAAGGAGAGAGAGAAAGAAAAAGAGAAAGAGAAAGAGAGAGGGAGGGAGGGGAGGAGGGAGGAAGCAGCCTGGCCTCATCCATCAGCAAGCTTGCTTCCTCCTCTTCCTCCCTGCCAGAAAGAATATGCAACTCTGACTGCCAGTTACCCTGGGATTGCAGAGCAGAAGGAAAGCTCACTCTGGCCCCATACATTGGCCAAGGAAGACTGAAGGCTGCTGAGTTATGTGGGTTTGGGGTTTGCATATCCATGTGCTATTACAGTCATAAGATACTTTGAAGATCATTTGAGTGATCCCTTCATTGGACTGAAAGTCAGGATATATCTTTTTTTGAAACAGCTCTTTTTATACAGCAAATAGACTCAAAGCCTGCCTTTTAAAAATGGCAAAAAAAATGTCCAGCCCTACAACTCCCATCATCCCTGCCCGTTGGCCATGCTTTCTGGGGCTGGTTAGAGTTGTAGTTCAGCAATGTCTGGAGGGCCAAAGGTTCCCCACACTTGTATTAAGACAACTTGTGCTTCCAGTCCTCAAGAATGTAATGCAGAGCCTGATGGAGTTAATATTTTTATGCTAATTCGTCTCTCCCATCTGTACTCGCTCATATTTATAGTCTGACATGGGGACAAATCAAGGTTTGTCTTGTGCACAAAAGGCTATTGAAAGCACTACCCTTCAACCTGCTAGTTTCTTTGAAACACAGAGTGGGGCCTTTGGACTGGAGATGCACAGCCACAGATCGGCTAGTTGCTCAAACACAATCACTGTCCCCAGCTGGGCTACTATCCAGCAATTCTTTTGCAGGGCCTGGAGAATAGAATAAGCCTTGGGCCGTGGTAGGGTAGGGACTTTATTAGTTCTGTGATCTCCCTCACCTCACCTCCCTTAATGGGCAACATGCCACTACATCATAGTTAGTGCAAAACAGCAGCTGAACAGCAGCCAGCACAAATAAATGGAAGCTGCTGCTAGACTCCCAGCGGCTTTTTGCAATAGGATAAAATGTGTGATGCCAAAAGATTCTGGATAACTTTGTGAAGAGAAAAGCAAGAAGCATTTCTGACCTCCTGCACCCCACCCGGGACTTAAAAGTTGCTCCATCAACCAATCAGACTAGCTTATTAAATCACCGTTTGCACCAAGGTAAAATGAGAGGTCAGGAATAAGTACAATCTGAGCAGAGGAGGCTGGTCCATTAGGCTCACCCGCCTGTCTTCTTACTTAAAACCAGCCCCTGGGGTGGCGCCAAGGCACGGGCTGTCAGCTTCCTCCTCCTTTGTCCCAGTTTTTCCCTTGTAGAATTCATCTGGGAGGAGAATGAGGGCAAAGCTAGAATTGGCTCTGCCTGTCATTGGCTCCAGTGCCACCTACTGTTGGCCCCCCTGCCTTCTGTGCTACCTGCACCAGTGACCACAGGCCACCACTGAATTGGAGGATGTGCAAAAGAAAGAGGCAAAAATAACATCTTTTTTTCCCTACATGGGAATTGCCATTCATTACCCTATGCAAGGGACACGGGTGGTGCTGTGGGTTAAACCACAGAGCCTAGGACTTGCCGATCAGAAGGTCGGCAGTTTGAATCCCCACGACGGGGTGAGCTTCCATTGTTCGGTCCCTGCTCCTGCCAACCTAGCAGTTCGAAAGCACATCAAAGTGCAAGTAGATAAATAGGTACCACTCTCCGGCGGGAAGGTAAACGGCGTTTCCGTGTGCTGCTCTGGATCGCCAGAAGCGGCTTAGTCATGCTGGCCACATGACCTGGAAGCTGTACGCCGGCTCCCTCGGCCAATAAAGCGAGATGAGCGACGCAACCCCAGAGTCGGTCACGATTGGACCTAATGGTCAGGGGTCCCTTTACCTTTACCTTTTTACCTTATGCAAAGCTGTTCATACCTTGGATAGAGACCAGTTACGAATAGCTGGAGCTAGGTTGAGAAACGGCAGCAGCAAACATTTTTAATACCATGCAAGATAGGTAGAGTATGCATTTTGATAACATCACATGAACACCGATTAAAAATCCAGTGCTGAAAAATCAGTGAGCGCACAGTAAACAGGAGTGTGAACACAGCCTGAAATTGGCTTGCAAGGCTTCTTTCGAGCACGAGGGATCATGTTTTTTCGGGGGCCTCTCCTTTCTTGGGAGGGTGAATCACTCCTTCCTTAGACACCATATTTACAAGATGGGGGAGAGACAGCCCTGGGCAACATCTCCTTCCTATTCCTATAGCTGCACTAGCAGATGCTACTGCTGTTCCAGCATCATCAGTATCTCCAGCTTCCTGCTATACCTGCTGCAACCCTGAGGCTAGGCTGCAGGGGGAAAGTGCAAAAACAAGGTAAGCTGCCATATTCTGTCACAGGAACACCATGCAATGCTGACGTGTGTCAGTGAAGCAACTTCAAGCAAGCCAAAAGCAAAACGAGTGCTGGTAATGCGCTCGTCTAACATAATTGGACCCAAGCAAGTCCCCAGGAGGTTTTCAGTATATATATATATATACACACATACACACTGCCAGAGTCTAAGCACCAGTGAGTGGAAGCCACAATCAGCCTCTTCCTCTTCTTCCTCCTCCTCCTCAGAACAGATTTCCGCAAGGGCAGAATTTGCATCTTTCTAGCACAACACATCGTACAGCAGTAGCTCATTTCTTGCACCAGGAACAAGTTGTCAATATTGACCCTTCCCAAGTAAACCTCATGGTGCCACAGCTTATCCATTTGCTGGCAAGATCTAGGTAAGATTATTGCAATGTATTGCAAGTGAAGGCTGCCTTACGAGGCCACTTGGAAAATCAGGAACAGAGGGAGCTGCCTTAGGACAGGTCAGATTATAGCCTTCTTCAGGGGTTACCAAAGTTGTAATTGTAAGGACATAGGATGCTGGCTTATACTGAGTCAGACCAACTGGTCCATCTAGCTCAGTATTGCCTGCACTGACTGGCAGTGGCTCTCCAGGGTTTCAGAAAGGAGTCTTTTCCTAGCCCTACCTGGAGATGCCCAGGATTGAACGGGGGAACTTCTGCATGCAAGGCAGCCGCCTACTACTGAGTTATGGCCCTTCCCCCAAACCATTAAGAGACATGGTGTCATGTCATGACCATCAGCTCCCTCTTCTTCTGCTGGAACAAACATCTGGGAAAGAACAACAGCACAGCAGTCATCCCTCCAACAATACGTATTCCCATTCTCTATGGACTGGATACTATGCTATTGGTTTTTTTTTCAATAGCACAGCAAGGCTGGATCCGGCCAAAGACCCATTTAGTCTACCATCCTGTTCTCACCATGGCCAACCAGATGCCTCTGGGAGGTCCACAGATTCCCAGCAAGTGGTTTTCAGAGGCATCTACTGCCTCTGACATTGGAGGGATAAATAGCCATTGTGTCCAGGATCATCTTCTTGGGATTTGCCCAATTGTCCCACCAAGGCCAGCATGGTGCAGTCCTGAGCTGTCTCAGCAAGCCCTGAGAATGGCAGGAATGACACACACACCATGGGTG
Source organism: Podarcis muralis (assembly GCF_964188315.1). Classification (NCBI taxonomy): domain Eukaryota; kingdom Metazoa; phylum Chordata; class Lepidosauria; order Squamata; family Lacertidae; genus Podarcis; species Podarcis muralis. The sequence continues at coordinate 68,848,927 of NC_135661.1, read as the reverse complement.
TCCTAGGCTGGCCTCTAGGGAAGCACAAATTCCTAGACCCATTCAATGAGAGGTCCAACTGTTTCTTTAAGCCTCCAGGGAAGAAGATCCCACCATTCCTTCGAACAATGTGCATCCTTGTGCTTAGGTAGCATCTCCTGGTATCCAGCCAAATTCTGCTCTGCCACAGCTCCAAACACATTGCTTCTTGTCTTTCTCTCCTGGGCTTTTGTAAACAGATGTTCCCTCTTTTCTTTACATCTTCTTTCTCTCGTCTTCATGTATATATGAGACAACTTCCCAGAGACGTTTTTCCCTCACTGGTGCCTAAAACTAGTGATGGACAGACCTGTCAGTTTCAGTTTCTCCTTTTCCCTAGTCTTAAATTTAGTTTGCCCCATTTCCATGCGATTTTAGAAATAGAGTCATCATAAATAATTTGTCATCATTTTTTAAGAGTACGTATCTCCCAATCCCCACATGTCTGGATGCCAGTTTTGCCTTATATTTTTGCAAGCTATTTCCCCATATATTTTAATATTAAAGCAGTTTACAATAATATCTATATATAATAAAAAAAAACATTAAACAATTTAAAATCAAAGTCAATGAACTATTATTGGAAAGACGTGCTCTTAATTGCCTTGCATAAACCTGGAAGACCAAAAAAGTTTTCAGCAGGTGTTAAAAGGTTGAAAGATGCTTGCTGCATCTGTTTTGGAAGAATATTAAATATCAAAATATTCAAATATCTAAAGGGCTGTCACATGGAGGGGGAGCAAGCTTATTTTCTCCTGCCTTGGAGGCTACGACCCAAACCAATGGATTCAAGTTACAAGTAAGGAGATACCGACTAAACATCAGGAAGAATTTTCTGATGGTAAGAGCTGTTCAACAGTGGAACTGATTCCCTTGGGTGGTTGTGGACTCTCCTTCCTTGGAGCTTTTAAAGAAGGGATTGGGTGGCCATCTGTCATGGATTCTTTAATTAAGATTCCTGCACTGAATAGGGTTGGACTAGATGTCCCTCAGAGGTCTCTTCCGGCTCTATAATTCTGTGACTCTATGAAGAACATTCCACATGACTGGGCTGAATAATGATGGGGATGAGGTTAAGCCTACAAGGGCCCCAGAAATATTTCCTCCTCAATGTGCCCCTTCATAACTACAAAAACCCAAAGTGGGCTTCATATTTACCATAAACAAACCCCAGAAAACAGGGGCAGGTAGAAGGTTATGGCTGGCTATTGCACCAGTCAGCATGGTGCCCCCCACTCAATGTTGTTGGGCTCCAGCTCCCATCAGCCCCAGCCAGCATGGCCAATAATCTCGTGTGGTAGTCGGAGGGCATCTTGTTGGCTATTCCCATTTTACGTCAGTGACTTTTCTCAACAGGCTGTACCATGCTTTCATTTACTCAAGATAGGGGAATGTTGCAGCGTAAATCAATGCTGTGTGCAGCCAGAGGAAAACGCCTCTGGCAAGGCCTAATCCTGTGGGAGAAATGCCTGGGGGCTGTTGTGAGAATAGGGATGGAGCAAGGGTAGCTAAGTGTTTAGATTTCCAGCCACAGTGCCCCCGACTGATGCTCACAGGCGGACGGGAAGGGGGAGGCCATGTCTGTTGGCAGCAGGCGGATGGATGCATTTGACCTCAAGGCCTGTGGCACAGTTCTGTAACAGGGGCCCTGAAGGAGGGCAGAAAAGCTGGCTTGTTTGGGGAGGGGGTGTTGTTCTGGGGCAGAGCACCTGCTTTTGCAAGTGGGGAGGTCCCAGGTTTGATCCCCACCACCTCCAGTTAGAAGAAGAAGCAGGGAACAGGTGATGGGAAAGACCTTTCTCACCCTGAGGTCCTGCAGAGCCGCTTCCTGTCGGAGTAGACAATCCTCTGCCTGGTGACCAAAGCAACCTGAACTGCTATAAGGCCAATGTTTATGTCCCTATGGCAGGAAGATCAAACTTATATATATATATATATTTCACATACACGCACACACACATATTCATGTCTACACTCTCTTTTGAGAGCCACCCACATCGACTAATTCAATTATCCCAACCGCAGCACTCGGCTTTGCAAGCAGTACCTACTTATTATGTCAAGAGCATTTATTCAGGTAATTACGCAGGAAGTTGCAGCCTCTTTTGGGAACAGAGATGCATCTGATCCTCCATCCATCCCACCCGCCCCCATCCCTGAAAACAGGCACAGCTCTCTGAAATAGAAGCATGTTGCGAGGCCCCAAGTTGCTGGCTCTCGGGCTGGTGCAACATGATCCTTCCCTGCTAGTGAACATCAACTGGGGGGCAGAGGGCAGCGCTCATGCATGAACTTTGCCCCCAACACACACACAGCATGTGGACGCATTCCAAGTCAAGCCTGGCCACCTTTCAGGTTAGCGTCAACTGAAAACGGCCAACGATTGCCCACCCCTGCAGGTGCCACTCACCCACCCATCAACCATGACAGGGTCATCCGCAGCGTTTGAAATTAGCCAGGCGCCAGGCGCATTTCACAGCTGACTATCTTGCAACCAAGTGAAGATGCCTGGGTGCCAGGATACCACCTGACATCTCCCCCATCTGGAGGTGCGTGCCTGAGGATCATTTAATTGTGACTGTTTTCATACACTAATCCCACATCCTGTAGAATTCTATCCGTGATATTTTATCTGCACAGTCAGAATGAATTTCAGATAAGTGCCAGAAGCCTCAGGGTGCTGAATGATCTGCCCAGTTCCTCTAACTGTAGACTTGCAGGACACACACACAGCCCTGCTAATCACCCACCACAAGCTGGCAGTATTGCTCAAAGCTCATGCCTATAGGCTATTATACACTGGTAAGTATAATAATGCTGCTCTGCCCATATACAGTGGTACCTCAGGTTACAGATGCTTCAGGTTACAAAGGCTTCAGGCTACAGGCTCTGCCAACCCAGAAATAGTACCTCAGGTTAATAACTTTGCTTCAGGATGAGAACAGAAATTGTGCCGCGCTGGGAGGCCCCATTAGCTAAAGTGGTGCTTCAGGTTAAGAACAGTTTCAGGTTAAGAATGGACCTCCAGAATGACCTAAGTTCTTAACCCGAGGTACCACTGTACAGATTAAAGCTAATGTCAGGGAAAGCATGCAAAACATATAATACACAAAGGCAAGCTAAGTACAAGCTTTGCCCCAGCAAAACTAAGAAGCAAGGGTGCCACAAAAACTTTTTTTTTTTTTTGCAGCCTCTTTCCTAGACAAACCTTTTTGTGTTATAAAAAAAAAAAAAGACAAAAGCAACCTATCATCCTTCTTGTTGAGTCTTGGTGCTGCTTTATTGATCTTATGCCACTCTATACGGTTTTGCGCTAATTTTCTTCTGGTGCCGCTTTCCTATCGATTGCTTTTCATTATCGTTTCGTTACATCTGTATTTTATCGACTTTTCATTGTTCTTAATTGTATCTGTATGTTATCGATTGGACTTGAGCAATGCCCAGAGGGCATGGTTAATTGGGTGCTATATAAATGCCAAAAACCATCCCAGCTGCGGCACTCGGCTTTTCAAGTCCAGGGTGAGATCTGAAGGTGGGCGAGGCCACCACTTTGCTGAAGCTAAGCAGGCTTGGGTCTGGGTCACTGCCTGGATGGGAGACTGCCTGTGAGCCACAAGATGCCACCTGGGATTCCAAGATGGGGGGAAAGGCTCCGTATAAATGCATGAACATTTATACGGGGGAAATGGGGAAGGGCCTTGGCCCAGTGGCAGAGCACCTGCTCAGCGTGCAGAAGATGCTAGTGGGTCCAATCACCATCTCCAGGTAAGGCTGGGGAAGAAAATTCCTGCCAGTCAGTGTACTGAGCTACAAACCCGCTTCCTTCAAAAGATTAGACTTCTGGTGGTAAGGCTGTGATGGAGAAATACACTGGAAAGTTTGGGATGCCGTGCACTTTGATGTAATCTAACCTCCCCGCGAGCAATTTGGAATCAATGCTCATTTAATAGCCAACATAGTCTAGTCTCCTTGCAAGCAAATCAGAATGAATGCTCATTAAATAGCCAGCATTGTTGAGCCACCCTGCAAGCAAAATCGGAATTAATGGCCACTAAATAGCCAACATATTCCAGTCTCCCCCAAGCAAATCGGAATGAATGCTCATTAAACAGCCTGCATTGGCTCATCTCCCTGCAAAACAAATCGCAATGAGTGCCCATTAAGTAGCCAATGCTATCTAACTTCCGTGCAAAACAAATCAGGATGAATACCCATTCAATAGCCAATGTTGTTTAACCTCCCTGAAAACAGATCAGAATGGATGCTCAATGAACATTTCATCTGTAAGCACCCCAGAGCGAAAGCTCACCTCATTTGGGTACCCTTCCCCAAACAGCCTATTCCATAGTTAAAAATATGCACAGAAAGGGATGGGTGAATGTGTCACCTTTGGCTTCTCTAAGTTTCTCATTTTTTCAGTCTTCCATTGCTTCATATTTCCACATCCATTTGCAAGAGGGGAATTTTAAGTCATCATGAAAATTCCTGTTTTAGTGTAAATTTCTCCTAACAGGCATGTGTTTGTATGCAATTTTGCCCGATATGCCCATTTTTGCAAAGCAATTTCCCTTAACATACATTTTTGCTAACTTCTGCATTTTTATGTACACTTTAACTGAGCGTGTGCATTTTTTTGTGTGCACATTACCTGGCCAGAGAACTGTACTGCAAAATCTGTAGCGTCGCAACTATTGAAGGATGGCTGTGTTTTGCTTTGCAGATTGTTTCAGAAAATCCAGATTAAGCAAGGTCACCTTTAAAAGTTAACGGAATCAGATTTCTCACCCCTTGCCTATCACAGAGAGCGGGTGAAGTTGTTGTGTAGCAGGCTGTGATTTTTGGCTAACAGAGAGTACCACGTGATCATCTTCAAAGGCAAGCAAAGTTTTTCCACTGAGGAACACACAGACAAATACTTCTCCCCACAAAAGCCGCACAGACAGGCTTCTCCTGTGAAGAAATCAGTGAAGAAGAAACAGATAATACTGACAAGGAAACAGAAGAAACCTCCACCCAGTCGCGCTCGCCAAGCAAGCCACAAATTGCTGGATATGGCTTCACCGATCTTGGTTTGGATTGAGTTGCACATAAACACAAGGGCATGTGCTGTGCTTGGTGAAGATGCACTATCCGATACCACTGGCTATGCTGAGATAAAAACCACAAACCACATTCCACAGACAAAACACCAGGACTGTATGGAGCCCACCAGAGCTCTCCTTTCAGTAGCAAGTCACTTTGAAGAGAAAGAGAAAGAGGGGAAATCCCTCCCCATTCACAGTATTCTCACCCCATCTCAAGAGCATGGGTGTGCTGATGATGAACATACGTTCTTGGGTGCCTGCGGGGCCAAAGGCACTACCCGCTATCATGAGCAGTTACCCCTCCTCACTCCAAACAAACAAACAAACAAACCCACAACCCAGGGACGTCTTACCCATAGACGTTAGTGGTGTGGGGCACCGGGGCGCCAGATTTTGGAGGGTGCCACAGATTGAGTGTCCGGGAAGGAAAGTCAAGGCGTGCTCCCTTCCCCACTCTGGGGCAGCCCACTCCTGTCCTCTCAGCCGCCCATCAGAGCATGCTGCATCCGGCTCAGGGAAGCCCCTTTGCGTCCCCTCCTGCTGGGGCTGCCTGGGTGCCTGGCAGGTGCAATCAGGGCGGGGGTGGGGGGCGTATCTCTCCCGCCCCTCTCTGGCCGCATTGTTGCCTGTGCGCCTCCCTGCGGAGTCTGCGAGCGGAGCAGGGAAGCGCCCTGTGCAATCCCGGTGCCGAGCGAGGATGGGACAGCCGGTGAGCCACCTGATCTGCTTGCTGGCCCTCCTGTCAAGCAGACTTCCCCGGACGGGGGCAGGTAAGGGTCGCTGGGCACTTAGAGGGAGGCTTTGTGGGAGGACGCAGAAAGCCATCTGGACGCCTCTTACTTACGTGCAGCGCTGAGTCCGCGTCGGACCACGCAATGTAAGTGAGTCAGACAGAAGTCCGTCCGTCCCTTAAAAAGGTTGACAACTCTGGGAAACGGGGGGGGGGGGGCAGAGAGATATTTGCACCACGGCGCCGGATATGCTTAAGACGGCCCTGCCACAACCACTTCGCCACAGATAGAAATATACACAAAAGTGGAGTCAGATATGAATGTGAGTTCCTAAGGAAGAAAAAGACTTCTGTGGTTCAGGCCAGAGCAAAGGGAGACGTTCAGCCCTCTCAGTTTAGTAGCTGTGGAAATGGCAGCCATGGTCGCAAAGAAGCTATTGGGGCTGCCCCCTTTGTTCATGAATCAAGTTTGCACACCAGCTGTACTTAGCACAAATGTGGAGGAATGTATGGTCCTTCAGATGTCGCTGAACAACAACCCCTGTTTTCCCTGGCCATTGGCCGTGCCTGCTAGGTTTGATGGGAGCTGTAGTTCAGCAGCATCTGAAGGGCCAAAGGTTCCCCATACCTGACTTAGCAGATTGTATCCGGCACAAACGTATGTTAGATACTGGACTTATACCCGGGATACAAGCTGTGGGGGGGGGGGGGGAATCATTTCATTTCATTATTCCAGTTATTTTTCCAACATACACACGTTTCATTATTCATTCATTTTAGATTGGTGTTTTGTTTTGTTTTTGTCAGATTCATTTCCATGGCCTTTTCTCTCTTCTCTTCTTGCTGCAACCACTTCCAGGCAGCCACCATTTTATTTTCCCAGAATGCCCCAAATGTTACATCATTCTGATTGGGAGAAATGACAGCCTCCACGGGCAGCCACCAGGTTTTCCCCCCAGAATGCCCTGAAACGACACAGTGCCTGAGGCATTCTGGGAAAATAAAATGGTGGCAAATACCTATGGATGGAATAACGAAAATTAACTCATTTCTTACTCACGGCCTATTCAACAGTTTCATAGTAAGCCACCAGATCAGCCCATGGGCAAGTAGGTGTACAAGGTGGGGGAGGTACTCTTTAGCCACTTTTCCAGGGGCTGCCGCTAACTCAGAGTAGGCCATGAATTTGAGGAGCACAGTAGGGAACAAAAGTTGGGATGTAAGAAAGAAGTGGTTTTTGTTCCAACCTGCGTTTCTCAGAAACAGAACTGTTTCCATTCCCCTACAGTTCAGTTTCTCCCAAATACTATGTTACTCATCTCACTGCCTGCTATTTTATGTAAATTACATAACTTACGAAGCTGTTTACGTAACATAAGGAACTTATATTCGTTTCAATGTGAAGGAAACATCAAAACATCATTTAAAAAGTAATTATGTGTTGCTTGCAGACTTAAAAACAGCCATTTTATCAACAAATACTGATCGTATTTCCTCGCCTGATTTCCATTCAGTCTGGCCACAGACGAAGACGCAAAGTGTAGCAATTCTCACTTCTTTTTCCATCGAATCTCCCACATCCCTATACTAGAGAAAGGCAAGGATTCAGCCATCCACATCCTAGGACCAACGCATACCGTCACATCCGCAAGACCACTGCTACATTTGAGCAGCTCTCCGTTTCCAGTATAACCCTCCACCACCCCCCTGGTGCCTATAAAGGCACATTTCTCCCTGCACTCTCCTGCCATCGATTGGAATCATTATCATCAGCTTCTGAACTCACAAAGATCAAAAGCTTTTCTGTCCGTTGCACAAACAGAAGTAGATCACAGAATCTCCAAGGGGAAAGCAAAAGAGCAGGGAAACGTCACCGGTGAGCATCACCCCCACCCCAGAAGCAGCAGCTGCTTCCTCCCTCCCACCCCACACACAAACATAGGATCTAATAAGGACAAAATCCTACCAGCTGCTAGCATAGCAGGTGGGCCGATCCAGTCCTGTTTCCAGGCTAGGGGCACCTGCCAGTCATCGCAGCAGATGCGTCAGGTGAGGCCTCCTCTGCACAGAACCGCCACCCTCCTGCCTCTTCCCTAATTGGAACTGCCAGTCAAGGCTAAAGCCTTGTTTGTTTTCTCATTCTGAGAGCTCTCTGAAAGGTCGCTGAACGAGGCTCTCCTCCACACCGGGCGGGGGTGGGGGGGAATCAGAAGAGGAACACTTCCATCAGAAATTGTCTGCACACCGAAAGAGAATCAACGGTTTAATGAAACACCCTCAAAGTCCTAGCAGGGAAGAGCAGAGGGCTCGGGTTTTGCACTGCATTCCAAAGAGGGGCATGGGGGGGGGGTCTGTGAAACACTGTCAGGGACTGGCTGGACAAAGAGGAGTGGTGGGAGGTACCAGGACTGAGTATGCAGACCCTCCAAGTGTCCCTATTTTCCAGGGGTGTCCCTCATTTAGAGAAGCCATCCTGGTTTCTGATTCTGAATGTCCCACTTTTCCTTAGGATGCCTCTATTTTCATTGGAGAAATGTGTTATCTGACCCCTGAACCATCTGAAGGCAATCCTGTATAGGGAAGGTTTTTTAATGTTTAATGCCCTAAACGGCCTCGGTCCAGTATACCTGAAGGAGTGTCTCCACCCCCATCATTCTGCCCGGACACTGGGGTCCAGCGCCGAGGGCCTTCTGGTCGTTCCCTCGCTGTGAGAAACGAAGTTACAGGGAACCAGGCACACTTCAAAGTGTTGGTGCTGACCTTTAAAGCTCTAAATGGACTCGGTCCAGTATACTTGAAGGAGCGTCTCCACCCCCATTGTTCAGTCCAAACATTGAGGTCCAGCTCTGACGGCCTTCTGGCGGTTCCCTCACTGAGAGAAGCGAAGTTACAGGAAACCAGGCAGAGGGCCTTCTTGGTAGTGGCACCCGCTCTGTGGAACGCCCTCCCATCAGATGTCAAGGAAATAAGCAACTATCTGACTTTTAGAAGACATCTGAAGGCAGCCCTGTTTAGAGAAGCTTTTAGTGTTTAACAGACTATTGTATTTTTATATATGTTGGAAGCCACCCAGAGTGGCTGGGACAGCCCAGTAAGATGTATGAGGTATAAATAGTAAAATTATCATTATGGAATGGGACATCTCTCTTTTCATCAGAGTAATGTAGGAGAGTATGAGTATGGCAAGAGTAGATCCATTTGGATTAATGGACGTAACTAATTTGGGTCCATTAATTTCAGTGGGCTTACTCTGGGTAAAATTTAGCTGGATGCAACACATTACTGTCAGTCACCCCACCCAGTCTTTTCCACTACCCCATGGAATCAGCTTGCATTCAACAGACAAAGTACAGGGAACTGTAATCTAGAATTGCGAGCAATGATTAAAAGCTCTCTAACCCACACAACAGATGACGGGCACATTTCTCCATTGCCGGTCTTATTGCACCTGTGCCAAATGCCTAACACATTCTCAACCCTATGTAAACAAATGCAAGCCTGTGTGTTTTTCTCAGTGCCCCACAACATGAGCTCCACTATCCCTGGAATCTCTGCACAGCAGTGCCCTCAAGCAGCTGTGCCGAAGCAGCAGCATCGCTCTCCCCAACCCAATTTACGACTCTGCCCAGATCTGGAATCACACTGGAAAGCTCGGAGGAGCCAAGTCGTCGGTCCTGCAGGCTGCACAACTTTACAAACCGAAAAGGCTGAAAACCAAAGCTTAGCCACCTGTGGAACCCAAGACCTCGGGGTGCAAAGGAGAGCAAACAGCTCGTAAATATCAGGAGGAGGATCGGACACTTTTGTGGTGGAGAGAAACATCTGTAGTTCGAACAGCAGAGATAAAAATTAGGGAGGCCATCAATTCCATGGGCCTCCGGGCGCAAGATGATCCTCAGCTGTTAAGGGAGAAGCTGCCCCATTTGCTAAGCAGTTGCCAGAGCCGCTGAGATTACAGGAGTCGAACAAGCAATGAACAATTGCCTCCAACCCCAGGCAAGTTCAGCCAGGCCTTGATTTATGGACAGGCAACCCCAGAGACTGCTTACCACAACAGGATTGTGGGGCGCCCAGGCTAGTATCTACCCTAGATATTAGTCTGGGCATCTTTCGCTTAGAAGGCTATTTATTTTATTTATTAAATTTGTATTCTGCCCTTCATCATTAGATCTCAGGGCGGCTTGCAACATAGAAAGAATAAAGGACACGGAAGAGGCATCCAAGATTATGTATGGTGTTGAGAAATTGGGTAGAGTGGGGGGCGGTTTTCTCTCTCTCTCCCCCTCCCTCCCTCAGCATACTGGAAAGTCAGGGGGATCTGTTGCAAAAATGGTATGCCTCTGAACAAATGCAATCAGATCCATGTGTGCAGAATTTATCATCTGACACGGCACAGATAAATTGTGCATGCAAATCACGAGTCATGAAAAGGGCCACAAATGCAAATTTAAAAATATTTTTCAAAGGGTATTCCAAAAATCAATCTTCCAATGCCAGATTTAAGCTCCTGTATTTGCAGTTCCTTTCAGTGAGTTAAGGCAGCCAGATCCAAAGAAGAGAACGAAGGCATAGCACTGTTGCCGATGTCTTAAAGCTCAGTCATTGATTTCCTTTGAGCTGCTGCTTTCTTCCAGTGCCACCACCACACAGTGCAATAAAAGAAGGGGATTAGCAATGCCAGACCTCCAGAGTCTGACCTGATGTCTCCAGGTTTGCCTGGCTCTCTGCAGGTGGCAGGTAGAGGGCTTGAATTTCCAGTTGGACGACAGCGCCTTTAATAAAACGAGAAAACTGTGAATGCAGCTAAGAAGCTTCAGCCCAGAAAGAGTGGGCTGCAAATTATAGCATAAATACTGCAGAGAGGACCTGCCCTACTCCACTCTCCCAATTAACCTCCATCTCCAGGGCTAGCCCAGTGACATCACCAGGGGCGGCCCCCAGGTATCAGGTCTGGGCCCCAAAATCTCAAGATCTGGGATGCTCCTGACCTGTCAACACTACAGCTGATGGACCCAGAGCCAATGTATATCTCAAAGGATGGATGGTCCTGGTAACTGAGGACATTTAAGGAGCAAGGACAGGGTCGAAGATACTCCTGTTCTGTGGTGCCAATTGGCCAAGCACCAGCTCCGAAAATTCAGCTATGATAAAATAAGGAGTCTGGCAGGCAGTCACCCTTTTTGTGACGTCTGCTTTCGCAGTGTCTCTTGAAGCCTGTTTTCGGATAAAGAACTGTTTTCAAGCTGGGTCATTCGGTATAGATTTGCAGCTCTGTGCTGCTGTCCCAGCGAGAAGGTGTCGATAGTAAATAAAACAATAATAATAAAATAAATCTCCTTCTGCAGCCGAGGCTGCAAGGGGCCCATTTCAAGTGTCAAGAAGAGAAGTCACTTTATAAACATTAAAAACACTGTTTAAATATTAACCAGAGAAGGCCTTGCTGTTGGCTGTTAATTTGGCATGGAAGTCGGGCCCACTGCAGCTCCTCAAATGTCCTTAATTACGAAGGCCGGCCCTCCCTGGAGACATGTACAGGCTCTACGTTGATCTCCTGCTTTCATTGCATCACCTGGTGCTGGCGCTGAAGAACAGCAGCTGGGCAAAGGAAATCAATGGCTGAGCTTTAAGGCATCGGCAACAGCACTTTCTGAAGAGGCCACACGTCCTGCTTTACAGAGGACATGGGCCGGCCCATCCATGAGGCAGATTGAGGAAGCTGCCTCAGGTGGCAGAATCCCACAGGGCAGTGTCCCCATGGGTGCCCTGCCCGCCGTCACCAGGGAAGCCAGGAGAAGCGGCAGAGGCTTCCAACAGGTTCTCACTAGATCTCCCCAGAAGCTGCCACTGCCACCACTGCTGTTGCTGCTGCACAACCACAAGTAAGCAAGGCATGGGGACAGCACCCTCCCATTTTGCCTCAGGCCGCAAAATGGGACGGGCCACCTCTGCAGTGTGAAAATTCTCTTCAAAGAATTTCAAATAGGCTATCATTGGATTTATTTATTTTTTTACTCTTGATAATGTCATTGTTTTATCCTTTTTCGTAAACCACTTTGAGGGATTTATTTATTTATTTTGCAATCAGGTGGTATATAAATTTTGCGAAATAAATAAACAGAATAAAAATATTATTGTCACTTGATAGCTTTAAAAGATGACTAGAATGGTAGATGAAGCTTTCAATGGCTACTAGCCACGATGGCTGTGTTCTACAGTTACGTATGTTACTTATGTCCACATCAAAATGCAGGCCAGGCTTCTAAAACCTGCATTGTGATTCGCTGCCTGGTGCAAAGCAGCCAATCAGGCATTGGGTGGGTGTGCCCGAGGCTGGCTGAAGTGTATATAAATCAGACCCTTTCCCCTGTTTCCCCCAGTCTGTTCCTGAGACCTCAGTAAAGACTGTAAGCTTTGGGTCTTACATGAATCCATATATACTTCATCCACCTCCACTGTCAGAGGCAATCTGAAGGCCATTTGCTGGGAATCCCAAGCAGGGAGAGGTGTTGTTGCTCTTCGGTCCTCCACAAGCATTTGGTTGGCCACTGTAAGGACAGGATGCTGGACTCGATGGGTCATTGTGATTGCCTCTTGCAGGAAGCATTGAGTGCCCTCTACCACCATGGAGCCTATTTGACTCCCTGGTATCTTCCAGAGCTTAGCACAAGGAAACAAGCTGAGAGATGGCTCAAACACAAGTGGAGAAAAACTCCAGTTAGGGCTCATCAACGAGCCTACCCAGTGTCAGTGAAGGCAGCAGAGAAGGCTTATTTTGCTCCTCCATTGCATCCTTGCTGTGCCGCCTGGCATAACTTTTCTGGGAAGCGCAGGGCATTTTACAGTCTGGCCTGAAGGAGATGGCAGAACCAAAGGTAGCTCACTGCGAAGCATTTTGAGGATAAAATCACTTGCTTCCAACGGAATCTTGTCTCTGCTGTTGCAGCAGATGAATTTGAAGGGGTGTCCACAGCACTGCCTAGTCCTGTTGTGATGGGTGAGTTTCAGTTGAGGATGTGGAAAAGGTGCTCGGATTGGTCAGGGCTGCCACTTGCGGGTGGTGCTGTGGGTTAAACCACAGAGCCTAGGGCTTGCCGATCAGAAGGTTGGCAGTTCGAATCCCCACGATGGGGTGAGCTCCCATTGCTCTGCCCCAGCTCCTGCCAACCTAGCAGTTCAAAAGCATGAAGTGCAAGTAGATAAATAGGTATCACTCTGGCGGGAAGGTAAACGGCATTTCCGTGCGCTGCTCTGGTTCTCCAGAAGCGGCTTAGTCACGCTGGGCACATGACCCAGAAGCTGTACGCCGGCTCCCTCAGCCAGTAAAGCAAGATGAGCGACGCAACCCCAGAGTCATCTGCAACTGGACCTAACGGTCAGGGGTCCCTTTACCTTTTACCACTTGCAATCTGGACTCTTGCTCTTCTTGGCTGATAAAAAAACTAGCAGGGAGGGGGCATCTAGCTGGGCCAGGGAGGTGAGTAATGCCTCAAGATACCCTCTGTGGGTTTAGGAAATCTAAGTAACTACTGGGTAGTTGTCAATGTTGTTGAGCAGTGGTTGTGGACCAGATCCAGGTGCTCTCAGAGGAAACTGATTTTCTAGATCCATTTCTATTGGTGTTCAGGCCCCGTTTTGGCACAGAAACTGCTCTGGTCACCCTGTATGATGACCTTTGTCTGTGTTAATTCATGGTATCCTTCTGGAGCAGGTGTCCAACCTTGGGGCAACCTAGTCAGATGGGTGGGGTATATATAGTAAAAACATTATTATTATTATTATTATTATTATTATTATTATTATTATTATTATTACTACTACTACTACTACTACTACTACGGTTGAATAGGACTTTCCTATTTTTATTGGAGGAATGTTGGAGGGTATGATTTAAACACACACATTTTATATAAAAAGTCTCCCCTTAAGCACTTGATTTGACATAGGAAACTGTGCAAGACATCTCTCAATCAGCTTCAGCTCCTCCCGGCGGCATTTACCTGTACAGAGAATGTGTCTTTGGGCTATCTTTGGGTCATGAGAAACAGGCCTTTGGTGTGTACAGCTCTCAGGCATAAACCGGCTGCCTTTGATCATCAGCTCCCAGCTGCACTGTTTCCGCGTCGCTGCAAAATTGACCAGCTCCCTCTCTAATCACCCATCTGTTGGTGATGTTATTTTTATTTTTAAAAAAACCACTCACACACCTCTCTTATGTTCAAGAGAAGACCGAGAATATCCTCACCTCCTAAACAAGACAGTACAGGAGGAAATAACAACGACAGGAAGAAATGATTCCCCCTCACCCCCACCTTTGGCTCACATCAAAAGCTTATTCCCAGAAACACTGGCTTGGCAAAGCAAAAGAACTCCTTTGAATGTTGATTCTGCTTTGGGGATGGGTCAGAACAGTCATGAAATGTGCCTTGAGGACAGGCCCCTGCAAGGGCACCCTTCCTTTCAAGGGGTTTCCTTAGTTTAGAGAAAAGGTGGCGAAGAAGGACCATGACACAAGTGGGCGAAAGGATACATGGTGTGAAGGAAACGGACAGAGAAAGGTTTTTTCTCCCCATCTCAGAAGAACTTGGGGGGGGGGGGGGAATCCAATGAAGCAGACTGTCAGAGGACTCAGGATGAGACCAAAGGAAGTGCTTCTTCACATAGCACATAGGGAAATTAGGGGATTTGCTCCCACAAGAAGCAATAGTGGTCACCAGTCACCAACTTGGATTGCACTAGTCTCTGCTCTGCCTTGATTTCCCAATGGAAGCACAACACCGGGTGAGTTCCTGGAACGCCCTGGAATCTTGCAGAGATTGGAGGTAGCATCTAACCCTACGTTTAAGCACATGGCTTCCCCCAGAGAATCCTGGGAATGACCCAGCTAGAACTTGAACCCAATCCAACACTTTTATCTGCCAGACCACCTCGCTCAATCCTTCGCAAGCAGCCTAAGACTCTTTAAAAATAATAATAATTTTTATAAGCAACTTCTGCACAACACAGAGAAATCTGCTACTGGCAAATTGATGCTGCAATCACTGAAATGGAGGACAGAATTTCTGATTGCAACTGGAAGGGCAAGTTTATTGATTAAGTACCATGTTGATCCAAGTTGCCACACACTTCTGGCTGAATTAGATTGACGACCTAAGCGAAGAGTTTCCCGGAAGGAGGGCAACATTCTCCGATGTCCCCATTGAGGAAGACATTCAGATCTTAAATACAACACTGCAGGAGCACTGCTGTGTGTACTTATTAGAGGTGTGGGCTCATCAGCACACATCTGCATAGCATTTGCATATACTAATTTACATGTATAGGTGTAAATTTAGAATTTAAAATGTTACAAGTCAACTCATTTCCCACCCAATGCACTCCAGATAAATTATTGAATTATTTTGCACCCCAGTTCATCTCAGATCTGTTCCTCTTCCAATTCATTTACCCCCTATTAATTTCCCAAGAGATCCTGCTCCCAAACAATTCTGTTACCCCAATCCTCTCTCGATAAAGTAATCCTGAATTTACTCAGTCTCCAAAATTGATATACTACTCAATGATCCTGATCATTCCTGAATTCGGCTGTCCCCAGATTTGTTACACGCACACACCCCAAAATACTCAGGGCATTTCAGGTGCCTCCAGACCAGTGTTCAAAACCAGCCAGGTGCCAGGCATATTTTACTATTGACACAGGTCCAATTGCAACCACATGGAGATTTCTGAGCACCAGTTTGGTGACCATAGCTTAAAAGCCTCTGCCTTAATTCATAGTAAATACCATTTCCACCATGTGTGTTTCTAATTTTTGCATACAGGAACAACTGAATTGTTGTAAGAGCAAGATTCAGGTAGGTAGCCGTGTTGGTCTGACACAGTCAAAATATATTAAAAAATAATAATAAAATTGTCCGGTAGCACCTTAGAGACCAACTAAGTTTGTTCTCAGTATAAGCTTTCATGTATCTGAAGAAGTGTGCATGCACACAAAAGCTTATACCAGGGGAAGGCAACCAAAGGCCCGTGGGCTGGATCCAGCCCAATCGCCTTCTAAATCCGGCCCATGGACAGTCCGGGAATCAACGTGTTTTTACATGAGTAGAATGTGCCCTTTTATTTAAAATGCATCTCTGGGTTATTTGTGGGGCCTGCCTGCTGTTTTTACATGAGTAGAATGTGTGCTTTTATTTAAAATGCATCTCTGGGTTATTTATGGGGCATAGGAATTCGTTCATTATTATTTTTTTCAAAATATAGTCCAGCCCACCACATTCTCTGAGGGACGGTGGACCGGCCCACGGCTGAAAAAGTTTGCTGATCCCTGGCTTACACCAAGAACAAACTTCGTTGGTCTCTAAGGTGCTACTGGACAATTTTTTAATTTTTTTTTTGTAAGAGCAAGCTCAGTCATGCAATGTAGTTGAGATCACATAATCAGAGAATTGTACCATTGGAAGTAACCCCCATGGCAGATACTGTAGACATTGCATTGTCATGACCATAACCTAGTTTAAGTTGGCATTTGGTATCTAGCTTATATATTTGAGTTTCTAACACTGCTCCAGACTATTAGTATTTTGCAGGAGGGATTCCAGTGCATACCAGTTTAGGTAAACAATTAAAATGGACTAGAGTGCTCTCTCACACAAGTGGAACAAATCCATTTTTTAAAAGAAACTTGAGTTTTGGCACAAGACAGGAAAATGCATCGGAAAGTGTGGAATGAAGGAAGACTTAACAGGGAAGATGTACAGCATATAACACCCCACAAGCAAATCAGGATGAATGCTTGCTGTTGCATGACTGCCTCACAAACAAATGCTCAAGAAAAGACAAGCATTGTTTAAGCTGCATGCAAGCTTTGGGCAAGAAAGTCAAGATGACTTCTCCTCTGGAGAACCCCTAAGGAAAAGAGTGGGGCTTGTCTGCCTGCCCACTCCTACAACCACGCCAGCCAGGTGCTCAGATCCTAACACAACCTGAGGGAATTTCTTCCAGAAAGCCAAAGAGCGCAAGGGATTCTTTCACACCCAAGTCAACAGAGCGAGAAACCGGCGTGCCGATTAGATAAAAATTAAAAGCAGTGACCAGGCAAAAAGGCAAAAGCAAACAGCAAAGCTCTCATAGCAGATGTTAAATTTGGAACCTGACATTTAATCAAATGAAAGGTTGCCAGACACATCTAACAAGACCATTATGCAGTGTGTGTTAATAAAGGATTATTAGAAAGTGTGTTTACAGGGGCTTAAGTAGCCACGGCTCAAGCAAATGTGCTACATGGTATTAAGTGTGTAACATGGTGGTCAGCTTGCTACCCATTTAATAGCCTTCACCTCCTGCCCACCTGCCTCCAGAAAGGCAAACGGGAGCTTCGAGTACCTAGGATAATGAGCAGCTAAAACTTGCCCATATAAGGCAGCTGTGGGGAATGAAGGTCCACACCTTCCCACAGTTGCCTAAGTCTCCTCCTGCCCTGGGTACTTCTCAAGCAATCTGAGACTCTGTTGCCATGCCTGTCTTTGCTCCCCCCCTCTTCATACCTCTTCTGGTTCTGGGATACCAGGCAGGAGGGGAGCTGGTTGAAACAGGAGAGGGAGTCTCCCTGGCTTCTTCATCAGCCTAACTCATCTTTCCTCTTGGTCACCCTCTTCTGCAGCCTCTGCTTTTACCCCTGATTCTGGACTTCTCTCTGCCACAGACTCTTCCTGCTCACTTAAGCCTGTCACCTCTTCAGCTTCAAACACCTCCTCCTCCCTCTTCTCCTTCTCATCCTCATCCCACCACCAATCCCTTGGGGGGTTCCAGCCAGCCCATCACACTAGCTAAGTAACAAGTGACACATGCAACAAAATGTTGCAGCATGAAAGTGTTCAGGATGGAAGCTGCCCTATTCTACTCCCCTTCCCCAGTTCCCCCCCCCATACGTTCACACCATACATTTAAAGCACCATGCTACCACTTTATGCCTTTCCCCAAAAATTTCTGGGAGCTGTAGTTTACTAAGGGTGCTGAGAGTTATTGGGAGGCCCCTATCCCCCCCCCCTGTCAAGCTACAGTTCCCAGAGTGGTTTAACAACCAGTCCCTCTTCACAGGGAACACTGGAAATTATAGCTCTGTGAAGGGAACAAATACCTCTCAACAATTCTCAGCACACTTAACAAACCACAGCTCCCACAATTCTTTGGTGGAAGCCAGGACAGTTTAAACTTTTGTCATAGTGCTTTAAATGTACAGTGTGGATGTGGGGTCACAGTGGGAGAAGTGGGGGTTAACCCTTTCCCCCTCGAACACTACTGTTAGGGGCAGGAAGGCAGGTAGGAGTCATTCCAGACACACACAGAGAGAGCTAATAGTAGCTAGATTGAATACTTTGAGTCATGAAAACTGCAGGGAGGGGGAGAATTAAATCTTCTCCCCCCGATGCCATGGACCTGATCCAAATCCCCCCATCCACTCCTCCCCTAGCATGGCTTTGCTTTGTTTTTAAGGACGGCTGATATTCTCAGGAAGCCAGATTCCATAAGAAGCATATGCATCCATATTTTGAAGTTACAGGAGTCTAAGCACTAGCAAGTCCTAAGGATTAGACTAATTGAAGCCATTAGCAATGTCTGCTGTAATGAGATGTAAAAATAATAAAGCGCTTGAAGCATGGAAGAAGGGAGATTAGTGTCATGCTTTGGGGAATCAAAGAACCTCAGGAAGGAAGCTGGTCTTCTGAGGTGGCTCCTGGTCAAACAAGGAACAGTATGATCAAACCAAAAGACTAAGCTTCCTGATCAGAGATGTGTTACATTTGAGTGACAGTCCTTGAACTCTTCTCCAGTCTGCGGCTCACTCAGATCAGCCTTCCTCGATGTTTCCGATTATAACCTCCATCAGCCCAAGTCAGCAGAGTTTGTTTCAGCTTGTGAGTTGCTTAGATCAAGCCAGTGCACACCTTCTGGCTGGGGTTGGTACATAGGAGCCAACTCCTAGGGGCTGAAGTCCTGCCAATAAAATATTTGAGGGGGGCAGGGGGCAAATCTGATGGGCATTGCCCTTCAAATGGTGTGCATTCACTGTGTCTTGTAACTGATTATGTGGGGTGGGACTTACCTCCCTCCCCCTTATATTTTATTCAAGTTGGCACCCCTGGGCTGATGGTTCTTGTAGTCCACAGCAACAGGAGGGCACAAGGTTTGCTTAGCTCGAATGTTATTGGACTGCAACTCCAATCAGATGCATAGGATTGCAATGCCAGCCAAAAGCAGCCATGCAGTGGGACGGGGAGGGGGGGAGAGATCTGGGTCACGACTGGGGGAAGGGAATTAACTCTTCCTTCAAAGTTTTCCTGACTTCAATTCTCTCCCCCACTTTGCAAAGTTGCATGGGTTGTGGAGAGGGACTTTGGATCAGTTGTGTCCCCTAAGGAAAGTGTTTGGGTTCCTAGTAGCTATGAGATGGTTACTAGACGTCCCCGTTTCCCGGGGACAGTCCCCGGATATAATCCATCCCTGGAATGTCCCCGGGTTTCATTTAATGTCCCTGGATTTATATTTTAAGTGTTGTAGATTTATTAGTAGGGAATGAATGTTGTGTGATTGGTTCAACGGCACAAGACACATCATACGGGGACTTCTGGCAAGGCTAAATGGCAAGCGCCACAGCAGCGAACAGCTCCTGAAGCCAGTCAGAGCCAACTGCGCTACCAGGCTGGCTCCGGGATGCTGAGACTGCCGCTGCTGCTGCCACTGCAGAGGGGGAACCGTGGACACCTGGTGCATCAAGTGTGGGAACCGCTGACACACACACACACCCCGACCCAAATCGAGCCGGGAGTGAGAGCTCCCAGCCACCCAGCCGACTGCCCAGCGGTGCTCCAGGGCCAGGAAAAGCCCAGAGCCAATGCAATGAGAAGGAGGAGAGGAGAAGGAGGAGGAAGACAGATAAAGAGGAAGGAGTAAAAAGAGGGGAACCCTGACCTTGCTGTGCCGCCGCTGCAGCCGCTGTGAAGGGGAGATAGGAGAGCACCGGGAGGGCAAGGAAACGTGGCCGAGCCCAGGCCCAACCCGAGCCTACTCCACGGCAGCTAGTGCTCCAAGAGAGCAGGCCGGGGTCCAGAGGAAGGCAGCGCGACAGAGGAGACCACAGAAGAGAAGATATTACTTCTTAATTATTATTTTTAATAACTTTTTTTCTCTTTTCAAAAAAAAAGTGTCCCCGGATTCTTTGGAAAAAAAACTGGTAACCTTAAGCTATGAGAACTGCTAGAATTTATCTCCAGTGGTGCATGGTACCTAAAGGTAAAGTTGATCACACAGACAAGAGAACCCTGCATGCTGTTAATCCGACCCTTCCAGGTCCAAAGAACCACTAGACTCAGCAAACCAAGTGCAATGACGAGGAACCAAACTGGACGGCAGCCACAGAGACGTTTGGCTCTTGCGCTAACCTTTGTCAACAAAGAAGCTGACTTCGGGGTCAGAGTGACTTTAGAGGGAATTTAAAAAATGCTTCTGTGAGCGATCTTGGCACATGGTTGCCAGTAAAGGAGAGAGGCATCCCTGGATGATGAGGAGATCTCGTTTACCAATAAAGGAAACTTTAACTAGAAATTTTAGCAGGTGAAACCATAATGATAAGCTGGCAGCAACATGCAGCAAGGACACTTGATCGTAAAAGGTTTGCGTCATCTTTTTTCAAAAACGGAATGCACTGGGAAAGGGTGAGAAACCTACAGGTTCCCCTAAAAGATAGGAAACAAACAGAATGGGTAGAGCTTGGATCCCACCCCATACCATTTTTTTATTAGCAAAATTGATTGCTTCATTTAAAAAAAAAAAAAGCTTCTAAGTGGTTTATCTTATTAATTTATTGCTTTGCTTGGTTGAGAAGTGGGTGGCCTTGGGCCCGTCATCGCCTCTCAGCCTAGCCTACTTCCCAGGGTTGTTGCGGGAATTAAATGAGGAAGAGGGAAACCCATGCACTCTACCTTGAGCTTCTGGGAGAAAAGGATGGGATATAAACACAAATAAAATAAAATAATAATAATAATATAGTCGCTGATCTGGAGGGAGTTTAACACGCAAAAGAGCTTGGCTTTTATTTCCCACATTGCATGATGATGATTGTGGCTTTATTGCTTTATTATTTCTGTTCTTGTACTGAGGATCATTATGTTCATTTTTCTTGTCCTATTTTTATGGGTTCCTTATTTTTTTTGAAAACATACAATGCTTTCTAACGCCTGGAGAACTTAACGTGAAGGTTTCTGTTCTTATAGTCTATTTGTTTTTATTGGTGGTATTATTATCCCTTTTGGTCACATTAGGTCCCCTCTTTTATTTTATTATGTGGTCCCATTATTTATTTCTCCGCTGGTTCCCTCTTGAGCATCACATCTCTATAAACTGTCCCAATGTCGAGTCTCTGGCTCTTGTTCCTTGTTCTGCATTCCTCACTGGGTGCGATTTCAAACTCAGATTTGACAGAGACACCAACTTTTGGCATCATAATATTGTAGAGTTGGAAGGTGCCCCAAGGGTCATCTAGTCCAACCCCCTGCAATGGAGGAATATGCAGGTGGCTCATGTGGGGATCAAACCCATGACCTTGGCATTACCAGCACCAGGCTCCAACCAACTGAGCTAACTGTGCTCCTCCTGTACAACCAAAGAGTCTTGTGGTGTCTTAAAGGCTAACCAGATCTATTGCAGCATGTGATTCTGCAGACCTGGAGCAAAGCATGGTCTCTACTACTGATCTCTGGCCTAGAGGGCAAGCAAATCGGCCAATTTCAGTTTCTCATTTCCCCCCCCCCCCCTTTGACAGTTCTTCTCATTTCCACATCAGTTTGCAATTAAATTTTTTAAAGGCCCTGAAAACTCATCAGCAAATCAATCCTAATATATACATTTGTTGGTGCAACTGTGCCTAACATGCACATTTTTGCAAAGCAACAGGATGCATTTTGTATGTCATTTTCACTCACATGTGCATTAATGTACCCGCTTTACCCTAGCATGTGTATTTCTGCATATGTTACTTGGTTGCAGAAGTGCAATGCAAAATTCAGGGTGGCACGAATTTTGAAAGTTGGCTCTTCCGATGGCCATTTTGGTTGTGAATTAGGCAGGTTCGCCTTAAAAAGCAGATAGATAGACAGACAGACAGACAGACAGACAGACAGACAGACATCTCCTATCCCTGCTCTGGACCACCCCCAAAACTCAACCTCTCCCCTCGTCCCAAGTCCTTTGCAAACAGGGACCTCCCTTACATATCAGGGCCTGCCCTTTGCTCATTCAATTTGTCATGCTAGCTTTTCAGTGCTTGGGGGCTCAGCCCGCAGGGAGGGAATTACAGTTTGCAACTGAACTCTCTCCCACTGGCCCAGGAGGCAGTCAAGGGGAAAACACGACATGATCCCCAATCAATGGGCATTAGTGATGCTTTAGTGACCTGGAAAGCAGCAGAGGTGGTGGCCTCTGCAATGCAATCGCTCCCAAGGGAACCGGCACTCCCTGGCCTTGCCTGAAATCACCCCCAAGGCTGCCATTGCCCCAAGGGCCAAATCTTTCCAGAGGAGTAGGGGAGAAAGAAGGGAATGGGGCATGGGATTTTTCCCCTCAAAGATGACTGTTTTCCTCACATTTCTCCTTCCTTCGCTTATTCTGTCTTCAGAAGCTTGGGTGGGGTTGGCAGGCTCAAGGGTTCAGCACCAAGACTTGGGTTATGGTGTCCCCCATTCTCAGGGCTTCAGCGCACCTCAAGGGTAAATATCTCAGGGCAAGTCTCAAATGACCACCTTTGAACCTTGGTTCCAGGCGTTTTCCAGAGGTTTTATTTTAAAAGCACTGCTTTGAAGAAGAAAATATTCCTCGTTGTGAAAGAGAAAATACTCCTTCATTCTGAAAGAGAAAATATTGCTTGAGAGGGAGTTTCCCCAACATTTTCTCGTAAGAAGAGCCTGTTGGATCAGGCCAACGGCCCATATAATCCTGCATCCTGTTCTTGAAGTTGCCAGCCAGCAGAAGGAGCCCATCTCATTTCGTCGCCTGAGGCAAGACAGGAAGGTGCCACTTCCTCTTCCATTGCAGCCCCACCTGCCTGCCTACCAAAGCCTCACTTACTGGGGTCTCCCAGCAGCAGCTTCCGGTGAGATCTCATGGAACTCTCATGAGATTTTACTGGAAGCTGCTGCAGCCGCTTCTCCTTGCTTCTCTGGCAGCAGCAGAAGGGACAGGCAGGGCACCCACAGAGGAGCTGCCTCACAGGAACCCACCACCAGAGGCAGCTGCCTCAACCCACCTTATGGGTAGGCTGGCCCTGCCAATCAGATGCCTGTGGGGAAACCTGAAAGCAAGATTCAAGCAGCAGAGCGCTCTTGCCTCCTGTGGTCTCCAGCAACAGGCATTCAGAAGCATTACTGCCTGTGGAGGCAGAGCAGAGCCATGTTCCATTTTGCATTTGTTAAAGAAAGTAAAGAAAACTGAACATTTAAGGGGGCCTTCAAGAAGTCAGTTGCTGATCCCCTCCCCTGCCCCCGCAGTCTCACAGGGCATTCAAGTACAGTGGTACCTCGGGTAAAGAACTTAATTCGTTCTGGAGGTCTGTTCTTAACCTGAAACTTTTCTTAACCTGAGGTACCACTTTAGCTAATGGCGCCCCCCGCGCGATTTCTGTTCTCATCCTGAGGTAAAGTTCTTAACCTGAGGCACTATTTCTGGGTTAGTGGAGTCTGTAACCTGAAGCGTCTGTAACCCGAGGTGCCACTGTACAATTTTCTTTTAAAAAAGAAAATCAGAGAAGGTAGTTTGTAATGCTGAAACATTGTGTCCCAGACAGGTTTATTTTCCTGAGCAATGAGCAAGTCCCCTCTCATGGCAGCACACCCTTCTTCTTCTTCTTCTTCTTCTTGTCTCCCCCCTTAAAAAAAACCAACCCTCTCCCATCCCTCACACTCCATTGCCCTGATGAAGATGCACAGAGCAACAGTTGGGGAAGACGCATCTGGCAGACGGAAGCCAAGCCGATTCGTTCCAATCCCTGACCCCAATCCCAAGCAGGCGTTCAAAGAGAGAACGTGCCTGCTCAGTATTCCAGACAATAGCGCTCTCAGCAGGAGAGAGGCAGAGCTAATGTGGAGGCCAGGGAAGAGGATGAATTAACCATGGCTCTCCAGAATACATTACCACAAACAGGCTGGAACTTTGAGAAAGGACGGTGGCTCAAGCTAGCGCATTTCCCCCTCCCCACAACACACACCCCGTGGCATCTTTTGCTCTCAGCCGGTTGCAGCCCAGCTTTGATCTTCCAACCTACGTTTACACATCACTTATTGATCAATGGCTGCCAAACGGGGAAGGGCTGTAGCTCAGCGTGGAACAGAACCTCCTTTGCGTGGAGAAGGTCCCCGGTCCTATCCTCAACTTCTCCAGGTAAAGCAGGAAATTTCCCCTATCCAAAGCCCTAAAATCATAACACTGTACAGTTGGAAGAGAACCCAAGTGTCCTCTAGTCCAATCCCCTGCCCCCACAATGCAGAAATCAATAAGCCTTGACAGGCCATCCAACCTCTGTTTACAAACCTCCAAGGAAGGAGAGTCTACCACCTTCTGGGGGGGGGGGTCTGTTCAACTGTCAAACAGCTCTTACCCACAGAAAGTTCTTTCTAATGTTTCAATGGGACTCCCCTTTCCTGTGATTTGAATCCATTAGTTTGGGTCCTACCCTCTAGAACAGCAGAAAACAAGCTTGCTCCATCTTCCCTTCAGATTATTTGAAGATGGAGAACTGGTGCCACTCAGTGTACTAACACTAGGGATGTCACTGACTCCAGCTCCCATCAGCCCCAGCCATCACAGCCAGTGATCAAGGGTGATGGGAGTTGGAGTCCAGCAGCAGATGGAAGACCACAAGTTCCTCATCCCTGCACCAAGCTATCCCTCTCTGGGGCATAGCTGGAGAAGGACCAAGGAACCTTTTCCAGCTCAAGGGGCACACTGCCTTCCGAGCAACCTTCCAGCGGCCACATGCTGGTGGTGGGTGGAGCAATGCATGCACATGTTATCTTTGTACAGTAGTCTAGCTTCTACACACACTGCTCTCTAGCCAGAGAAGCAAAAAGCTTCAGGGGACACTTTTCAGCCAAGCAAAGGCATCAAGGAGGGTGTAAAGCAGGGCAAGTGGGAGTTGGCCCATGGAGAGTCCCAAGTGCCTAATTCGCACTCAGGACTGAGGTCTTCAGGAACTGGTCTAGAGCTTCACTCTAACAGCAGCAGTGTTCCTGTTCTGTAAAGATATGGGGCTTAGAAAAGAGAAAGTAAGTTGCAGTCATTTCAAGACCCCCACCATGGCTGTGGGGTCCCAGGCTGGTGCCCCGTAGCTCACTGCTTGCTGCTTCCCTGCCATGGATGCCCAGAAAAGGTAATGTTTGCACAGGGCAGAGCTGGCCACGGATTCTCGATCTGTTCAGCCCTTGCAACATACTGTGGAATGGAAGCAGTTTTGCCCTACATGGATCTTATCGCTCTCTGGGTAAAAAGGTTCTCCCCTCAGGTGGGAAACAGCTCTGGCTTATTCCAGGAGGTAACAAATATTATTCAAGGAGCACAATAATCAGAAGAAGCAGGAGAGGAGGATCCATTTGCAAATAAAATGACACAGGGGAAAAATATTCCCTTAAATGCTCCAACTTAATGCAGGTAAACCAGACAGTTTGGTTGAGAGGTTTCTGACTTGATGCACCAAACAAGGCATTTTCCACCAAGGTTGGCAGCTTGCAATCCTGACATGGGCCACTAAAACCTGAAAGAATTCACACAAAGTGATTAGAGTGTTGAACTAGGACCTAGAAGACCAGGGTCCAGATCCCCATTGGTGAACACAGCTCACTGGGAGGTCCCAGTCACGGCCTCATTGCCTAACCTACCTCAAAAGGGCTGTTATGGGGATGGAAGATGAAATAGCTGTGTACGTCCCCCTTGAGCTATTTCAGGAAGGATGGGATACACCTGCCTCGTGCTGCTGCCTTGGCCACCCTCCGAACAACGGCAAGGATGCAAATCCTTTTCATCCTCCTATTTTTATGAGCCCATTATAAACAGACTATCGTGGATTATAGACGTGATTATCAGAGTTTAGTAACCTGGAAAAATGTAAATATACATTCAAAGAAATGATCTCCAAGTCACTAACTCAGGAAAACGTTGAGGCGGGGAGAGGCACGCACACCGAGGGGAGGAATGTCAACCGCAGCTCCATCCTCAGGGCTGCTCATGAATATTTTTCAGTCATGCTTGGATCTAGATCCAGTGGAGAGCCCCTCTTCCCTCCGGCTACCATGGCGGAAGCTGTCAAAGGGAGAGAAATAAGCAGTCCCTCAGACTTCCGGTTTGCTGCGGAGGTAATGGTGGCAAGCTCCATGTCGTCTGCTTAAAGGACGGCATGGTTCTGGCGGCTAGAGCCTTGGGGGTGAGCGCCAGGGCTAGGCGCCCCCCCAAAAAAAAACTCCCCATGGAGGAGGCTGGCCTGAATCCTTGGTTGGGTGGGTGTTGTTGGCCTCTGCTGAGCTGCACTTCCCTCTCTTTGGAGCACAGAAGAGGTCAAGTAAAACAGCTGGCCTTGTCTGGTTTCTTTGGCTGGAAGGCGAGATACATGCCCTTGACAGACCATCTTCATTCCTTGAATGTTTCTTGAATGTCATTCATTCCTTTATGTTCAAAGCAGTAGCTTGGGATTTTGGTTTTTTGAATCTAGGATTAATGAAGCCAACTTGGAGCTGTTGTGATTGCCCATGCTAGTTTATTCTCAAAGACTCTGCAGCATGCAGAACTACTCCTGCTCCTGGAACTGCTCAGGCTGCTGTGTACCCTTGTTGAGTCAGTCAGTGTAAGCACTGGAGCCGGGGTCCTCAATGTGACCACCATGAGGTCCTCATATGGGGAAGGACCATAGCTCAGTGGCAGAGCATCTGCCTTGCAAACAGAAGGTCCCAGGTTCAATCCCAATCATCTCCAGGTGGGGCTGGGAGAGACTCCTGCTTGAAATCAGTTGCTGGTCAGTGTAGACAATACTGAGCTACATTAGGAATACGTCCAGAATTTCCTGGACATAGCTGAGATTAAGCCATCGGAAACAGTATTCGGGCAGAAACCACCTAAATGTCCTAAATGTTCAACCTCTTTTGTGTCCGGAATTTCACTTTTTGAAATGTGGCAACCCTAAACATCGACCAATGGTCTGACCTGGTATGAGGCAACTTCTTATGTCCTTCCTATATGAAGGACTTTGGAGCCCTAAGTAGAACAGCTGATGGGCAGGAAGGGAATGGAATTGTAGTCATTTGTGGGTCTAACTCAATGTGCACACATTCATGTTTAAAGTCCTTAAATTATGTAGGCCTCAAATGTCTAAAAGACTGTCTCACTCCCTACAGACCCTCCCAGGTACAAATAGAAGCAGGCAGGGCTCTTGTGGCCCTCAGCCCTCAGAGGTGGTGAGGAGAGGTTGGCCCAGGACAGAGCCTTCTCGGTAGTGGCCCCTCAGTTATGGAACTCCCTCCCCACTATACACAATGTCAAGTAGGGCAAGTAGGCATAGCTAGACTGAAAAGGCCTGGCAGGCCAAATGGGGAGGCTGCTTAGGCATACCTATGCACTTAAAAGATTTGGGTGCCCCCCTATGTATCTAATTCAAAATATAAACAATAATAGGCCGTAATTTTTTTAATTTTTTTTGAAATGAAACAAAACCTACTGTATGATGGAAAATAATGTTTCATTTTGTGTACTGTAATTCAACTTGATTTATATGGGGGGGGAATTCTCCTACTTTCTCTAATTAAAAAGTCTTTTATCAGATCCTCGAAACTAATATTATGTAACACGTCTGCTTCTATACTTAGAGATGAGGCATCCAGCCTGCCTTGTTGCATAGTTGTTCTACTGGGATTTTTAAATATACTTCAACTGAGAAAATGAATGCTCAGCTGAGCAATTTGGGACCATTAATGTTAAAAACCTGGCAACGGAAATTCCTGTGGTGGCCCCTTTCCCTTGATGCCCTAAGCATGTGCTGATGTTGCTTAATGGCTAAGCCAGCCTAGTTCCCACGGGTGGTTTATATACAAAAATAAAATAAAATAAGCAGTAAGAGATCAACAAGTAAAATTAAGAGACCCACATAAAGCCAATGAACCTGACTGCAAGCACCATTCCTCATCCCATAATTATCCAACCAACCCTCCAGCTGCCATATTACAACTTTCTGGTGGGAAGTGTCCAACTTTTAACTCTGTTGCATTGGTCATCTCTGTCTCCCTTACTAACTCTCTCCCTCCCTCCTTTCTAGTTGAATATCAGGTTGTCTGTTGCTGGAAGGCCTGGCTGTTTCATTTTACAGCAATCCATCATTCCCCAGCAGCACACTTTGGTATTATGGGTTATTTATTTATTTAGATTGCTACCAGGTCCCCATTCATAAATTTTAACAGGTCACGGTTAGCCTGCTGTTGAAACCAATTAAAGCTACAAGTTGCAGCAAGTGCATAAAGGTGGGCTGAGATCAGGGGCAGAAGCTGCTTTGCCCTAAAAGCAAAATAAGCTCCTATACTGAGTCAGACCCACTGGTCCATCAAGCTCAGTACTGTCTGCACAGACTTGCAGCAGCTCTCCAGGATTTCAAGCAAGGGACGTTCCCAGACCTACCCAGGGATGCCAGAGACTTCTGCATGCAAAGCAGATGCTCTCCCACTGAATTACGGTCAGTCCCTAAGCTTTCCTAACACCAGGTGAGTTTGGGGATGGAATGGAGATAGGAAACCAAGCAAAGTTTATCACTGCACTGCTCTAGCCTAACTGCTTGTGAGCAGTGTCAGATACTCATATAAGCTAGGTGCCAAATGGCTCCTTAAACCAGGCTTGCAGTCGCCAAAAGCGGAAGGTCTAGTTGACATTTTGGGGCCAGGAGGCTCTGAAGACGCATTTTCCAATGCGACTTTGTGGGTCCTGAAATTCATTCTGATTGTGCAGATAAACTTCAACAGATAGAATTCTGCAGGATGTGTTGTTAGTGTTTGAAAACAGTCAAGATCCAAGGATGCACCTCCAGATGATGGTGATGTCAGGCGCCATCCTGGTGCCCGGGCATCTTCACTTGGCCACAGGTGCCGATAGCCAGGTGCTAAATTTCAAAAACTGCTTGTGAGCTTCCAAAGGTGCCTGGCTAGCTGGAGACAATTTGCTGGATTGGATGTGCCCCAGATCCAGCAAAGCATTTTTCTATCCTGTTCTTGATGTGATGATGTGGGTGTTACATAGGCTGGATCTATATTGACTGTAAGGTAAAGGTAAAGGGACCCCTGATCATTAGGTCCAGTCATGGCTGACTCTGGGGTTGCGGCACTCATCTCGCTTTATTGGCCGAGGGAGCTGGTGTATAGCTTCCAGGTCATGTGGCCAGCATGACTAAGCCGCTTCTGGAGAACCAGAGCAGTGCACGGAAACGCCGTTTACCTTCCCACCAGAGTGGTACCTATTTATCTACTTGCACTTTGACGTGCTTTCAAACTGCTAGGTTGGCAGGAGCAGGGACCGAGCAATGGGAGCTCACCCCGTCGTGGGGATTCGAACCGCCGACCTTCTAATCGGCAAGTCCTAGGCTCTGTGGTTTAACCCAGAGCGCCACCCGCGTCCCTCTACTGACTGTAGAAACACTAAAAAGAAAAACCTGTTATATAGCTCTCAATGCAATTTTACATTGATGATTTTATACTGCTCTAAGCGCCCTCTGGTGTCACATGTTTATAATGTATTTATAACGTTTTAACTGACCTGTATAGATTAGTCCACAGTGGAGACACCTCTATTAGGCTGAGTGGGACACTGCCCCACTAACCAACCAACATCTGCCTGCATGCCTGCCTGCCTTCCGACTTACAGCCAGTCCAGAGGGGTGGGACAGCCTATCTGCTTCCTTCTCCTTAGTCCCATTGTTGCCTTTGTAGAATGTAGTAGGGAGGAGGACAAAACTAGCTGGCTGCCCCTACTGCTGCGCTCTCTGTCTTTGCCTCACCTGTCCCAATGGGCAATAGCCACCACTGATGTTACAAGCAGGTCCTTACATCCAGTGCTTTTTTCTATAAAAACAGTTTAGGGGTACTCTCATTTTCCTACTCATATTGAAATACTGCCCCTCAATGAGGCCAAACTTAGATTCACAATATGTTTTGGGTTATGCGTACCTCTGCATCCCCCTCTGCACTGCTTACATCCATCTGCAAAACACTGAAGCCTATGGATTCAATAATAATTTGAAGAGGGTCTCCTATGGAGGATTTCCCATTGAAGGGCAAGTTCCGGACTGGTCCAGGGGCTCCTCTGCAGAAGCATCCTCTTCTGTCTCGAAGGGCTTCAGGAGGCAGGAGTGGCTGGCAGCCCAGCAATCGGCGCAGGTCAGATTGGAACGGCCACAATGCCTGCAACACACCATTGCCCTGGAGCACTGTGGGAAATTCAAAAGGCAGTTGCCAGCCAGCTGACACAGTTAATCCAGGACAGGC
Source organism: Podarcis muralis (assembly GCF_964188315.1). Lineage (NCBI taxonomy): Eukaryota > Metazoa > Chordata > Lepidosauria > Squamata > Lacertidae > Podarcis > Podarcis muralis. The sequence goes on along the minus strand of NC_135661.1, from coordinate 68,818,550 downwards.
CTCAGCAGAGCAGGATACCAAGTGCTGGTGCCCATCCAGATTCCTGGATCCTAAAAAGAGGAAGGTGAGTGGAAAACTCGCCCACAACAACCCGGCGGCGGCTGCTTATTCTGCTGGAATTTATTCACTCTCTGGAAGACTCCGGCGGGTCATTTTGAGGAGCAGAAGGGAGCGAAAACAACTTCAGGCTGTTAGGCTTGGCAGAGGAGTAGAGAGTTGATCAGGACGCTCCCTTCTCCACACCGACCCCCTGCGGACTTCATTTGCATCCCCCCGGGTACGAAAACAAGACTTCTGCATTCCCTGCTCACTTGACTAAGTGCATTTTAAAAGCAACAGACCAGAAGTAGAAGAAAGGCGAAGAAGCCGTTATTCTGTTCACAGAGACGATCATAATTAATACATGAATGAAATCTCAGCAGGCTTCCTAATTACAGCACCCACCATTCTGGCTACATCTGGAAAGGTGGCTGACCCGATTAATATTCAAGCTGCTGCCAGGGCTCCAAAGCCCACTCAGGATGCCTTAGGATGCTTGAGGACACCCTGTCACTTAACCCTCCCTCCCTCCATCCCATAGCTTTCTCCTTCCATTCCATCTCTCCAGCGAGGTTGCTTGGCTCTTTGCATGAGGCTCTCTGTCTCAGAATCCCTTCCTAGCGGAGGGGGTTGCAGATTCTCTCTCCTCACCCACATTGTTTAAGGAACAAAGAAGAAGCCTCCTTGTGTTCTCCAGTGATGGTCCAATTAGGACCAAAGGATCAAGGGAAGTTCATTCAAACAGGAACAACAGGGCGTTCCATCACGAGGGGTGCAACAGTTGGGAGACAACCTTGGAAGCGCAGCCAAGAGGGAGTAAGGGCCACCTGCTGATCGTAAGGTTTAGTTGAATGTCGTTCACATAAAAATGCCCTGTTGTCTTTTAAATACATGGTTTTTTATATATTAAAAAAATGCATCTGCAGAGAGCTTTGCAATCTGCACCTTGTTGGTTCCTCACAACAACCCTGCCATGTAGGGCTTTGCTATTCCTTTTTTTACACAGAAGTGTGAAACTAATACAGTGGTACCTCGGGATGCGAACGGGATCCGTTCTGGAGCCCCATTCGTATCCTGAACAGAACGTAAGACACGACTGTGTGTCTGCGGGTCATGTTTCGCCACTTCCGCGTATGCGCGTGATGTCATTTTGACCGCCTGCGCATGCGCGAGTGGTGAAACCTGGAAGTAACGCGCTCTGTTATTTCCAGGTCGTCACGGAGTGCAACACAAAAATACTTATCCTGAAGCATATTTATCCACAGGTATGACTGTAATTAAAATGGCTGTGTAGATGTCAAACACTGAAAGCACACATGCAAAGAATTCTGGGAACTGTAGTTTACTCCCTCACAGACCTACAGTTCCCAGCGCCCTTAACAACTTACAGTTGCGAGGATTTCTTTGGGGGTGGGGGTATATGCAGCCCTACTCCAGGCCAAAAGCAAGACAGTTTTTTGTGCAAACATGAGGGATTAAGCAGGCATATTATGGTACATGCTTGCTTTGCAACCAAAAACTGAATCAATTCTACAGAAATTACATCCATGCCAGCTGTTCCGATTTTCTGGACACTGCTCTGTGGTACGTGAAAACCCTGTATCACCCCTGTTTTAGAGCAGACTACTGTTACAAGCAAATCCCTTATTTCATCTGTGAAAAGTTGAGGGGTAACAGTTTAGGCCCCATAAATTCTGAGCAATATAGTAAAGGTAAAGGTAAAGGGACCCCTGACCATTAGGTCCAGTCGTGGCCGACTCCGGGGTTGCAGCGCTCATCTCGCTTTATTGGCTGAAGGAGCCGGCATACAGCTTCTGGGTCATGTGGCCAGCATGACTAAGCCGCTTCTGGCGAACCAGAGCAGCGCACGGAAACACCGTTTACCTTCCCACCGGGTGGGAAGGTATCTACTTGCACTTTGAGGTGCTTTCGAACTGCTAGGTTGGCAGGAGCAGGGACCGAGCAACGGGAGCTCACCCCGTCATGGGGATTTGAACCACCGACCTTCTGATCAGCAAGTCCTAGGCTCTGTGGTTTAACCCACAGCGCCACCACGTCCCTTCAGAGCAATATAGTAAATCGAGTCTATTTTTAAAACATGCATTCTTGTTTCCAAACCCTCAGCAGACACAAATGACATTGTGAAGTGCATGAGGACTAGGAGCATTTTATTAACAGGCAACACAAAGCAACTCAAAAACACACACTCCCTTCTTCTCTTAACACTGTATTCAGGGATTTCCGTCTGAACCAGCAACAAATAACATAGTCAGCTGCTACTGTCACAACACTGATACAGTGGCTTTTGCAGGAAGGGAGTGGGGACCTCTCCCAGCCCTGCTCAAAGATGCTGGGGATTGAATCTGGGACATTTTGCATGCAAGGCCATTTCCCATTGGAAATGGAGCTACAGCCATTTCCCATTGGGGGTGGGTATCTTGGAGTCCCCGCATGGAAATGTAGAGGCGGCTGCCAGATCCTGGACGACAACTTGGCAAAGAATAATTACAGCAAACCTCATCGCCTCCAACAGACATTTCCTCCGAATCCTGAATCCAGTCCAAAGTCAACCCCCCACCCACCCACTGAATTTGTAACTCGCATCCAAGTAACATTAGCCAGAGAAGACCTGGCCAACGCCCCCCCCCCCATCCAGCAGGAACCCGAGGAACGTCACTGCAGAAATATGGGATTGTTTATTCTAGTGCATCCATCATATCCGGGAGCATTTAGAACTTGGCTGGCTTTCCACACTGCCCCCTCCTTGTAGGCAAGGAACACATCACAGAACAGTATTTCATTTTCTGTTTGTGTTGCAGAGGCGACACCACACAGTTACTCGGAGCTACAATGGCACACATGCGCCCTGAGTACAGCGCACATTTGTTGCGCTGCCACGGTAATGTTGCCGCGTGCGATGGCAGGAGTTTCTTACACACATAACACATTGCTGAGGACTGCAGGTAGCAAAACATTGGGAGCTGCCTTACCCCATGTCAGACTATTGCTCCATCTAGCTCAGTACGAATAAGGTAGATAGCTAAAGTTTTGCTCCCTCTCTCATAATGCTACAACTTGTGAATGTTGGAAGGTTTGGGACAGATAAGACAAAGTGCTTCTTTACACAGCACGTAGTTAAACTGTGGAACTCACTGTGGCGATCACACAGAGTCTCCAGACGTTTCACCATCTATTGATCCCTGTGCCACCACTTTATTTCTCGCTGCCACCACCCAGGCCCTACCTGGGACAATACTGAGTCCAGTCAGGGTTAAATTGAAACATAAACTTCTGTTTATTTATTGCAGTTTAACAAGCATGTGGTTTCATAAACGGTATCGGTCAATTACATTCATGGGGTGTCTATCCAGACGTATAACTTCCGCTACCTGCTCTCACTCGCTAAACCACCTCTCAGATATTTACTTGTCTTCCTAGCCCCTAACTGTTCCTGACTCAGCTTATTTCACTACACTAACTCAACCTAACCACAAACTCTATCCCAACTCACTCCCACTCCAACCACCCAACTTCCAAAGAACTCCTCATTGAACTCCCCCCTTTGCCCCTCCCAGAGCTGGTTTTATAGTCCTACTGACTCCACCTCCCTGGGTCCTGACTGGGCAACCTGTTTAACTATTTCACCTCCAGCACTCTCTCATATGTTAACGTCACACTCACCCCCACAGGAGGCAATCAGTGCCAGATTAAACCCTGTGGAGGCCCCTAGGCAGTCGAAATCTGAGGGGGGGGCCACTCTAGTGGGATAACATTGAACTAAGAAAGCTTGATTGCAATTTTCTTTCAAGATCAAATCAATGTTATTTTGATCTGTTGTCGCAGGGCCCCTAAGTGGCATGGGGCCCCTAGGCTGGTGCCTATTCTGCCTATTTGGTAATCTGGCACCGGAGGCAGTGATTGCCACTGACTTAGAGGAATGGACCAATTCCTGGAGGAGAGGGCTACTGAAGGCAGCTGGCCATGATAGCTATGCTCTGCCTCCACAGCGCTAGAGGGGGAGCAATGCTTCTGAATACCATAGTTCTAGTTACAGGTAGGTAGCCGTGTTGGGCTGCCGTAGTTGAAACAAAACAAAAAAAATCCTTCCAGTAGCACCTTAGAGACCAACTAAGTTTGTTATTGGTATGAGCTTTCGTGTGCTCTAAGGTGCTACTGGAAGGATTTTTTAAATTTTGTTCTGAATACCAGTTGCTGGAAACCACAGGAGGGGACAGCGCTTTTGCATCTTGTCGGCTACCATGCGAACAGGATGCTGGACTAGATGAGCCATTGGCCTGATCCAGCAGGCTCCTCTTGTGGTCTTTTTGTTTACTCTGACCAGAAGTCCCACTCCAGGGTTTCAGGCAGCAGCCATTCCCAGCCCTATCTGAAGATGTTGGAGATGGAATCTGAGACCTTCCGCATGCAGCACCGATGTTCTCCCTCTGAGCGCTGTTAGTCTGATATTCACCATTTTCCTGGCTTTTATTTTAACTTGTACACTACCCTTACCTTAACTATTTTATTTTATTTTGCTTTGTTTATTTTATTTTACAATTCACCCTGGGACCATTTGGCAAGGGGTACATCAGGTCGCATTCAGAAGCCATTATGCTTTACTGCATGAAATCTGCTGCAGAGGCTCTCCCAGCTATCTAGAGCTGATCTGGAAGGGTGCAAAGGCACACAGTCAGGAGGAATTTCTGTTGCACAAGTATGGGAGACATGGTACTCATTCAATGCTTTTATTCCCATAATAGAAGTGGGCGAGGGGAGGCATCCCAAAGGATGGCCACTTCCATACAGAATTTGCTTATGCTCTTCCTTTGTGGTTGTTCACCCTTTGAGCCAAAAGCTTCCTCCATTTTTCCCATGGAATTCATTTTTACCTTCGCCACTACCCAGTGGCTGGGAATCTGCAGGCGCCTGTGAAAGTACCATCCTTTTGGTAGACCTAACTGTGACCTCTTAGTCCCCATACCTCACGGTGATGTGCAGAACAATCCTATACAGGTTTATTTGGGGGGAGGAGATGAGGGTTGCCAGGTCTGCAGCATCCCAGCCACTGAGACTTCAGGGTCCGAACCTGAGCCACTGGGGCGACCCCTGGTGATGCCATGAGGATAGGCCATGGTCATTCTCCCTTTATGCTCCCTCCCATCACTGAGCCCTGGAGACAGAAGTTAATTGGGAGAGGGGAGGAGGGACTGGAGGGAGGAAGGCAGGCAGGCAGGCAGACACAAACATGGGCCTATGCAATAATTTGTAGCTGGCTCCTGCCAGACTGAAGCTTGCAAGCTGCACACACAGCCATAGAATTGGAAGGGACCCCGAGGGTATTCTAGTCTTCTTAATAATAAAAATTAAAGGCTCTCTCATCCACCTGGAGATTCAGTCCCTCTCCCTGTGACCTGGAGTGAGCCAGGCACACCTGGAGACTTCAAATCAGCCCTGGGGATCTGGCTGGCAGCCCCAGGGAAGATCAAGTGAGTCCAACGGCACTGGCTAAGAGGTGTTTGCAGCCTAAATATGTGCAGCTGAAATAAACGCATGTTCTACCACTGCCTATACAGTGGGCAGCCTCTCCAGACCGATCCAAAGGTCAGCACCTAAATGTTGTCTGCAGAGTGTGACTGGAAATCGATCTGCATATGCACGGCTTGTTGGCTCTACACGGTACGTCACGTCAACAAGCAGAAGGCACAACCGGTGGACCTAGCCCCTCTTCGACTACCAGGACTTGACAACAAATCATTCCCTCTGTTTTCAATGTTCAGGCTGGGAGCCCCATTGCTGATGGGGCCAAAACAGCACCAGCCATCCACAAGCGAAGTGTCAGGCCATCCCGAGGCTAGAAGTTATGAGAGAAATATTTGAGGAAAACGGCCTAGGAGGGTTTCATAATCCAAAACATCTGGAGGGGACCAAATTGGGGGAGGCAGATTTAATATATATATATATGAACAGCCTCCAAAAAAGGACAAACTCCCCTTGCCTGTGATGTTCAGGGCTTGATGGAACAAGCTTTTAATCAGTAACAAGTTTGCAGAATCTGCTAATGAGTATGGGTGGCTTACTTCATGCAACTTATCTAAATCGCACAAGAGAAGTACTGTTGCCATATAACCACATCTGTTTCAGCCAGGCAGCCTGCAGGGCATTCAAAGCAACAGTACTGGTAAAGTTTCTGCTGGTGTGAGTGGCAGGTGGGGGGGGAGACTCGCTGCCAATTTGTATCACCTGGAGTATCAGGCATTTCCAATCATCAAGGCTCATGCAAGAGGAATGTGGCTCCCCATTCTGACCTGAGGAGGAAGGCCTGTAGCTCAGGGGTCAGCATCAGATTTGCATGCAGAAGGTCCCGGGTTCAATCCCTGACATCTCTAGGTCGGGCTGGGAGAGAACCCATGGCCTGCCTGAAGCCCTGGAGAGCTGCTGCCAGTCAGTGCAGACAGTACTGAGTTAGATGGGCCAATTGTCTGTGGAAGGCAGCTTTCGATACTCCTACCATTACCGGTGTAATGAATGCTTGGGTTTATGCAGGGAGAAGCTTTCCTCTGTTCAAGAAAGGACATTGCAGTTGAAGAAAAAAATCACCACTGAGAAAACCCTATCACAGCCCTCCACTGAAAAGAAAGATGCATATTCCCTATTCATAGACACACACACATGCAAGGAAATGACAGATAAAAATATGCTTATACTATACAATGCAGGGACATAGCAGGTGGCTGCTTTGTGTCAAGTCAGACCATTGGGTCCATCTACCCTGGTACTGTCTACACTGATTGGCAGCAGCTCTCTGGGGTTACAGACAGGGAGTCTCCACCAGCCCTACCTGAAGATGCTGGAGACGGAACCTGGGACCTTATAAGTGGCTCCACCACTGAGTTATGGCCCTTTAACTACTTAGTTTAAAGCCCCAACTCAAGAAGATCCATGCAAGTCCAGATGCTCAAGGACTGCAGAATATCAGCAGGAAATGAAAGTAGAATGCCGAGTTGCTCAAGAACTGGGAGACAGGGCTTTCAGCATGGAGCTCTGCGAAAACATTGCTTTCTCTTCCTCTCGGACAGCAGGAGGCATCCCCCGTGTCAAAGCATAGAAAGCATTAACAATATTCTTTTGGGCGGGTTATGACTCCCATCACATCTCTGACTACTGGCCATGCCAATGGGATTCCAAGAAATTGAAGGGAGGGGGCAGAAGACAGGTTCCCCGCCCTTGCTTTAGATACTGCTGGGGGGGGTCCCTATGCAAGGCCTGCCCCAGCCCCATAGCTGTGCCTTAACTCGGAGAGGCAAGTTCCCACTGCCCCCAAGAGAACTGATTTCAAACTTGCAGTGTCAACCATCCCACACACACTTTAGCAACTGTGCTAGAAGGAACACCGTGCTTATTATGTTATGTTGATGTAATTAGCGCTCTGCGAAGAGAAATCCACATGGCCAGGGCACTTGAAGTCCTTCCCCTCTAAGCGGTGGGTTGAGGGGCTAAGATCTGGAGGATCCTGAGGTCTTCCATGTACCAACTCCCACCTTGATGAGCAAAAAGCTTACTTCTCTTGTACCCCACATGCCGCGGCTGGGAAAAGGCTAGGCAATAATAATAAGGCATGTGTGCCCCCCACCCCCAAGAGCATTCCAGAGCCATTCATTCCATCTGGAGGAACTCTCCTCCCTGCTACTGCCGGTAATGAGAAGCAGAAAGGACCCGAGAGAAACCTCCACCCGGCGTCCCACCTTCTCAACATCCCTTGATGCCCGAAGGACCGATTGCACATTAAACCCATTGAAGACTTTTGCACGTAGCCTATCAACCCTTCAGTCATCTGTCACTAGAACCGGTGTTGGTTTCAAATCGCAGGGGCGGCTTTTTAAACTTTAAGAATGCTTGAAAGCAGACAAGGAGCACTGTGCATTTATGCAAGCAGTTGGGGGGGGGGAGCAGACCCAGCCAAACCAGATATGACTTAGGAAGCAAGTGTTTCCAGAACACAGCAAGCAGGGGGTTGTTGCTATGGGGGTGGGGGCAGGTTGCTCCCCCAGCGACACCCACGATCAGGTCAACTGACGTTTGTAGGTTTCCAGACACAGTTCACAAATGTACTAGATCGTCAAGCATAACAGAAACCTCAGTCGGTGAACCGTCGCCAAAAATTCCTGCAAAGTGGAATTAAAAAGAAACCACAACACTAGGCTTAGAATGTAGCACTTTGGGGAAAGGAAAAAGAACTCTCCACAACCTACAGCTCCTGGTCTCATAAAGGTTTCATTGCAAGCAATATATTTTCAAAGGCGGCATGCAAGTCAGGTGTTGAGATGGCAATATTGGGATGGGATTTTTTTATTTAAAAAGTAGAGGTGCCATTAAAAATATTAACTGTTTGACATTTTAAGAAAAATGCTTAGCGGTCTCTTTTGTTCCCTTCTGTAATGTGTTGGTTTAAAGGAGGGATGTGACTCCCGTTGGGGGGGGGGGGAGAGAGATTGTGGATGCTCACAGGTCAATAACACAGCAAGTCGTCTATGGAGAACACAGATCTATTCCTAGCAAATAAAGGCAAGTTTGAAGTGGTTGCTCACAGGTCAACAGCACAGGAAGTCATCTGTGCTGAATGCAGATCTATTTCTAGTCCATGCTAGGTAAGTCTGATGTGTCAAAGACTTTTCTCCACCTGTATTTTTTTTATTTAAAAAATGCCAAGGAAAATAAAAGCCAGCCTTTGCTTTCTCAACACAACACACATAGAGAGAGTCACACTTTCTACTGCCTTTTACAAGCTTTGCAGTACAAGCAGTGACTGGGGAAAGTCAAAAGTTGGCCCATTTGCTAGTGTTTTACTCTAAGGAAACGGTTCTCCCTTCCGGATATAAAGGCAAATCGAGCAAGCATATTATCCGGCCACCTTCCTCTCGCCCCTGGAACCTCTCTCCTTGCGAAGTACAGTCAGGACAACATGCAGGGTTAGGGGGGAGAGAAGTACCCCCAAAAGGCACAAGACCCTCGGGGTATGTTGGACACCCCAGGGGATCCCTTAAGGTGGCGATACTTTAAAGGGGTCCCGGTGCCACACAATCCCCTAAAGGGGGCATCCCAGGGCTTATTGCAAGGAGATGGGTAAATGTTTGGGCGCCCCTCTTGAACTGTGAGCCAAAGCAATATCTCCTGAAAACCCCTTTTCAGAGAGTTTCAACCATAAAGTACTTCATCATCTTCATCACCGGACAGGAGAAAGAGTGTGGTCTCTGGCTTGTATCCTCTTTTCAAATCATACACATACAAACATATGTATTCGGAAGCGAAATGAGGGAGACAGCTAACCGGTCTTTCCGCCTTATTTCCTCAGAAACACGTTTGCAAGCCTTCGGCAACACACAAGTATCAGGCTGCGATTCTACACACTCCTACGTGGGAGTAAGCCCCGCTGAATTCAATGGGGCTTACTTCCGAGTAGACGCACTTAGGGTTGCACGGTCAACCACCACCGCCGACGAGAAAGTGGACAAAAAAGGGGGAAAGGGACCGAGGAAACGCAGATTCAAGCCAAACCCCAAAGGTCTCCAAAATATATCATCTGGGATAGCTGAAAAGCGTCAGATCTCCCGCAGTTTAAAAAGAGTTGGGGGAGATGCCCGGGATATTTGAGGAGGGGGTTGAGATTGAGGGTTGCACTGAACTTCCCTTAGCCCCAGTGCCTTCTCTAGTCAGCCCAATCCGGAGCTCTCGGGGACCTTAAATCACTTTAGGCAGGACCGAAAGCGAGAGCAGGCAGGGAAAGGGGAGGAAGTTTTCCCGGTGGCTCGTTTTACAGCCTCTTCCCGAGCAGGAATTTAAACGCACACAACGCCCGCCCGCCTGCCCCAGCTCTCCAAAAACAACAGCAGCCCGCCACCCTCTTCCCTGGACCACGAACGCCGACGAGGAAATGCGCCACCAGGCAAACAGGTCCGTTTCAAACTCCGGTTTGCCGCCGCCTCCCAAGCGCTGAGAACCCGCCGGCTCGTTCCTTGCGAGACGCCTCCGAAGTTAGCGGGAGAAGGCAGGCAGGCAGGCAGGCAGGCAGGCAGGCAGGCAAAGCAGCGAGGGAGGAGAGCGAAAGCACAAGTTGAGCAACCCAAGTAATGCGCGCAAAGCTCCCGCGAAGCGCCTAGCCAAACTCTCCAAGAAAACAGGCTGCGAAACGCAGCGGCGGCCGGAGGGAGCGAGCGGGGCGGAGAAGGGGGCTGCGGGGAGGAAGGGTTCGAGGGTCTCGGGGTGCTGACCTGTAGGCGTCTCGGTCTCCAAAGAGCAGATCTGGAAGGTTAACATGAAGATCAAAGCCCGGGTGTTCTGCATGTTGTACGAGAGCAGAAAGCCACCCTCCAAAAAAGTTCTTTTTTTCCTCTCTCTTCCAAGCTTCTTTCTCACTCCCTTCTCTCTTTTCTTCCCCTGCTCCTCTTCCTCTCTTTAAATAATTTTAAAAAAAGAATTATTCTTCTGCCAAAGCTCAGCAGAAGCTTTTTCTCAGAGGCGCGCCGGAAAGTTGCCGAGAGAAGCCATTGATTCCCCCAGTTCCAGCTGAAATAGCAGGAGCCTGATTGGAACCGAAAACCTTCGTCCCCAAAAGAGAGAGAGAGAGAGAGAGAGAAGGGGGGGTGAGCAGCACCGAACTGACGTCAGGCTTCCAGGGAAGGGAAGAGAAGAAAAAAGTGCAGGGGGGAGAGAGAGAGAGGAGGAGAGAAACGACGGCTCTGAACGGGAGGCGAAGGCCAGGATTGGAAAGGCAGAGGATGCCGCCTGCTGGTCGAAGTGGGGAAGGGCAGGCAGAAGTGCAATCGAGGGGGGGGCGGGGGCGCAAAGCAGGAATGCAATTCGGAGCCGCTGTTATGTACGTATCTATAAGGCAAGCGCGCGCGCGTGTGAAAGAGAGAGAGAGAGAGAGAGAGAGAGAGAGAATAAATAGGGCAGCAACTTATATTGAGAATAGAAGAAGAGCTCTGCAGGATCAGGCCCTAAGCCAATGGAGTCCAGCATCTTGTTCTCACAGTGGCCAACCAAATACCTGTAGGAAACCCATAATCAGGATTCGAGCACATGGGCGCCCCCCCCCCTCCAACTATGGTTTCCAGCAACAGTTATTCATTTCTGTTCATGCATACCCTGTGGTTCCCAGCGTGGCGCTCACACCCCACAGGGGAGCAATTTGGTTTTTAAGGGAGGGGCAATTCGAGAATGAGTTATTAACAGTGGATGGCCTGTTAGGCTTCATCCACATGAACAGGAATTCACTTTTTGAATAATAAGAATTTTATGTCACTGGGTGAGGGGTGGGGCACCCGGATTTTAGAGATGCTTAGGTGGGGCATGGCCAAAGAAAGGTTGGGTACCACTGCCCTAACCCCTTTGCATATGGCGTGGTAATGTCCTGAGTGACCGTAAGTGCAGATTTCTGGGTTTGGTTTGTGTGTTAATCTATCAATCGATTAGTTATGTATTTGTTTTCATCGCTGATGTCGTTTTGCCATTATCCTATGGTCTGTAGATGGCCCTGGGCTCTGTTTGAGTGAGGGAAATGCATAAGCACATCAGAAGCGGGGAAGAAGAGGAACGACCAGCCTGAGATATTGGGATGAAGGGCAGCATAATAAATGTAATAATTAAGTAAGAGAGGGAGAGACATCACCTTGCCAACAAAGGTCCGTATAGTAAAAGCTATGGTTTTCTCAGTAATAATGTATGGAAGTGAGAGCTGGACCTTAAAGAAGGCTGATCACCGAAGAATTGATGCTTTTGAATTATGGTGCTGGAGGAGACTCTTGATAGTTCCATGGATTGCAAGAAGATCAAACCTCTCCATTCTTAAGGAAATCAGCCCTGAGTGCTCACTGGAAGGACAGGTCATGAAGCTGAGGCTCCAATACTTTGGCCACCTCATGAGAAGAGAAGACTCCCTGGAAAAGACCCTGATGTTGGGAAAGATGGAGGGCATAAGGAGAAGGGGACGACAGAGAACAAGATGGTTGGACAGTGTTCTCAAAGCGACTAACATGAGTTTGACCAAACTGCGGGAGGCAGTGGAAGACAGGAGTGCCTGGTGTGCTCTGGTCCATGGGGTCACGAAGAGTCGGACACGACTAAACGACTAAACAACAACAACAAGAGAGGGAGAAATGACTTAGATTAATCCCAGCCTGGGTCGAAGACAGTGGGCGCTGGAGTCGGAAAAAACATCTGGTGGGCAACCGATCCTCCCTCTCTAAGACAGAGAGAGGAAAAAACAAGCTGTTGTTGTTGTTTTAATTCAGTGGGGCAAACCTTTGAGCAGACATAAGACAAGCCCTGTTGGATTGAGCCAAAATCTAGCATCCTGTTCTCACAGCAGCCAGTCTGATCCCGCTATGGCAGTGATGGCCAAACTTGGCCCTCCAGCTGTTTTGGGACTACAGTTCCCATCATCCCTGACCACTGGTCCTGTTAGCTAGGGGTGATGGGAGTTGTAGTCCCAAAACAGCTGGAGGGCCAAGTTTGGCCATCACTGTGCTATGGGAAGCTTGCAAGCAGGACCTGAATGCAGCAGTGCTTTCCCTCAAAGCTGCTCTGCTCTTTCATGCCTAGGATAAAATGCATCCTGGAGTCATTTTAGGGTGAAGTCAGAGATCGATTCAAAAGTGTGGCGAAGGTGGTTTCAGCACACATCCGCCGCGTTCGAAAACACTGGCTTTTTCAGGGCAAAGAATGTCTCTGTGCGCGTCTAGACCACTTCCCCCCACGGGAAGAGAGCGGACATCTGACTTTGCTTTCGCCGCACAACAGGTTCCACTTCTGCTCTGCCACCACCGGAAAACCCTGCGGCATGAAAAAGGCTGTGGAGGTGCATTGCTGGAGGAGCAGAGGACAAAGAGGGTTTTCAATGCAGGGCTATAGATGCTGTCTCAGGGCATGGTCTGAAGGTCCCGGATGCGGTGATCTTGCTGAAGCTGAGTGGGTGCAGGTCTGGCCAGCTGTTGGATGGGAGACTGCTCAAAACCCCCGCAAGTGTTGCCTTGATGTCTTCTTGGGTGACAAGGGTGGCATAGAGAAAGGATAATATAACTAAGTAAAAGCAGGGCTCTGTTTGGTCACATTAAAAGTCCATCTAGGGACGCGGGTGGCGCTGTGGGTTAAACCACAGAGCCTTGGGCTTGCCAATCAGAAGGTCGGCGGTTCGAATCCCCGCGACAGGGTGAGCTCCTGTTTCTCGGTCCCAGCTCCTGCCAACCTAGCAGTTCGAAAGCACGTCCAAGTGCAAGTAGATAAATAGGAACCGCTCCGGTGGGAAGGTAAACGGTGTTTCCGTGCGCTGCTCTGGTTCGCCAAAAGTGGCTTAGTCATGCTGGCCACATGACCCGGAAACTGTACCCCGGCTTCCTAGGCCAATAAAGCGAGATGAGCGCTGCAACCCCAGGGTCAGCCACAACTGGACCTAATGGTCAGGGGTCCCTTTACCTTTAATCCAGGAAACAACAGCACGTAGTTAAACGAAGGAACCTTGTGTGGTGGTGATGGATCTGCACGTAAATTCCTACAGAATTAGAAATCTGCATTAGAGCAAGAAGGAAATGGAAGACAGGGTGGGGTTCTTAGTACAGATACAGCTTCAAACACTTTGTAAGCACCACCATTTTAAACATATATTTAAATCTATATAAAATTGTAGACTATATAACTCTGGTTTGTTTGTTTTTTTGAGCGAACCTTGGACCATCAGTGATCCACAAGGTCTATTCAGTGGTGTGTTTGAAGACTGGAGACAGCACATTGACTATTCGTATTAATTTTTCATGGTCTCTTTATTCCTTCTTTTGTTTCATATGTTGCATTTTATTGTAATAATCTGAATTCTTTGGAATGACAATTGCTACAACAGGCAGGAAAATCATTAAGTGGTCTGCTGAGACCCTCGGCAATTTTCCACTGGTCCATGGGGGGGAAAGATTATAATTCACAAAATACAGATTTATAATGTCTCAAATGATGCATTTCTCAAACATATATTATCCTAAAATACTTCTTTTTTAAAAACACGTTTTGATATGTTGTTTGAGTAGAGGAATGTATCGCAAAAAATAGAGAAGTGAAATATCTGAAGTCTAATTGCATTCTGATCTGGAAGGTGAAAATGAGCTCAGTTCTGTGGTTGGCACCAGAGGAGGGGAAAGGAGGCAAGTGACCTCCCAAACAAGGAGCTTTCCCTCCCCCCCCCCCCTCCAATTGCTGTACTCTCCCACCTAGAAATACACTTTGCCCCTTCTGTGCCCCCACACCCAAAAATCTCCTGGTGCTCTGACTTCTCAGTTCGCTTAAAAATGTAGAGCATTTCTACATGCCCTCCAACATTCCGCAGATGAAAAGGGAACATTTATCATTTCCCTTCTTATTCCCCCTGCAACTGAGCCTCCCTGACCCCCATTTTTTGTTCTCTCACCCCCCCCCCAAAAAAAAGAGTGCTTCTTATCAGAAGAAGGGCAAGTGCCACCATCACTTCACCAAGGGACACAAAACACACAAGCTCCACTGTCCTGAAAAACACACGCCCTTAATTCCTATTTTATTTAAATTTATTCTTTGGTCGATGTACAAAAAGAAAAACATGCACCAGTGAATAAATTTTAGAAAGGGGCAAGATTAGACACAGATGCACAAAGCATTTTAAAAAACTAAATAAATTGAGACTCGTTGCCCTCTGCTCCCCCTTTCTTCCTGCCCAGGGTAGCGCTGCCCTCTGCCTGCCCCCCAGAGCCGGCGTGTCATGTGAGTCTGGGCCTTGGCAAAGGCAGCCTCTTCTCTTCCTCAACCGCTCTCCAGAAGCCACTATGAGCTGCCCAAGAGAGGAGGTTGGCGGTAGCAGCCATGGAGAGGCAACAGGATGCTGCCTCACAGCCACAACTAAGAGCAAGCGGTGGCTCAACCTTCTCCCCGAGTTTGGCAGCACCAGCACTGGTGGGGGAAGTAGGGGCATTCCACAATCAAATCAGAAGCCAGTATGACTTTCTTAACTGCAGGACAGTCCCTGGAAAATAGGGAGAATTGGAGACTATGTCCCTAGCCATAATGTATCTTCAGTTGGAAACTGGCTGATTTTAGCATTCATGCTATGGAAGTCATTCGTGAGCATGCAGAGACTTAAAGAGGTTCTTAACGTAATTGGGAAGCAAGAATCCCACTTGGAGACTACAGTGGTACCTCGGGTTAAGAACTTAATTCGTTCTGGAGGTCCGTTCTTAACCTGAAACTGTTCTTAACCTGAAACACCACTTTAGCTAATGGGGCCTCCCGCTGCTGCGCGATTTCTGTTCTCATCCTGAAGCAAAGTTCTTAACCTGAGGTACTATTTCTGGGTTAGCGGAGTCTGTAACCTGAAGCGTCTGTAAGCCAAGGTACCACTGTATGTCCCTAGCCATAATGTATGTTCAGTTGGAAACTGGCTGATTTTAGCATTCATGCTATGGAAGTCACTCGTGAGTCCGCAGAGACTTAAAGAGGTTCTTAGCATAATTTGGAAGCAAGAATCCCACCTGGTGTCTTATGTTAGGATATTTCCGTTCCACCTTAAAAGGGAGCAGGCTTTGTGAGTCACAGAGTCTGCGTATTTCCTGTTCACAGGATGTTTCTGTTGTGTCTATGCTTTCGTTTCGCTCTCTGTGCCTGAGGCACCGAAGCAGGCAGTCATGTTTTCTTTGTTCTGACCAACGCTGAATAAAATTGTAAATAATGCTCTCCTGCATGCATCTTTTGCTGTGCATTATCTGCTGATAGAGCGTGCATCAGCTCTGGAATGTGGCAAGCTATTTCTGGAGCTCGTGTCGCTAATTGCTAATACTGCATGTCTACGGGAGATCGATGGACGTCCGGAGGCGACGTGGAGTCCTGATGGATGATGTCTCCCTGGCAGTATCCCAACATATGATTTATGAACATAATATGACCCTGCAGGATCAGGCCCATCTAGTCCAGCATCCTGTTCTCACACTGGCCCACCAGATGCCTGTGGGAAACCCTTAAGCAGGACCCGAGGGCAATAGTACTCTCCCTGCATGTGGTTTCCAGCAACTGGTTTTCAGAAGCATTCCAACTGTGGAGGCTGGGCATAGCCATCATGGCTTGACAACCCTCTTCGTGAATTTGTCCAATCCTCTTTTACAGCCATATAAGTCGTTGGTTATCACTGCCTCCTGTGCGAGCAAGTTCCATGTAAGTACGCACTGTGTGAAGAAGTCCTTTCTTTTATCTGTCCCGAATCTTCCAGCATTCAGCTTCATGGGACATCCCTGAGTTCTCGTGATTTGGGAAGGGCCGCAGCTCAGTGGTAGAACACCTGCTTTGCATGCCAAGGCTCCAGGGTCAAGGCTCCAGCCAGTGTGGTGTAGTGGTTAAGAGCGGTGGACTCGTAATCTGGTGAACCGGGTTCGCATCTCCGTTCCTCCACATACAGCTGCTGGGTGACCTTGGGCTAGTCACACTTCTCTGAAGTCTCTCAGCCCCACTCACTTCACAGAGTGTTTCTTGTGGGGGAGGAAGGGAAAGGAGAATGTTAGCCGCTTTGAGACTCCTTAAGGGGACTGAAAGGCAGGATATCAAATCCAAACTCTTCTTCTTCTTCTTCTTCTTCTTCTTCTTCTTCTTCTTCTTCTTCTTCTTCTTCTTCTTCTTCCCTGAGCATGTGCAGTTAAAACAGGGCTGGGGAACCTGTGTCAGCAGACTAGGACGCCCAACATCCTTGGCCATTGGCCATGCTGACTGGGACTGGTGGGAGATGGAGTTCAACAATACCTGGCGGGCCACAGGTTCCCCACCCCTTTGTTAAAGGGGCCAGGTAGCAGCAGGTGATGGGGAAATAGCTCTGCCTGAGGCCCCACCAGATGAAGTAGACAAATCTTAAGCTAGATCAGAGTTGTGGCCCATCCATCCAAATGCTGTTGGACTCCAATTCCCATCATGGTCAATACTTAGGGATGATGGGAGTTTTAGTCCTAGAGCATTGGGAAGGTCACAGGTTCCCCAGCCCTGGGCTAGATGAACAAATTATATGCCCAGTATAAGGCAGCTTAGTATGATCTGTTTGGGTTCTTGCTTTCTACACCTGGACCCTAAAATGACCATCCTCATGCTCTATGGCCATTCCGTTGCAGAGGTGCAAGAAGGCTGGTCAGGCTTGTCTTCTATTTGCTAGCCCCTGTCCTGGCACAGCCCCCAGTCAGTCTACATCTGACATGCACAAGTTATAGGCTTCCTCTTCATCTCCCAGTAGGGCAGGGAAGTTGCTAGCCCCAGTCTGAAAGCTTGGCGAGGCCCCATCAGTCAGTATAGACCAGCTTTCCATATCCTCATGACCTCCAGATGTTGTTGGACTCCAGCTCCCATCAGCCACAGCCAGCATGGCCAAAGGTCATGGATGATGGGATTTGGAGTCCAAGAACCACCAGAGAGCACCAGGTTGGGGAAAGCTACTAGAGGGTTATTGGAGACAGAAAAGCCCTGATACTGTGATGTGTAGGCAGGAGTACATCTGGCTGGGCAAGGCTAGTTTTCCAAGCTTTTCTTCCTTATAGACAAGGATAAGGGGAAGAAACAGAACAGCCCATTATTGTTAATGTTTCTTTTTTCCCTCCTCTCCTTCTCTCTCCCCAAGTAATGATGCTTGTCCAGACTTTCAGTGTGGTGTTAAGAAGGTAGAGGACACAGTCTATTTACACATACTGAAGAAAGAAATAGCTGGAAGGAGAAGAAAACAGAGAGGAGGCGGAGGAGGGCGAGCCGAGTGGGCAAGTCTTCAAGGAAGGCGCGCAGCAATTGTGTAATACGCAAACCAACAGTGTGACAAGCCGGCACATGAAATCAAACCAGCTGTGGCGCAGATATGTGAGTGGTGTTCATTAGATACAGATGCAGGGGAGCCAAGATAACTAGGAGCTGGCAAAGGGAAAGGAAGGACTGATAAAAGAGGGAGCTCCCCGTCGCCTTGAAATGGAAAAGAGAGAAGGAGAGGGAGGGAGAGAAAGGGAGCGAGCAAAAGGAAAAGGCAACCAGCCAGCTCTACAGAGGCGCCCCACACACCAAGACGACAGGCAGCATCTTATCCAGCCTGGCAGAGAGTCCTGGATGCAGAGAGCCACTTTCAAAGGCAGGATCAGGCCATTTATGGGCCGGGGTGGCCGGGGAGGTTCTCTCATCTCTTGTGCAAAGGATGTCATCATCCACACACCCACAGCTACCTCTTCTTCCTTTCCCACCCTGGCAGTTCGATCTCCGCATCAATGGCTCTGATGAGAAATTGTGCAGGGGATTATCTAAATTATACAGATAAACCCAGGAAAGCAGGTAGAAAAGAGACACCTCAGACTCAAGCAGGGTTGCTTGGGGAAGAGGAGGGGCTGATGAAGTGGGGGGTGGGGGTGGGGGTGGAGGCTGTACCCCACAAGGGATAAAAGTGAGGATTTTCAGCCAAGAAGGGGGAAGGAGTGGCGAAGCCTTTCTCCCTGCCCATATTCCACTCTAGATTATAGTCTCGGTAGCTGCATTGTAGAGAAAGGCCAGCAAAAGGATTGAATCGCTACACCAGTAATTGGGGACCACCTGCCCAGACATGGCCCTCCATGACTATCTGCCATGCCCTTGGGACTCTTCCCAAACCATACCCTCTTCCCCAGGCCACTACCCCTCCCTGCCCCCTCCTTGCTCCCTCCTTGAGTGTTTTTGCCCGGCTGGAATATGTCCTTGAACTCTGATCGTGCCTCCTGCTTGCCTGAATGCAGGAAAGAAAGGAGTGTGTGGAATTGTACCAAGACAAAGACTACCCTCCTGCTCATCCCACTTTTGTCTCTGGCCCCACCCACCACTGGCATGTCCAGTAAAGGAATGCTGCACTAGGCTTCATCTTGCACCTGAACTATGCATGTGATGTGTGGCTCTAACCACAGAGCTGGTCTTAATAAGTTCCACCTTTCTGAGCCTTGAGAGGTTCTTCTGTTGCTTCTTATTTGTCGCTTATTAGAAGCAGGAGTTAAGCCCACTATGAGATGCCCATATACTGAGATGTCAAGGAAGGCAAAAGTGTCTCTGGTGGGGCCGACCCTATCATTAGGCAGAGTGAGATGCCCATTTCAGGCAGCTGAATTTGGATGCCATGAAAGGACAGCAAATTGTTTGATGTTTAACATATTACCATTGTATTTGTCATGACAGGGAGAAATGCATGTAAGATTTTCTGCCTTGGGCCCAAAATATATTTGACCATCCACTATGCACCAGGACTTGAGCAGGGGCTGGAATTTGCTGCTCTGCCTCAGGCAGCAAAATGTCTTGCACTGGCCCTGCTCAGACACAGTTGTTGGCTTGAGGGTTAACCTCACCATCCCGCAGAAATGTAGGAGAAATTCATATTGCATTTAAAGGCAAACCTATCTAATTTGCACTTACACCATCATCCTTCACACTTCTTTGAATTTTGCAATTAAGTTCTCCAGCCAAGTAATGGGAGCATAAATGCATCTGCTAGGGGATAAAGCATGTATAAATATACATGTACTAGTAAGAATGGCATGCAAGCAGGCCTTATATTCAGAAAAACCGCTTTGCAAAAAGGTGTTTTAGGCAAAATGACATACATATACAGTGGTACCTCTGGTTATGAACTTAATTCGTTCCAGAGGTCTGTTCTTAACCTGAAACTGTTCTTAACCTGAGGTACCACTTTAGCTAATGGGGCCTCCCACTGCCGCTGTGCCACTGGTGCACGATTTCTGTTCTCATCCTGAGGTAAAGTTCTGAACCCGAGGTACTACTTCCTGGTTAGTGGAGTCTGTAACCCGAAGTGTTTGTAACCCGAGGTGTTTGTAACCCGAGGTACCACTGTATGTGAATATTAGGAGATGTTTGCACCAAAGTGTGGCTGAATTTTCATGAGGGCTTAAAAAAAAATCTCTCTGATGTGGAGAAATGAATTTAAGATTGGAAAAATGAGAAACCTTGAGAAACCATAATTAACAGATTTGCCCATCCTTACCAGCCTACAACAGTCTCCAGTGTGGTGTCTATTCTTGCTGCTCTCTTTATCTTTCCAGACTTCCTTTCAAAAACAAACTCCTTTCTTTTTCCACTTGGGAAGTGAAGGAACTCCCCTAACTAAATCAAATGATACTTGGAGCACTAAGCGATCTTAACTTATTCACGGAGAAAATCCGAGAGTCATAAAAACCAGCCGAATCAGCTCTAAAAAATAACAGTCCATTTCACACACCCCAAAAAGGAAAAAGCCACAGGGAGATCCCAGGAACAAGGCATTACAACAACCCTGCTGGATTAGACCAAAGGCCTTTCCAATCCAGCCTTCTGTTTCTGCAGTAGCCAGCCAGATGCCTCTGTGGACCTGCTGCCAAGGATGACAAGAGCAAAATAGCCCTCTCCTTCTTGTGATTCCCAAAGTCCATGTTTCATCTGATCCTAGAGGTAACGTATCTCTATTGTGACTAGTAGCCATTGATAGCCTTGTCTGCCAAGAATTTGCCTAATCCCATTTTAAAGCCATCCAAGTTGGATAGCCATCATGACATGCTATTGTTGTTTAGTCGTTTAGTCGTGTCCGACTCTTCGTGACCCCACGGACCAAAGCACGCCAGGCACTCCTGTCTTCCACCGCCTCCCGCAGTTTGGTCAGGCTCATGTTTGTAGCTTCGATAACACTATCCAACCATCTCATCCTCTGTCGTCCCCTTCTCCTTGTGCCCTCCATCTTTCCCAACATCAGGGTCTTTTCCAGGGAGTCTTCTCTTCTCATGAGGTGGCCAAAGTATTGGAGCCTCAACTTCACGATCTGTCCTTCCAGTGAGCACTCAGGTCTGATTTCCTTAAGAATGGATGCGTTTGATCTTCTTGCAGTCCATGGGACTCTCAAGAGTCTCCTCCAGCACCATAATTCAAAAGCATCAATTCTTCGGCGATCAGCCTTCTGGATCTTCTTCTTCTCCTTCATGGATCACTGCCTTGCCGTGGCGAAGGGGCTTGAATAACTCAGAGAAGCTATGAGCTATGCCGTGCAGGGCCACCCAAGATGGACAGGTCATAGTGGAGAGTTTTGACCAAACGTGATCCACCTGGAGCAGGAACTGGCAAGCCACTCCAGTATCCCTGCCAAGAAAACTCCATGGACAAAGACATGCTATAGCAGTGCCTTTATTCAGCTACAGCCGCTTTTTGGACGAAGATGGCATGTCGACTGTGCTCCATGCTCTGGCGACTTCCAGGCTGGATTTCAATGCGCTCTGTGTGGGGCTGCCCTTGAAGGTGAATCAGAAACTTCATGTCAGGGACTGAGCTGGGTGTCAGGAGTGTGTGCAGGAGCCAGGCCCTGTGACTAATAGGACTTTGCAGGACTGAGACCTTCCTAAGTTAGTTCTGAAGAGGCAAGGTGCGGCCTCACAGGAGAGGCAAATTGGTAACTCACAGCACCTGGTGGCAAGAGCTGGGAAGGGATATAAGGTCAGCATTTTCCCTTCAGCTCTTTGACACAGCAACACACTCCCTGCCTTGCTGCGTTTGGCTTCTTGCTTCCTGATCCTTGAACCTCGGCTTCTTGACCCCTTGCTTCTTGATCCTCAGACCCCTGACTTTGTGCCTCCTTGCTTCCTGACCCTCAGACCCTTGGCTTCTTGACTCCCAGCTCTCTGACCCTTAGACTCTTGGCTTCCGGACTCCTGGCTTCTGGACCCCTGTTCCTGCTCCCACCCTGCCATCTTGCCCCCGGTCCTGACGTCCCCTGCCAGGACTTTGATCGCCCGTGAACTGGACCATGACACTGGGGAGGAATGGTGAGGACCACACACCCCTCTCCTCCTGAACCTTCCCGAGAAGAGGGGGACAGTATAGATTTACAACAGTGGTTTGCAGAAGGGCAAAGTTCAGAGGCTACAGAGGGGTAAAGGTAAAGGTAAAGGTACCCCTGCCCATACGGGCCAGTCTTGACAGACTCTAGGGTTGTGCGCCCATCTCACTCAAGAGGCCGGGGGCCAGCGCTGTCCGGAGACACTTCCGGGTCACGTGGCCAGCGTGACATCGCTGCTCTGGCGAGCCAGAGCCGCACACGGAAACACCCTTTACCTTCCCGCTGGTAAGCGGTCCCTATTTATCTACTTGCACCTGGGGGTGCTTTCAAACTGCTAGGTTGGCAGGCGCTGGGACCGAACAACGGGAGCGCACCCCGCCATGGGGATTCGAACCGCCGACCTTTCGATCGGCAAGCCCTAGGCACTGAGGCTTTTACCCACAGCGCCACAGAGGGGAGAAGCTGGGAAATATTGGGAGAGGAACAGGAGGAAGAAGAAGCAGCACCACCAGGGGAGAGACAGCTGACAGACTCAGTGTCTTTAGAAAGCATTTCTGACCCTCCCCTCCCAGATCCAGGCAAGCACTGAGAGGAGGAGAGCAGAAAGCTCAAAGCCAGAAAGCACAAATCAGCTGACACAGGGATGATGTATAATAGGAGAGGGATGGCACCTCTACGTTCTCCCTCCATGAATATTGAATAAAGACTTGGTAAGAACTCTTTTTGTTATCTGCTTCTTGGCTGCCACTGTGGGAGGGATCAGATTCCCTTAAGCCTGACACTTCACTTGGTCCAAAATGCTGGCTGGGGTCGATTTAGACCTCATATAATCCCTGTTTTAAAAAGGCTGCACTAGTTGCCAATTCATTTCCGGATTACGCTGCTCATGTTAGTGTTTAAAGCCCTAAATGACCCAGGGCCCAAATATCTGAAACACCACCTCCTTCCATACAACCCCTCTCAGGTGCTGAGATCAGCAGAGGGGGTCATCTTGGAAGTCCCTCTGTCCTCAAAAGCTCAGGGGGTGACGGCCCAGGAGAGGGCCTTCTCTGCGGCGGCCCCTAAACTGTGGAAGTCCCTCCCCACAGAGGTGTATCTGTGGCTCCTTCATTATACAGGTTCCAAAGGATGCTGAAGATGCACCTCTTTACCCTGGCTTTTGACACTTTTGTTGTTGTTGTTAAGTTGTTTTCAACTGTTTTCAATTTGTTTTAACATTGCAACCCCCCCCCCCCCGACTTTAAGGTGAATAGTGAGAAGTAATAATAATGATGATGATGATGATGATGATGATGATGATGATGCTGTAGAGCAAATCCCATAGTTTAACTGGCAGAAGAGCTTCCTTTTGTCTAGTCTGGACCTCCCACCATTTGGCAAGCCCAACCATAGATTAATCTTGAGAGCAGGTATATCAAGCTACCTTGAAGCCTCTTGTTTCAAAGGCGAGTTAGCTTTCCTCTCTTTTTCTCTGTTGGATCATTAACTGGAGGAATAACTCAATTATCTTCATAGCCACTCTCTCACTGAGCGTCACCTTCTGCCCCATGTGATGATATTATTATTATTATTATTATTATTATTATTATTATTATTACTACTACTACTACTATTACTACTACTATTACTACTGCTACTACTACTACTAGGATTAAGGTTGTTGGCCAACACAGAACAGACGCATCACTCCATTCACAAAGACTCCAGGAATTCGTCTTCTTGGAGTTTAATTCCTCCTGGGATTCTGGGCAGGGGCAAGAGAGGTACCAGGAGAGCTGAGAGAAGAACTTGAAAGAACAACCTTCACCATCCAGATGCTCTCCAGATGTTTTGGACAACTCCTCCAACCAGCCGTGCTGGCTGGGGCTGGTGGGAGTTGTCATCTCAAACATCTGGGGAGCACCAGGTTGGTGAAAGCTGTCCTGTTACCTGGCATGTAAGTTGACTAGTTCATGTGCAAAGTAGCTGGTGATTGTGCACATTCACTAGGCCTCATGGAGAATATGCACATAATCAATTCATGGGGAGGGAACTGTGCATACTTCCCTGTCAATTTGTGCAATCTCAAACAAACAGCCCTTGGGGAAGGTGCATATTTCAACTGCAGTTTGTACACATTAACCTCTCAGCTTATATTACCCCTAACATATATAAAGTTGATGTACGAAGCAGACCTCTCATCTCAAGCAGGGAAGGTAATCAACAAATATGAGTATTCAGCCAAAGAAACCGCGCACACAGCAACACCATACGTGATCGTCCTAACTTCCACTCATTCTTTGCTGATAGGGCTCTTTTTGTGTAAAAGAAAAAGAAAGAGTGAGAGGGGAGAAGGGAACTTTAAACATTTAACTAACAAGGCAGATGTCTAGCTGGGTGAATGAAAGCAGTTCATTCTAGCTGTCTGTGACTGCATAACCCTCCCCTCCTTTTACCTCCTGCCGTCTGTTTTATTAACTCTCGTTGCTTTGAAATCAATAGACTGGGTTGAATGAAGGGTATATTTAACAACGTGTAATAGGGGAAAAAATAGATATACACACTGGTGCCAAAATCTGTTACTGGCTCTTGCCGTCACCAGGCACGTCAATATTCAGGCTGAACAGAAATGCCCATTTTAATTACAGTGACTAAAAACGTCTTTGGAAACCAACCTGAGGCCATATTGTGGTCCGTCTTAATGCTACCTGAGTCGCTGTCAAAATGGCACCCACAAGCACCAGCATATCTCCCAGTGCCACCTGGGGCACCCATGAAAGGTCTCACTAAATAGCCCCTTGAAGATCTGCAATGAGGCTGCTGGCTCTTCCTGTTCAGTTCCCCTTTACGCTGGAGTGACCCCACCTACATTAAACACATGCCCACATTTCCTCAGACTTTTTTCCCATTTAGGTGGAGACAGCATCATTTTGTGCTCTGGTCTCTTTCCTCACTCTTTCAGATGTGGCCGCCGTGTTGTGTTATGCCACGACCACTCTGGTAGCCATGTTGTGACTTGTCCCCCAAAATTTCAAAACTGGCACCAAAAGGTTGGTGACTCCTGTTATACTCCATACTTTCCCATGCCTCTGGTTTGTCTAACTGGAGGACAACGAAGGGTGTGTTTAGCTTTGTGTAGTAGGGTAGTTTCTAAACTCATTGTTTGGAGAAGGAATTCCTTGGTTCATTTTGGAGAAGGAATTTCCTTGGTCAAAGGCCTGGAAACGATGCCTTATGAGGAACGGCTAAGGGAGCTGGGCATGTTTAGCCTGGAGAAGAGGAGGTTAAGGGGTGATATGATAGCCATGTTCAAATATATAAAAGGATGTCATATAGAGGAGGGAGAAAGGTTGTTTTCTGATGCTCCAGAGAAGCGGACACGGAGCAATGGATCCAAACTACAAGAAAGAAGATTCCACCTAAACATTAGGAAGAACTTCCTGACAGTAAGAGCTGTTCGACAGTGGAATTTGCTGCCAAGGAGTGTGGTGGAGTCTCCTTCTTTGGAGGTCTTTAAGCAGAGGCTTGACAACTATATGTCAGGAGTGCTCTGATGGTGTTTCCTGCTTGGCAGGGGGTTGGACTCGATGGCCCTTGTGGTCTATTCCAACTCTATGATTCTATGATTCTATGATTTTTAAGGCTGAAAAAGTCCCCCCCCCATTCCTGCAGAGGATGGACAGCATCTCTACTCCCTTAGAAACATCCTTGGCTTCCCGCCCAATCTCCTTGGTCCCCTCACTGCTCACTCACTTGGAGAGGACAGATGAACAAGGAGGAGAAGCAGAAGGAAAAAGACCCGGCCCGGTGGCTATTGAGATCATCAGCTATTCAGGTATGGGACACGACAGATGCTGGGTGATGCAGACATCTCAATGGCCCACAACATGGAAACATGACCACGTTTCCCCATTTGCAGTCGCAATGGTTTCATGATCTTGGGGATGGGCAGGCAGGGATTGGTTGGCAAAGGGCCAGGGAAATGTGATTTCTTTCCCAGTGGCGATCATTATAGTTGGGAGAAGGTTATTCAGATTGCATGCAGTGGCTGATGAAGCATGACGCAGTTCCCTGCATGGGGGGCAGGGGGAAATGGTTTGTAAAAGCCCCCCCCCCAGCAAGTACATGGCTGCAGGCAGATTTAAATTGTGCTGAGCACGCCAGTCAATTGACCGGTGAGACATTGTCAATTGACTGCCTATTATTAGACGGCGGCCAAATATTGTCAAATGTTCCATGAAGTCAAAGATGCTCTTATGTAAGCGGCAGGCTCTCCCTCCCTCTTGATTGCTCTGTCTGTCGTCTGATAGCAAAGGCGGATCTATGGCAGCCTTGCTTGCCATCTATAGAGCTCGGAAAGGTGGAGTAAAAGACAGGGCAACCCAGATGATCAAGGGTTTTGGAGCATCTTCCCTAGAAAAGAAAGGGCTAAGGCATTTTCCATATGTGGGGGGCAGAGAAAGAGGCCCGTGTGGGGAAAATGGTGTTTTGATTTGCTTTCAAAGCATTGCAAGGAGAAAGTGAATATGGTGGAGAGTGCCAACCCCTGTCCCATTGTACCAGGCATCCTCAAACTCGGCCCTCCAGCTGTTTTTCAGACTACAATTCCCATCATCCCTGACCACTGATCCTGTTAGCTAGGGATGATGGGAGTTGTAGTCCCCAAAAAGCTGGAGGGCCGAGTTTGGGGGTGCCTGCATCATACCATAGCTCAAGGGTCATCCAAGAAAACTGGTTGGCATAGACAGGAGCAGTTAAAAGAAAAGGGAAAGGTTTAGGGAATCTACTACTACAAGATTCAATTATATACTCTTTAAAAAAAATTAATCTTATTCTATTTAAAGCATTTTTATCCAGCTCTTCAGTTCAGAAAGGTTCCCAGAGTTGCTTACAGCAATAAATAAGATAGTCAATTCTCTGCCCTCAGCCTCATAATGTAAAAGACACAGCACAAAAGGAAAAGGGATTGGAAGGGAGGAAGGGCAGTCAGGCACTAGTTCTTGGGGTCCATCTGAATTGCACATTTAAAGCAGTATCAGCTACTTTAACCCGCCATGGCTTCCCCAAAGAATTCTGGGAACTGTAGTTTGTTTAAGATGCTGAGAGTTGCTAGGACACCCCACTCCCCTCAGAGAGCTACAATTTCCAGGGTGAATTAACAATAAATCCCTCTTGAAAGAGAGCTCTGAAAATTGTATCTCCTAGCAACTCTAAGCACTCATCACAAACTACAGTTCCCAGGATTCTTTGGAGGAAACCATGACTGCTTAAAGTGGTACAACACTGCTTCTAATGACTAGCTCAGGTAGACACAGTTCAAGGAGAAGAGGAGCCAAAGGTTTCTGGTTCTCTTCCAGACCTACCTGGAGATACCCAGGACTATATCAGGGATTTTCTGCATGCAACGCAGATGCTCTGTCGCTCTGCTACAGCTTCTTCCTGCTGTCAGAGAACTCTGCATGTCCAGGGCCAAGATAGCTGCCAGTCTAAATAGACCATGCTGAACAAGATGGGTTTACGCTCAGCCAACCTTCTCTTCATTAGAGGGGAGATGTGCCATGTCTGTGAAAAACTACAGTGGCTGCACATTTCAGTGGTGTGATCCAATGCACATTTACTCAAAAGTAACTCCCACTATGCTCAATGGGGCCTACTCACAGGTCACTGTGTACACATTATCAGGGCTGGGAAGTAGAGAGAAGTCTGAGGTGAGCCAGGAATGGGACAAGAGAAAACATAGGACCGGCCAGAATTCAAATTTCCTTTTCTTCAATCTGTCTCCCGTGTGGCAGTAGAAGGCTTTAAGCTTTCCAGCCAGACCTCTACCACTGCACATGCATATGTTTGCACAAAGGCCCTTCAAGGGGGTCTCAGCCATCTGCCTGAATCTAAGACAGGGGTAGGCAACCTAAGGCCCGTGGGCAGATGCACCCCAATCGCCTTCTAAATCTGGCCCCCGGATGGTCCAGGAATCAGTGTGTTTTTACATGAGTAGAATGTGTCCTTTTATTTAAAATGCATCTCTGGGTTATTTGTGGGGCCTGCCTGGTGTTTTTACATGAGTAGAATATGTGCTTTTATTTAAAATGCATCTCTGGGTTATTTATGGGGCATAGGAATTCGTTCATATATATTTTTTCAAAATATAGTCCGGCCCACCACATGCTCTGAGGGATGGTGGACTGGCCCATGGCTGAAAAAGGTTGCTGACCCCTGATCTAAGAGAATGAGGGAGACGGGGCTGCATTTATTTGACCTGCACCAGAACCAGGGGCGACCCCCAAATCAGCTAGGAAGACAGCTTGCCGTATTTTTAAGCACCTCCGCAAGTGCTGAACGAGGCTGTTGTCAAACCAGCATCTTGTCCAGGGCTGTCCCGAGTCAAACGGCAACTTATTGTAACAACTTCATGGTGAGTTCCTATTTTTCTCGGGCGGAAAGCACTGAATAAGGGTACATTTGTGCTTTTCGGTCTTGGTTTATTACACCTGTAGATGCATCTCTCATAGCACGATATTTTTCTTCTCTCCGTTTCAACCTCGGCTATCTCAAGCAGCGAGAGGAGGGGGAATCCGTCAAAACACAGAAGGAAATATTTCCAATCTGCAAACAACTCCCCACTAACTCTTCCTTCCACCTATCCGCAATATGCTTATACAATAAGCACACATCTCAGGGAATCAAAGCATTGATGTCTGCTTTAGGTTTTGACATCACTATGGTACATTTGGTGCTTTTTGCCACACTCTCTCTGTGTTTTAATTATTAACTAGCTTTTTTCTTTATTCCTTTTGAAATGAGAAAAAAGAAGGGGGAAAGGAAAAACCTGTGGCTTTGAGATGGCTCTGACGACCAAAGGAAAGCAAGAGGATGAAGCAAAAGTAGAAAAATGCTGTTTATTTGAGTAGAGCAGGGATAACTAACGTGGCCCCCTCCAGGTATTATAGACTACAACAGCAGGCAGTGTGGCCTATGGTCAGGGATAATGGGAGTTGTAGTTATGTAGGTCATCACATCAATGGATGGACCATAGCTGAGTGGGAGAGCATGCAGTGAGGAAGCGTTCTGCTTTGCATGCAGAAGGTCCCAGGTTCAAGCCAAGGCATTATACGTAGGGCTCGGTCCTGGCTTCCACTCAACGCAAGCAGACAGAGGCTCTTAGTTGGAAGTAAGAAATAAAGTACCAAGTAATGGTACAGGCGCAGCAGCAGCCAAAATGTTCAGGAGTCACAATTCAGGAGGAGGGGAAGAAGTGGACTGAAGGGACGAGGATGTCCCAACAAGTTTCTTCACCCTTCACCCCAAGCTTTCAATTACGAGGCATGGTGCTCACACTTGCAAGACTCATCTTGTGAGACTATCGGGGTTGCAAGTGCATGTTCTGTCAGGGCAGGTGGACCTGCTCCAATCTGTGGAGGTGGTGCCTGTTTTCAGGTGACAAGATAGCATCCTCCTGCTCAGGCTGCTGTCTAGTCACATGTGCCGCCTGTTCTCCCTGCTCAAAAATTAGTCCCACTGAATTCAATAAAAACTTTTTTCTCTCTCTCTGTCTGTCTTAAGGATAGGGAACCTGAGGCCCTCCAGATGTTGGGCTCCAACTTCCACCAGGACCTTTCTTATGTTCTTAACTTATTGAGAGTAAAAGCAGTTCAGCAGTGGAACCAATTCACTTCTTGGGGTGGTCAGCTCTTCCCCACCCCGCCAAGGTTGCACAGCTATGTGTTGTGGATGTTCTTGCTCTGGATTTCCTCCGTCAACCAAGCAGTTGGAACAAATGGCCTTCAAGGGCTGCTTCCAACTCTGATTCTATGAATTAGCAACCGTGAAGGCTTGGAGAAGTGATCATGAGTGGAAACGTCTGGAGTGTAAAAATATAGCTTTGGGGAGGGGCAATTTCCATCAGGGGCATGGGAGGAAAGGGTTTAATCTCCCCTTTTTGTTCAGTGCTATCCCAGTGCTCCTCCCCATCATACACACACACAAAACAGATACATGAAAAATGCATTCACACATTTCACGTGCTGTCTAGTTTGGTTCTTAAAATGAGATGGAGGAAGCGCTTGGCAGACATAACTCAGTTTGACTGTGCTTCATGTACACACACACACACACACACACACACACACAGAAGATCTCAAGTTGCATTAAGGCATGTTGGGTTAAAGAAACAAGGGCTGTTTTCCCTTTGGGAAGGTGGGGGAATGCAAAGCCAGCAGCTATCTGGCTCAGTTTCTAGCAGTGACGTCAAAGTGTCCTTTCAGGAGAACAATAGCAACCCAAGGACACAGGAAACTGCCTTCTACTGAGTTGGACCATTGGTCCATCTAACTCAGTATCACCGACACTGGCCAGCAGCAACTCTCCATCATGTGAGGGAAGGGACACGTTCAGCCCTATCTAGAGATGCCAGGGACTGAACCTGAAACATTCTGCACGTGAGGCAAATGATTTGCCCCTGAGCTACTGCTACAGTCGCTGTCTCCAAGCTAATTCTGCCCCTTGCCTTTTGGCTGATCATGACTCTGTCGACAAAGGCCCTGTCAACAGCCACTGATGACCATGATCTACCTCCACTCTCAGTGGCATTTCTGGGAATCAAAGGTAGGCACAGTGCTCTGCTCTTGTATCCAGCTTACAGGAGTCTCACAGGTATCTGGTTGGACACTGTGAGAACTGGATGCTGCAATAGATGGGCCCTTGGCAAGATCCAGCAGCCTTGTCTTATGCTTTGGGTCCAGCCTGAGCTGAGCTGAAACCTGAAAAATTCTGAAACTACTATCAGAATGAGAGGTGAGGAGAGGGAGAGAAGGGAATGGACTAGCTGAGAAGGTGGTGGACTGTCTTCTTCGTATGAGGTTCTAAAACAGAGGTTGGGTGTACATCTGTCAGGAATTCTTTAGCTGTGATTCCCCCATTGCAGGAGGTTAGACTAGATGAACCTGAGGTCCCTTCTAACTCTATGATTCTATAAGAGGGAGAAGCAGGGTGTTCACTGGGGAAAGGAGAGTGAAGTTCTTTGTAGAGCAGTTTGGTGTACAGTCATACCTTGGAAGTCGAACAGAATCCTTTCCAGAAGTCCGTTCGACTTCCAAAATGTTTGGAACCCAAAGTGCAGCTTCTGATTGGCTGCAGGAAGCTCCTGCAGCCAATTGGAAGATGCAGAACCTCCGTCAGACGTTCAGGTTCCAAAGAATGTTTGCAAACTGGAACACTCACTTCCAGGTTTGGGGCGTTTGGGAGCCAAAACGTTTGAGTACCAAGGCATTTGGGATCCAAGGTACGACTGTATTGTGGCACAAAGACCAGCATGAAGCTTTGCTGCCCACGCCATAGATTACAGAATCATGAATGAGGCTGATGCTTTGTCATACTAGCCTTACCATCATTACAATTGCTTAATAGATTATATATATGTGTGTCTGTTCCCATTTCCCCAAAATAAGATTTTCAGTAGTACGAATGCAGTTGGTACCTAAGCCACATAGAAGCAAAGGAACTTGCCCCGTGTGGATCTCTGACCTACACCAACGCAAATTCATTGCTCTGTGGGAGGCTCTATGCATGAATGGAACCTCTTGCTATCTCTCTCAGTGGAAAACATCTATCTGTAAGAGTGAAAGAATTTCTCAGAGGAAGCAAAGTTCTCGCAGCGGCATCGAAGTCATGGGGGGAAACTATAATGTAAACTTTCCTCTTTTTAAAAAATATTTTGGCTAGATGGCAGGCTGCTCCCTTCTTCCATCTTCCTCCAGCCAGATGCAATCACATTTTCGTTAGGGGTATTAATAACACTGGCTGCTAAAGGATGGGAGAATTGAGAGAGTAGCTGCTCTTCCCAGGGCCAGATGAGATTTTTTCTTCTTCTTCAGTTCTTACCCCCATGCAGCATTTTCTGACACGTTCCATAAGTTTCATGCCTTTCTCTCCCCAAGGCTGTCTAAAAGCTGGGGCTATTAATAGAGAGATGTGATCCATAAGAGTGTATTTCCAGGCAGGCTTGACAAAAACTGAAAGATGGTCCTGGCTGCAGCAATCTTGCTCCTGTGCTGAGTTATTCCCTTTAAGGGAAGGGGAGTTGAAGAGCAGGCAGGGGAAAGTGGAGGCATTTGCCGCAGCAGGACAGGCTCCAATAATAAGAAAGCCCAACCATCAAGATAAGATATTGCAGACACTCCATCTCAGGGATGAGAGGATATTCTGCACTCCGTCTCTTGCTTCCCCACTTCATCTCTTGGCTACTCCTTAGGTTCATTCTGCCTTGCATTCTGCTTCTGCTACACATTCCGCCCTGCAATCCACTTGGATTGCTCCTTGTTTAACTCACAGAATCTCTAAACTTATTTCTGGAACTGTTTGCCATAGGTTGTTGTTATTATTATTATTATTATTATTATTATTATTATTATTATTATTATTATTATGCTATCTGCGGGGTTAGGATCTACAAGAACAAACCTGCTGAACTGGCCAGACCGGCTTCTTTGTAAGGAAATGGCCTTCGTTGGCCAGTTAAGTACCTCCATTTACATGTCCAAAGAGGTTGCTGTGTTGCCATAGAGACAAACAGCAGGGGAGGGGAACCCTCCTTCCCACCCTCACCGAGCTGGAAGCAGCATCACCTTGTAAGATAGAAAGACAACAGCTGGAGTTTGTGTGTGAGTTTTGGCTGATGCTGGAAGCTGGAGGCTCAGAAACTTTTCTTGCTCTGCGATGGACCCAGTGCTATGGCATGGAGGGAACCTAATGGGGAGGCAAGGTCTCCTGGGGCGTTAATGTCGTGAGCCCATGAGCCATATAAATCAGATGTGGGGAAACTTTGGCCCGCCTGATGTTTCTCATAACCCCTAGCCATTGGCCATGCTTGTTGAGGCTGATGGAAGCCATAGTTCTGCAACATCTGGAAGGTTAAATTATACACAATGTATCTAGCAGTGATGATGTGATGGCCTGGGATTCAGACTCGGAGGCTGAACCTGAGGAATCCCAGCCTGCACAGGAGCCCCCGCCTCCAGAACCAGTTGAGCCGGGGCTGGGGCTTGAGCCTGAAGGGTCCTCACCTGTGCTGGATCCTCAGGTGCAGGCACCAGCTGAGTCTGCTCTGGCTCCTGAGGTGATGGAGGGAGGACCCATTGCCTGCAGGTGCTCCATTCTCAGCCCCATCGGGGAAGCTGAGGTTGCCTCTGGGTCTGGTAACCCTCCAGCCTCTCCTGAGCTGCAGAGACTCAGGGCAGAAAGGCGGAGGGAACTAAGTACCCGCAGGAGGAGTGCTCGCCTTCAAGCCAGGAGAGGCGAGTCACCTGTGGACCGGGGCCACCCTATGCCTCGGGGCAGATAAAAGCCAGCCAGCCCCAGGTTACGGGAGCAATATTGTTGGTTGCCTGTTCCTGACTGCACCCTGTCCTGCTCTTCTGCCAAAGTTCCTGACCTCACCCGACTCCCTGCCTTGGACCCCGCTTCAGCTTTGATGGACAGCCTCCATACCGCACCCTCGACCTTGGACTGGACTCGGACCTCGCCACACAGTTAACCTTTGGGACCAGCACAGTTGACTTCCTGAGCTACAGTGCCCAAAGTTCCCTAGGAAGAGGGATTGATTGAATCACTGAGGCTCTGTGAGCAAAGTAGGAGCCTCCTAACAACTCTCAGCACCCTTAACAAGCAACAGCTCCCAGAATTCTTTGTGGGAGGCCATGACTGTTTAAAGTAGTATCATGGTGCTTTAAAGGTATGAATGTGGCCTAAGACTAAGGAGGAGGAAGGTGGTAACTAGGGCCTCCCCATGTACTGGATGTAAGAAGGCAGGCAAGTGGGAGCTGGATGTGGGCAGAGTGCAGCTGGAAGGGCAGTGCCCCATTTGCCCCAATGGACCAACCTTCACTGCCAAGAGAATCCAATGGCACAACCCTGTGAAGTCAGAACTATTTGGAGTTTAAATCTGTCAGGTTACGTTGGCTTCAGCAGGATCCCCACAGGCTAAAAGCCCAACTGCTTTGCCTTAACTGAGTTGTGGATTGAACAATGTGTCACAGTTTTCTTTCCTCAATTCCCCTTTGAGGTATCTGGAGCCAAGCAGTGACACACGCTGCCCTCTACAGGTTGTCAAATCTGACGAGATCACAGATAACAGCAGCGTCGCTTCAGGCTATAATCCTGACAGCAGAACCACAATTGTTTTGGGGGCTGCGGTCGATGCTTTTAAGAACTGCAAAAATGGCCTGGTGCTATTTAATAAGGATATTTCCTTGTGGGAGAGTCAGCTGCTGCCTCGGGGACATGTCTCGTGGGGTTTCGTGGCTGAAACCAGACTTTTATGTGTACCCCTCAGCTGTTCCGTTCATAAGAGCAGCTGCTTTTATCTACGGTTCTGGTCACCTCGACTCAAAAATAATATTGTAGAGCTGGAAAGGGGTTCAGGAAAGGGCAACCGAGATGATCAAGTGGATGGAGCGATTCCCCTAGGAGTAAAGGTAGCTTTTTAGTTGAGAGAAGGTAAGTGAGAGGAGACATGAGGGAAGTTTGTAAAATTATGCATAGCATGGAGAAAGGGGCTAGAGAAAAGGTTTTCCCTGTCTCTCCGGATACTGGAAATGGTGGAAATCCAGTGAAGCTGAATGTTGTGTTTCCTTTCCTCCAACGGAGCTCAGGGCAATGCACAAGAAAGGATTGCAGCAAAGCAACGTCCGTGATGAAAAAACAAAACTAATATATTCCTAAAGTAACAGTCACTAGAAAAACAGAAATCAGCACTTACTGCCATTCAGGAAAACAGCACCATGTCAAATGGAGAAGGGTTAGGATGAACAGAAATGTTAGTCCTCCTCAGAGTAGGCCCATTAAAATAATGGGCATGAGTAACTTGGGTGCATTCTAAGTAAAAGTAAGTTGGCTACAACCCAGTGTCCTTAGCTGAGATTGGAATTCCAGCAACAAAGGGGACAGAGACCAGCTTCTGGGGGAGATTATTCCAGATCCAAGGACCCACCACAAAAAAGGCCCTGCTACATGTCTTGTGGTTATGAATCCTGGGAACTGTGAGCAAATTGCAGTTCAGCAACATTCGGAGGGCTGCAGGTTGACCATCCTGGACTATGTCTCTCTATAAACCTGTCTATAAATCTGCTGTGTCTATATAACTCCCCAATGAGGAAAGGTTACAATATTTGGCTTTGTTTTGTTTTAGTTTAGAGAAAAAGTGAGTAAGAGCTGACATGACAGAAGTCTGTAAGATTATGCATGGTGTAGAGGAAGTGAACAGAGGAAGGTTTTCCTCCCTCTCTCATAAGGCTAGAACTCGTGGACATGCAATGAACTCAAATGTTGGAAGATTCGAGATAGACAAAAGAAATGACTTCTTCAGTTTCCTCCCACAGGAGTCAGTGGCAACCCCAAACATGGATGGATTTAAAAGTGGATTGGACAGATTCATGCAGATAAAGGCTATCCATGGCTACAGTCTACCTGTACTATCAGAGGCAATATGCTTTTGAATAAAAGTTGCTGAAGACCACAGGATGGGAGAGTGCTCTTGTGCTTGGGGTCTATGATGGGTGTGGCCTGGAAAGAAGGGCATCACCTGAGGAGAGTTATAAGGGTCAGGTAGATTGGCCTGGAGAGCCGAGGTTCCTCACTTATTTACAAAAGGATGCCAAGCCAAACAAGAGGGTGCCTCAACCAATATAGGCTGTGTACACACCATACATTGAAAGCACATTGAACCCACATTATTTCCCTCCAAAGAATTCTGGGAACTGTAGTTTATTCCCTTGGAGATCTATAATTCCCAGCACCCTTAACAAACTACAGTTCCCGGGATTTGGGGGGGGGGGATAATGTGCTTTTAATGTGTGGTGTGTATGCAGCCATAGAGAAAGGAAGTCAAGGACCATCCAAAAAATGTCACTAAGCAATTCCACCACAAAGAAAGAAACTGGCTTCCTTTCCTGAGAAAATCACCCCAATTGACAAAGGCTGCAATTTTCAGTCTCTGTTCACTGAGGGCAGGAAGCGCTGTATCTGCTGCCTGCTGCAATTGGGGAACTGAACAGGGAGATCTGGGTAGAGAAAGATGGTGACACAAGCTGATTGCAAGGTTGAGCCCAGAGACCTGTCAGAGCTCCCTTCAACAACAGCTGATCTAACAGAGGCAAGGGGCATGCCCTGCGTCAATGAATGACACAACTGAGGACAGCTATTTCCATCGCAAGAGTGGCTTATTATAGGCTGTTGGCAGCCTGTGGGCAGGGCCCAACTCTTGATTCCTCTCTTCTAAATGTCCAGATCACTACAGATGCTCAATAAATAATTGAACACAAAACACAAAAAATACCGTTAGAATCGGTTCCAGCGCTCATTAAAAGCTGATTTCAGCGTCCTTTGAGCTGCAGAGGACAATGAAAGCCCAATTCAAGGTATGAAGAGAGTCACAGGAGCCTGAGACACATGATGTTCAGAGTGCTTGATCCATGCCAAGGACAGACAGTATGTGAAACGGCATGTGCCATCTATTCTATACTTTCAGCAAAGCATTTCCTGAACGGTACTGGCGGGTGTACATTGTTGGTCACTGTGGAAACTGTAGGAAATGCATTCAACTGTATCGTTTTATACTATTTATTGTTATTCTTTGAATTTACTCCATTTGTACCCTGCTTTGGAATTCCTGAATGTTAGGCAGTAAATACTGTAAGGTTTTCTAAATAAATAAATAGGATTCAGGTGCCCTGGGAAAATTACATTTTCCAGAGTCCCTGGTGCTTCGGGTGTTACTGCTGTATTATTCACAGTGCAATAGAGGGAAGGAGGTACGCTAGCTCATATTATGTTCTGTGTCAGGAAAGAACTGGGAGGGATGAGATAGTATAGTTCTTAGCTTCAATTAACCCCCATTTGGTAGTTTGAAAAGAAAGCTCTGGATATCTATATCCAGAAACACAGGACTGAATAGGTTCTTCTCAGTAAAAGAGTCTCAGCCGGGTTTTTAAAATGAACATGAGCTAGCAGCACAGTGAAGCATGGGAAATATCAGTTGTTAGACTCTTTAAAATATCCTACTTAAAAATGCTTCCAACACTCTGCCTTTCTCTACCCCTCCAGCAGTGAACAGACCCATAATTTAAATGGCTTTTACTTACAAACTTCTTCAAAGGTCGTATTCTTGCATTTACCCATGTAGCAGTAGGTAAAACACAGGTGCGAAAATCTTGGTTACACAATGTGACAAAGTAATTCAAAATAGTTGGTCTAGAAACACAAAAGTGACTAGTGAGTTAATCACATGGTTTGAGCCTAGGGTCAGACCTCCATTCCTTACAGAGTTCACATGGTAGGCTAAGAGAGAGTGTGTTTCTAAATTAATTGTGTAGAAACACTAAGATGGCTTTGTTAGAAGCCATGTGGCCATCTGGGCTGGGAGCGACCTCCGCAGATGCCCTCTCTCACTGGTTACATGATGTGAAAGAGAGGTAAACAAAGGGAAGAAATTTAACCCACTTCTTTCCAGGTGGGGTGTGTGACCATGACCTAGCTGAGTCTAGCAGTACAAATCTATGGTCTTAACCCCTTCATGTATTAACTAGCATTACACATGCTATGGTTATATTTGACTACAATCTCCCTCAAGAATGTTTAGCATATACACCAGGACTATGCACTGGATTTTACTGAGGCCCAATCAAGCCTGTTTGGCAGGATCTGGGGCTCATTTAAGTTAGGCTGAAACAGCTACCGTTCACTGCAGATTGGGCTGAGCAGCCCAGAGCAATTGGAATGGTCAGAGGGTGTGGCAGGAAGCAGCAAGAAGAAGGGTAAAAAAACTGCAAAAAAGAGGGAGCTACTGGGCAGGTGAACCTTTGTGGGAGAAGATGAGATGGATGTGTGCCTTTCCCACCAGGCCTCGCCCCCTTCCTTCCTCTGAAGCAGCACCATGCATAGAAACCAGCCTACTGTACAGAAGTAACACTTGTGTTTGGTGCTCCACCTACTTTTGCCTCTGGCCCCGCCCACCAGTGGCATATGGTCCTTGGAAAGGGATGTTCTCCACCCCTGAGGACATGGAATAGGGAACACAAAGAGTGCTCCTTGCTTTGGGGACAGGGGAGCTACCAGCACATCTTGATTTTTCTCAAGTTACACGTTGGACGGCACAGCTGCCATGGGTGCCTCCCATTCATCCCAGACCATGAACAGCAACCACAATGAGAAGCGATGCTTCCAAAGTTCATACCGAAGCAAGCAGGGCTCACGTCTTGACTTCAACTTTGCATGCAGCTCATGAGTTTAGCAGGTGGGGAGGAAAGGCCTACATAACAGGTCTCTGGCCCATTTATAACGATTCTGGCGAAGGCAGCAGGAACAGTAGCGACGTGTCATATTTCTCCTGCAATTCCTGCTGGGATGCAATTTAATGAAGTGCTGGGCTTTTTTAATTGTGTTTTTTTTCCCTCGGTGGGCCCGTCGAGATGAACATTTTTATTAACCTGAACTGTAATGAAGTAGGGTGGGAAGCTGGAGGCCTGTTGAGCCTCTGTGCGATTGCTTGGAAATGCTGGAGAGTGCCCTGCTGGCTACACACATACAAACACACAAACACACACACACACACACACACACACACACACACAGGGCTGAGCATTACAAGTAACCCCCTCTGCAACATTCATTGCCCAGTGCCAAATGTTGCCTGGAACTCCTTCAAACTGGAGCCCCAGTATTTATTGATTGATTGATTGATTGTACTTCTCTGCCGCTTTCCATTCAAATGAATCCCAAAGTGGCTTGCAAACAATAAACAACAATAACATAATAAAATGTAACAGAACATCATAAATACAGCATAAATAATACAGAATAATTAACAAATTATCAGTAAAGCAACTGCGATCTATAAAACACTCTTAACAAAGCAGCAATTAAAAAATAAGCTAAACATCACAATTACAGTGAAAGTCATATTTTATGATTAGCAAATGAATATGGCATTTATAACCTATAAAACAATATTAACAACATTAACAAAATAGCAATTAAAAAACAAGCTAAGCGCTTTTTAAGTTCATACATACACTCTTCATGCCCCTGTGACTCATAAACCTCCTGTAAAATACAGATGACGCCCATTGTTAAGCCAACTCAGCCAGAATCTGTGCTGGCTTGGGGTCCTTGAGTTGTGGGGCCATGGTGGAGACACTGGAGCTCTTGGGCCTACCACCAGTGGCAAGGTGGATGTTGACTCCAGGTAACCTACACAGGCACTGTTCATGAGGAATTCGCCCATGTCACTCGCAATAATCAGGGGGAACCATTGCCACTCAGGGAACTCCAAGATGATCCTGTCCCTCTGGAGCAGTGAGTCTTGGCTGCATTTGGTGTAGAGGTCAACCAGGAGGTCCAACAGCACCTCCATGCTTAGGACGCTCTCACTGCCCCACAGGCCATCCACCAGCAGCTGCTCCAGCTTCTTCAGCAAACACCTTGGCCCATATGTTGGTGGGGCAGGAGGCGGCTGCTGAGGGGAGAGAAGGGAGAGAGTGCTGAGGGACTGGTCGAATCCACCAAACAGTGTGGGAACCCAGAGGGAGGGAGGGTGTGTCACAAGGAAAATGAATTGATGTTGATTCTTATATATTTGTACTGTAACTTTGCAGTAGCGTAACTTTCTTATGTGTAACTGTGTGTGTTTTTGTAATATTTTGTTTAAGTTGTCTGCTGTTGCTTCAGAGTTGTTTTTTGTGCGCCGCTTGGAAATATGTTAATGTATTAAGTTGGATAGAAATTAAATAATTTAAGCAAGTCGCAATGAAAAGTCAGGTGAAGAGGCAAAGTCAGAGCCGTCCATAGTCAGAACTGGCATAGGCAGGAGATCCACTCACAGGCAGGGCCCAGATCTAGTACGAAAGCATTGTTCCCACAGCTCTTCCAGTCCCATACTGGCAGGCTGGAGCTACAGCTGCTGGAGCCATACACCAACTTCCCCTTCTCCTATCAACTTCCCTTTCTCCAGAGGCCTCTATGAGAGGAGGGTCTTAACTCCCAAGGAGATCTTGACTCACAATGGATGGACCAGGTTTCTGTCTAGCATTTAAGGTACCATTTTTCCCTCAGGCTTGAGACCCATTTGGCTTTGCTTGCAGAGGCCGAACTCATCCTGGATGCAGATGGCCCCTCCTTAGTCACATCACAGCATCCCAGCTCTTCACCCCAGAATGGAGCCTGTCCCAGGGCTTGGGGTAAGGCTGGAGCCTCCTGGGCCTCCTGTGATGAGGATTACGCTGGCTGGGGTAGGTCAGGCAGGACCAAAACCAGAGGGTTCCCAAATGCAACAAAGGGGATTTCAACCAAACTTTAGGAAGAACATCCTGGTGGTATGAGGTGTTTGACAGTAGAAGGGACTGCCTTGGAAGGCAATAGGGTTCTTTAAGCAGAGGCCGATTGACCCCTATCAGGGTCGCTGTAGTAGGGGATTTCCTACATTGCCCAGCGGGTGGACTATATGACTTCTGAGGTCCCCTTTGATTGAGTGTGGAGAATCCGGTTCCCCCAGTGCCTCTTCTCCCCCACACCTTGCTATTCCCCCAACCAGGATCAACACTCTGGACACTTGACACAAGGAAAAAACACTCAGGTTGAAATGAAGTAATCTTTCTCCAAGTACAGTCATTTGGAAGGAAAATATAGGCTTCTCGGTGATTGCAAATGCTCCGGACTCCCAAGACTGTCACTTCCATTCCAAGGATAAATGTTTTCAAAGGCAAAGTGTGTGATTACAGGCTGCCTGGCGAGGAGCCCAATTGTATCTTAATAGCTGACCTTGTTGTGATGACGGCAATTCTGCTTGGGTGAAGATGCTGCCCCAGTTTGGACAGGTCAGTGTCTGTCACTCATGTCCCCAGGCTGTCGTTTGTGAGCGGTCCCTTTCTGCCGTGCAAACCGCGGAATTCAAAGGGCAGCCTGCTCAGCCCAGCAATTGACTTGTTCTTGGTTCACTCTTCTGGTCAAGGCATGGCAAATCCGTATCTCTCAGGAATAGGGGGTGGGCAACCATGTCAATTTCAGGTCCCATCTGCACTATACAATCAAAGCAGCATCATAGCACTTTAAACAGTCTGACTACCACCAAAGGATCATGGGGACTGCAGTCTGCTAAGGGTGCTAAGTAGCCTTAGGAGACCTCTATTCCCCTCAGGGAACTATAGTTCCCAGGGTTCTTCAGATGTGCTGGTTGTCACCAGTGCTCCTCCTGTGGAGCACAAAATTGAGAGCCAGTGTGGTGTAGTGGTTAAGAGTACTCTGGTGAACCGGGTTTGCGTCTCCGCTCCTCCACATGCAGCTGCTGGGTGACCTTGGGCCAGTCACACTTCTTTGAAGTCTCTCAGCCCCACTCACCTCACAGAGTGTTTGTTGTGGGGGAGGAAGGGAAAGGAGAATGTTAGCCGCTTTGAGACTCCTGAAGGGGAGTGATAAAGCAGGATATCAAATCCAAACTCTTCTTCTCTTCTTCTTCTTCGGGGAGCAGGGAGGGCTTTGACCAGCCAGTGAGAGGAGCTGAGCAGGAGGAGGAGGAGGAGGAACTGGAATCGGACACCATCTTGTCACCAAGAACCAGGAACCACTTTCATAGGTGCGATCAGACAAATCCATCCAGGCAGAAAGTGTGCTTACACATGTGGCAGCCCCATGACGCAAGAGTGTTTCGCGAGTGAACTCTGCCCACCTCTTCTCTAAAAGCTTGGCAGCAGGGGCACAACAATTGGTAAGTCTTTATTGCTTCTGATCTCTTCTGCATCTCTTGCCTTGCTTGTGTGCTTTGGATTCTTGACGTCTGCACCCAGCGCTTGCTGCTGAGCCAGTACTGTTGTCAGCCTGAATAAAACTCTCTTCATTACTCTCAAAGTAAGAGTTGCTATCATCGTGCTTTGGGGCAGAAGCGTGACAGCCAGAACATTTGTGGGTTGAAAAATCACAGGGTTTCAGCAGGAAGTTATGCACTGGTTGGAAATGCAGCAGTATTACTACTCCACAACTTTGGCAGACACATTGAAAGTGGGGTGACATATGACTGCCCCAATGGTGTTGTGAGTACAAATCATCACAAATGTGCAATAAAAGGGGTGTCTGGAGTAGGAATTTAAAAAGGCATTGATTTCTGTTTGGCCCCATGTTTGTCACATGCAGTGCTGTTTCCGTTCGGCTGCAAATTGGGTTCCAACCCATGTTATACCTCTCACCGTCTTCTGTCACAGGATTTTACATAATTAATTACACAATAATTAATTAATTACGCAATAATTGCATTATTTTGCATTGTTCTTTTCAATGCAAAGGAAATGCTGTGCAAATGTACAGGGAGTAATCAATTTTGTATTGTTTGTAGACTAAAAACAACAGCGAATACTGATGATGATGATGATGATGATGATGATGATGATGATATATTATTTATACCCCGCCCATCTGGCTGGGTTTCCCCAGCCACTCTGAGTGGCTTCCAACAAAATATTAAAATACAATAATCCATCAAACATTAAAAACTTCCCTAAACAGGGCTGCCTTCAGATGTCTCCTAAAAGTCTGGTAGTTGTCTTTCTCTTTGGCATCTGGTGGAAGAGCGTTCCACAGGGCAGGTGCCACTACCAAGAAGGCCTTCTGTCTGGTTCCCTGTAACGTGCTTCTCACAGTGAGGGAACTGCCAGAAGGTCCTCGGCGCCTTCATATTATGATACTGATCATAATATCTTAATTGATTTCTGTTTTGGACATGAAATGAGTAAGTGAACATTGACAACTTCCAGCCCTGTTTCTGTTTCCAACAGAATTATCCTGCAGCTCTAGTCTGGAGAGGCTCTGAGTGAATGATGCCACCATAGGAAAAGAACAGACTTTCTAGGGTGTCCCTTCAATCCTGGTAAAGGACAGAACCTCTTCTACTTTGTTTATACTTCCTCTCCAGAGCCAATATATATTGCTCTTCTCGCAGCTATTTGGTTGCTTTATCTAATCTCAATGAGATCTTGACAAAGCCATGCAAAAATTACCCCACTGAGTATTGCTTCCATTGCTTTAGAGGAATTTAAGCAATTTTAGCTCCATAATCTTTATCTTCTGAAGAGACCTTTTTCTTCTGGCCTCCTTATCCTCCTCACTGTATATTTTTATACTCTGCGATAGCGCCGTCCAGATCTTTATCTATAATCGGGCTCCGCTCTTTTCTCCAAACCATCTGCCTCTTGATCAAGCCAAAAAGCCCCATTCTTTCTAACTGATAGCAGAGATCTCCATATCCGGCCGTTCGTTTCCCCTGTCTGTCCACCGAGATGCTGGCTGCCGCCTATTCCAGTCTGTCACCGCCACTGCAATCAGCGTCCCTTCTGTTTCTGAGAAGGTGAGTGCCGGCATTTATGAGCCAAAATGGCACCACCCACACACATAAGAGGGGAGGTATCAAGCAGACCTGGGAGAATGCCAAGCTTCACAGAAATGCAAGCAAACCTTTGGACAGACTCCGTGCGATAGAGCATTTCTATTTGGTGACTGCACTTCTTCTACATTTCTCCTCTAAATGATGTACCAGCCCAATAGAAGACTTCAGAGACCTTCAGTTTCTCAAAGATTTTTGCTGATACTGCTTGTTGCTGTATTTAATGTTGTTTATTATTGCAAACCTAGACAGCATCTTAAAAAGCAAAAACATCACCTTGCCAACAAAGGTCCGTATAGTCAAAGCTATGGTTTTCCCTGTAGTAATGTATGGAAGCGAGAGCTGGGCCATAAAGAAGGCTGATCGCCGAAGAATTGATGCTTTTGAATTATGGTGTTGGAGGAGACTCTTGAGAGTCCCATGGACTGCAAGAAGATCAAACCTCTCTATTCTTAAGGAAATCAGCCCTGAGTGCTCACTGGAAGGACAGATCCTGAAGCTGAAGCTCCAATACTTCGGCCACCTCATGAGAAGAGAAGACTCCCTAGAAAAGAACCTGATGTTGGGAAAGATGGAGGGCACAAGGAGAAGGGGACGACAGAGGACGAGATGGTTGGACGGTGTTCTCGAAGCTACCAGCATAAGTTTGACCAAACTGCGGGAGGCAGTGGAAGAGAGGAGTGCCTGGCGTGCTCTGGTCCATGGGGTCACGAAGAGTCGGACACGACTAAATGACTAAACAACAACAACATTATTGCATAGAAAATTGGGTAGGTTTGCATTGAAGGAAACCAAATTTATCCCTTTAGGCCACCATCACATCTCATCTGACCCTTATTGAGCTCCTCTTGGCCAGGGTTGGCTCTAGCATTCTGGGGAATCCTTGAGAAAGTACATTCTGGAAAGACCTCTTGCACATCAGCCATTGGGATTACTTAGGCTGGATCTACACTGATCTATTTAAAAACTCTAAGAAAAGAAAAATGTCGCAATGCAATTTTCCATTGACAGCACCCCCGGTGTCACATTTTTATAGCACATTTATAACATTATAACTCACCAGTGTAGATTAGTCCTCAGACTACATTTACCAACAGTTTGTTCCATTTCTCCAGTGTTGCCTTAACTGAAAATTCCCACATGGTATTTGAGCTTTCACCCAATGTAAAAGCCACTTCCAAGGAATATCTTGAATGCTTAGCACTGATTTCCATATTTTGATTCCGGGGGGGGGGGATACATCTGCAGCCCCCTTAACCCAGAAACTCACAGAGTAAAGTGATGGACTTTGAGTGATATACTGGCCTCCAGTTTTTTTCCTGCTGTTTTCATGAGGGAATCGTGGGGCAACAGAGGCACACATGTGGAAAGGATCCAGTGATGTTTGTTGTGCCATGCCACGCTCACTGGTGTGAATGGAATTTAGCAGAACATGGCAGTAT
The DNA here is from genome assembly GCF_964188315.1 of Podarcis muralis. Taxonomy (NCBI): domain Eukaryota; kingdom Metazoa; phylum Chordata; class Lepidosauria; order Squamata; family Lacertidae; genus Podarcis; species Podarcis muralis. The sequence continues at coordinate 68,773,840 of NC_135661.1, read as the reverse complement.
ATTGGTCAAAAGGCCACAGTGCCATAATGCAACAGGTACTGAAGTGTGAAAGGAAAGCTAGAAAATGAGACATTATATACAGGAAAAGCAACATAATACTGAACACAGAACCAATTAAATAGGGGACTAGGCAGGGTGTTGGAGCCCTGGCAGCTGCCTGGAGTGTTGTGTGGCGACGATGGACCAGGCTCAGTCTGACCATCACATTGAATGAGACAGTTGCCTCATGTAACAGATGCTCGCAGGTGAAGAGCAGCAGAAAGGCGTTGGAGGAGAGAGCTCTCCTGTGTCCTCTAAGGCCGCTCTCTGCTCTCAAGCATGTTGTGCTGTTGAAGTGAGGTTCATCTGCCAGTCCAGTCAGCTTCTGTAAGCAGACCAGGCACTGCAAGGGCAGGAGGTGCCATCTTGTCCTTCGCCGCATGCAACAAAAAGTCTTGGGCCGGCCTTGGCTGAGGTGAAATCTGAGCAAGGGATTTCCCTGCTCCATCTCTCAGTCGCTAAGATACGCCAATTCCTATTGCTGCCATGGATTTGTCACGAGCTGTCATGTTATTAACAGATGTTGATCTGCTCTAATGTGACAGTTTGCGTTGTGTTTATGCTGTTGTGGGCTGCTTCGGAGGAACGGAGGAGAGGTGGGATAACAATATTTTATACAAGCAAATAAATGCTGAAGCTGATTCCATATGGGATCTTTTTTTTTTATGAGGACAGGATGCATAATCAGTGCGTTTCTGCTTGAAGCCTAGGAGCCACACATACCAGGTCTTCAAGACATGCTGGTCCCCCAATGAAAGTATAGGCTAAGGCAGGGGTGGGAAACCTTGGCCCACAGGTCTGATTTAGCCTGCCAGGCATCCCTGTCTTGCTCTGTCTGGGGCTTATTAGTGATGATAGCTGGATAGAAGCTCCAGGCTGAGTGGCACGTTATCTCTGGCACATATCGGCTGCTAGGTAGAAACAGCAGAGGGAGGCCATTGCCTTCCAGCCATGATCAAGGACTTCCCAAGAGCTTGGGACCAAGTTACTTGAAGAATCACCTTACCCACTCTATGCCAATTTGACCACTTCAGTCTGGTATTTCTATGAATGCCACATAGTATTAATTTCGCTCTTGCAAGGAATCTACCCTTCAGTGTGTGGTAGCATCTACACTCTGCATCTTTCTGCCCATTGATATTATGCAGGGATCTTCGCTGTATAATTTTTGTGCCTGCTAAAAAATTCTTCGTTTAGGCAAGCCTATCCAAGCACCTGATTTTGATATATATTTTAACATGCAATCTTTTTTTTATTATGCAATTTTTATTTACAAAAAAAAACCACCGCCTGCTGCTTTTACTTACATTTTGGAAGTGTTTGGGTCAACTTATTTTTACATCTGATTGTCTTGTGATGATTAAGTGGTTATATAAATCATATTAAATCAGTAAATAAATAGTCAAATAGGATGCGGGACTTTGTGGGCATTTGGCCTGATCCAACAGGGGTCTTAGGTTTGTCGAGACTGCAGATTTCAAACCCAAAAAGCTCATGAAGAAATTGCAATGCCCATGACAAACTGAATAGAGTTTCTCAAGTAAAGAGGGGAATGAATGGATTCCTGTCCTACCACTCCCAATGCAATAACAGGCTTTTTTAAAAATAGGCTGAAGCCAAAAGATAATCATTAAAAAACGTAAGTCTGCAAGGAGGCCAAAGGGTTCATCCTCCGACTCCGTGACATGATGCATCGGAAGCCTTTAGCCAAGGTGCCATCCAAGATTGAAATCACAATTCCATGATGCCTGCCGTGTGTCTCATCAATTTCAATACCAGTCAAGGCTCTGAAATTGACAAGAAAATTCTCCCAGGCAAGCAGCGTAATATTTCAAATTAAAGAGCGACGTAACATAACATTCTAGAATATTGCTAAGGCAAGCCATATATTTTCTGGAAGTGCCTGAAGACTTCAAGAAGCAGCATCGTGAGTAAATTAGTGAAAGCAAATACAGGCAGCAACGGCTGGTGCCCACGGGAGCTGGGAGGGCAGGAGGCCAAGGGTATGTGTGGTGTAGTGGTTAAGAGCAGTAGACTCGTAATCTGGTGAACCGGGTTCGCGTCTCCGCTCCTCCCCATGCAGCTGCTGGGTTACCTTGAGCTAGTCACACTTCTTTGATGTCTCTCAGCCCCACTCACTTCACAGAGTGTTTGTTGTGGGGGAGGAAGGGAAAGGAGAATGTTAGCCGCTTTGAGACTCCTTCGGGTAGTGATAAAGCGGGGTATCAAATCCAAACTCCTCTTCTTCTGTGTGGAGCCAGAGCCAAGGACAGGTAGAACCAACCAGTTCTAGTTTTGTCTCCATCTTCCTCTCTGCTAGGTTCTACAACAGCATTGAGACTAAGCACCTGAGACTAAAGAGCAGGGGGCAGCAACCTAAGACCCATGGGCCACAGGGGGTTGTTTAACTGGCCCACAAGCCATCCCCGAACTGAGGCGCCCGCTCGGCGAGTCCTTGCACACTGTGCTAAACCAGTGGAGTGCGGCGTAGGGACTCGCTTCCGCGGCACCTGAAATTGCGTCTGTGCATGTGCAGACGCCGGGAATTGTGTCTGCGCAGATGCCAGAAATCGCGGGCGCAATCTGGCCCATGGAGGGATCTCCACTGGAGTGAACCGGCCCAGGCGAGGTAAACCTTGCCAACCCCTGCTAAAGAGGATGGAGCGGGCAGGACTAGCTATAAGCAGGCAGGTGCCCCAATTCTTCCCCCAAAACACACAAGCTAAGTCTCTTACTGGTAAGTAAGCAAAACACATTTCTTCAGACAAGTAATGGTCCAGGCTGTGCTGCAAACATAGGACTCAGAAGTCGTAGTTCAGCAGCTCAAGAGCAGGGCAAGATGTTCAGAACTGGACAGAGACAATACAGATGTCCCAACAAGGTTCCACGCCCTGCCCACCAAGCTTTGAAAGATGAGACTTGCTTGCCTTGCTGGAATGTCGGAATTGCAAATGTGCGCTCCTATGGGGTGGGTGGGCCTGCTCCCATCAGCAAAGGAAGTGCTTGGTTCTGGGTGACAAGGTGGCACCCTGATTCCTGTTCAGTAGTTACAGCCTCCAGTTTTGCCTTCCCCTATTGGCTGATCCAAGCCCTCCCGAGCCTCTTCTGTGGCTCTTCACTCCGCAGGAAAGTCATGAGGTGACAGCCACCTTCCCTGCTGCCACTTCCAAAGTGGTTGAAGTCAGGGAAGAAAGGGGGAAATCCCCCATCCTCCAACCCAGAGGTTCTCAGCATCCATCTCCCTACCTCCCATTACTTCGTCCTCCTGCATCAGATCCTGCCGATCCAACACAATCCTGACAGTACTGTGGGGTTCCCGACAGCAGGCAGAGGGGACTGGCTAAGACTGAGGTTGGTGGGGCAGGGAACAGACCAGTCTCCACTCAGTACATAATTCCTTCCAGGAAAGGGAAAACGGGAAAGGTGAGGTATGTTTTGTTTTGCTTTTGCATCTGGATGCCTTGCGGAATGTTGCAATGCAGGAAGTGCATGTTTGTTCAATTAAATATATTTATTGACTTGTTTTCTTAGCCAAGATTGGCTCCCAAAGCTGCTTACAATATAAAATCTGCATAAATGACTGCTAAATCTGGTCATAACAATCCAATAATTGCCTGGTCGGGATTCTATGCTATGCAGTGCTATTCTCCAGTGTGTGTGCAATGTAAGGTAAGTAACCTAAGGCCTTAAGTTGCCCAGCTGGCCTCTGCATGTGGCTAGTGCCCATGAGATGATAGGGCGGAAAGAAGGGAGGCCAACACTAGGTGGTGCCAGACCTACCGATAGGCAGAACCAATGACAAGCAAAGTGCTGAGCTCTTTAAGGGCAACACTGAGACGAAGAAAGAGGGAACTGGCAGGCACTGCCTCCCCCTGGCCTGGTTGTAAGAAATCAGGAAGGTAGACGCTGCCTGTGGGTAGACTGAGGTTGGCAGGGAAGTGTCTGAGATGCAGGGATTTGAACCTGGGAGCTTCTGAGTGCAAAGCAAGTTCTCTACTGCTTAGCTATGACCATCTGTATACTCTGAGCTACATCCCATTCCTGGTTTTTGACCTATGAGCAAATCCACTGCTCACCCTGTGATGCCATTCACAATGGACACATTCCTCCATGAGAAGAGTTCTGGGTCTGCTACAACTGTCCTCAGAGTTTCCTTGCCTTCCTTTAGTGTGCCTTGGCGTCCCACTTCTTTGTATGGGGCAATGCTTTCTTTACTCCTAGAGTTCTGCCGAGATAAATTCATTAACGTCTGAGAGGTTCCTTTGACACCATAGTGATTAACAGGGTCTGCCCAGAATAGGCAGTAGATAACCATTCACCTGGCACAGCTGCCAATCAATCAGGATCCTCCTTACATAACAACTGGTGCTTCTATTAACTGCTAGATGAGCATTCTGTTCTTTATCTCATCGGCCGACAGTCAGTCTTCATCCATCCACAGCTTGCTGTCAAATCCCTTTATGCCAGCAGTGAAACATTGAGAAGCAGTACAACACTGGGGTGGGTGGGTGGGTGGGTGGGTGGGTGGGGGATCTAGAGAAAGTCTGGAAAAAGATTTCCCTGCAAATTAAAATATTGTTTAAGATTCAACTCTGTATTAAAAATATAACTAGGAAAGGCTGATGCTCTATAGAAGGCTTGGAGAACCGGTGGCCTTCCAAATGCTGTCACACTACAACTCCCATCAGTCTCAACCAACATGGCTAGTAGTTGAATAAGTTGTTTCACACCAGCTGCAAAGAGAAGCCTAATGTTCATCAGCCTTGAGTCCTTAGATGTTGCTATCCTACAACTCTATCAGTCCCAACCATCTTAGGCAATCGATGGAGATGAATGAAAGCCATAGTTCAACCAAAGGGATAGCCCACACATGCACACACCAATTTACAGATGTTCCAAAGAAGGTGCAGATGTCAGGGGTAAGGCCAGTAGGCTATTGACAACAGAGCACACAGTGTTGGTGCCAGGACCAGCAAGACACACCTATGGGGCCAACGGGGTGTGTGACATGAGGATGGAGTCAGTGGGGTGGTCAACATGTGGATGAGAAGTCATGAAGAGTGACCTTGCAGCCTAGCCTACCACACAAGGTTGTTGTGGGGATAAAAGGGAGTGCCATATAGGCCACCCTGAGCTTCTTGGAGTAAAGCTGTTGTAATGACACATCACAAAACCCATAAATAAAGCCAAGGAACAATAAGCGACCGCAGCTAGCTGTATCTTAGGTCAAGTTGTCAGTAGGACCTGTATGCTGCTTGGGAACATAAGAAGTGAGGTACATAAGAGAAGAAGAACCTGCAGTGCTCTAGAGGCGGTTGGACTCCAACACCCACCATTCCTGGCCATTGTTCACACTGGCTGGGGCTGATGGGAGTTGGAGTCCAACAACATCTGCAGGACCACAGATTCCCCATGCCAGATACAAGGGTGCTACAGTGAGTCAGGTGGAAAAGCCACCTACTCCAACATCATGTTGTGACAATCAGATGCCTGTCAGGAGGTGAAAAGCAGGGCTTGAAAGAAACAGCTCTCCCCTATCATTTCTCTCCAGCAACTATCAATCAACAGTAGGGTTGCCAGACCTCCAGGTCAGACCTGAAGTCTCCAGGTTTGCCTGACCCCCCTCCAGGTGCCAGGTGAAGAGCTTGACTCTCCAGGTGGACAGAAGTGTCTTTAGTAATATTTAAAAATAAGAAGAAGACAGTGCATTCAGCTTGCAAGCTTCATCCAGGCAGGAGCTGCCTGCATAGGCACTCTGCCCTCCTCCCCTCCCCTCTCCCTATTAACCTCCATCTCCAGGGCCTGCCTCCATAAAATCAGCAGGGGCCACCCCTAGGTGTCAGGTTTTGGCCCTATAACCTCACTGTCTGGAATGCTGCTCACCTGGCAACCCTATTCAGGCAGTATACTGCTTCTGAAGCTGGAGGTTCTGTTTGTGGAAAACAGCCATTTTGTAATCCACAAGTTCCAAAAAAAAGAAGCAAAGCCTTTCCAGTCCCTGAAGTGACTCTTGTACAAAGCCCCGCATTTTGTGCAAGGAGCACTGCGCTGGATTCCAGGAGCACCATGTGTAGGTGGGGAGGTTTTGGCTAAATGAACTAGGAGGTGAAAGAAATTATGAGATTGCCCGACACCTTAAGAGGCGTTAAATGAGGATTCGGGGATAAGCTGTGGATTAGGGAAAGTGCTTCTTTAAGCACAATGTAATTTTTTTATTAGGAAGTTCATGCATGCCTAATAAAAAGAAAAATCAATTGATCTTAAAGCCTTGCTTTATTTTCTGAATGGCGGTCTTTCTCCGGCTCCATTGTTTGCTTGTGAATGCAGCTCCAGAGCCTTAATAGCAGCTTTTCAACTTAGGCTGGGGAAGCAAAACAGTTGATCTTGATTCTCTCCTGCACAGACCAGGAAGCCTTTAGTTAATCAGGGACTGGGGTGGGAAGGTGTTTTTGTTTTTTTAAGTCGGCTTAAACACGGAACATAATGAGTGCAGAGCCTCTGTAGAAAAGATGAGGAGAGGAGGGAAACTGAAAAACAGTTCTCCCTCTTTCCCCTTGGGCATTTCAAGCAACATGTAGCCTGGGCATAGCTCAGGTGGTAGAGCATGAGACTCTTAATCTCAGGGTCCTGAGTTCAAGCCCCATGTTGGGTGAAAGGTTCCTGCATTGCAAGGGGTTGGAATAGAAGACCCTCGTGGTCCCTTCCAACTCTGCTGTTCTATGATTCTGTGTTCAGTTGGGGATCTCCTAGGCACCATCCAATAGGGTCTAGTTTGCAGAGCAGGCTGGTCCAGTAGGGCCAATGGGGCACGGCCACACCAACCACAATCTTCCTTCTGTCTGCCCCCAGCTGCCTGTCTTCTTATAACTAACCCAGGAGGTGGCATTGCCTCTCAGCCTCCTCTTTAGCCTTAGTGTTGCCCCTTACAGAACTTAGCAGGGAGGAAGGGGGTGGGGACAAATCTAGAGCTCCATCTGTCATTGGCTCTGGGCTCTGGTTCTGCCTGCTGTTGGGGCTTCCTTCCTTCCTCCCCACCAGTCTCAATAGGTACCAGTCACTACTGCTAGTTTGTAATGTCCTTCTTAGCATGTGGTACCCAAAACAGGAAGCTAAATACATCTCCCCGGGGTTGGGGATTCCAATGCCTGAATACAGGGAAGGAGAAGGTCCTCTTCCACATTTCCGCCAACTGAGCCTCAGGCAAAGGCAGGGCACAGGGCCGGCCCTACCATTAGGCAGAGTCGGGTGCCCACCTCAGGAAGCAGATACTAAGTATTCTCGAAGCTGCACGTCATGCTGGTTATGGAGAGCAGGAGTCATTGTTTCCCAGCAACTCCAGCCGGAGACAAGATTGCTGTTAAACAATGATCTCCCCACATCATGAGTACTTGCCAGGGCGATGTCATTCTGCCGTTTTAGTCACGCCGTGCAGCTGCATTCAAGGGTCCTTTAATTAAAATAAAATCACAATCAAGCCGGAGCAATTTCCAGCCTGACAGCCTAATATCAGGCTGATCTTAAAAAGAATCACAGGAGGAGTCAGGCCCCTTGCAGTGCCTGCTGGGAAATAGATGGCAAAATATGATGGGGAGGGTGTCTATCCTTTTCACAGCTTATCACTGGAAACAAAACAAAACTATTCACACATACAAAAAAGATTCATAGCTGCTTTTCATCTTACCACAGTTAAGTGCAGGCTCTGTATGTGGCAGCGGAGACGACAATGCCTGTCATCATCCTCTGTCAGAGGATAAAGCTCATAACTTTAAATCGTTCCCTCTATGTCCAATCATTAGGCTGTGAGTGCTGTTCTTTATAGGTAGGATGAATGACGTCACCCATTCACAAGAGGGAGTGATTAGCAGGCTTGAAGGGAACCCCAGCTTTTGCAGGACAAGAAAACATATTTCACAAAATAAGATCTAAGGGACAAAATATGCATGCATGGACAGCCAAAAAATCCAGTGAGGACTGGGTGTGTTCAGCTGGCTTGGAATGAGAAGTGATTGTTGGAGACAACAATGGAAACCTTGAGGAGAAGGGGATGGAATGAGATTCAGAAAAAGAGTTAGGAACGTAGGAAGGGCCAAGGAGGCCAAGGACCCATCTAGTCCAGCATTCTGCTCTCATGGTGGCCACACAGATGCCTGTGGGAAACCCACAGGGAGTTCAGAAGCATTGCTGCCTACAACTGTGGAGGCAGAGCATAGCCACCAGGCTGGTAGCCACTGATAGTGTTACCCTCCATGAATTTGTTCAACCTTCTCTTAAAGCCACCCAAGCTGGTGGCCACCCAGCTGTAGTTCCATAGTTTAACTATGCACTGCACAAAGTGCTTTCTTCTATCCATTCTGAATCTGCCACCATTCAACTTCATTGCATGTCCACAAATTCTACTGTTTGTTTGAGATATCTCAAGGCCCTTTAGCAGAACGAACATTCCCAGGGCTTCTCAGTAATGGAATCCTGACAGCAAACCAGACCTGAAAGTGGTTTAAATGTGTAGCATAGGCATGCCTTGAGGGCCATGTGGGAATTTAGCTTCTAGGGCCTGTTGTTGTTGTTGTTGTTTAGTCGTTTAATCATGTTTGACTCTTCATGACCCCATGGACCAGAGCACGCCAGGCACTTCTGTCTTCCACTGCCTCCCGCAGTTTCGTCAAACTCATGTTAGTAGCTTTGAGAACACCATCTGCAGTGATCATGGAGCCCAAGAAAGTAAAATCTCTCACTGCCTCCATTTCATTCCCTTCTATTTGCCAGGTGGTGATGGGACCAGTGGCCATGGGCCTAGGTTCTAGCAATCCAGGCCAGCTGCACACTGGATTCAGCTCTGCGACTTAACATCTTATCTCTCACTCCCTGTAGGCACATTCTAGAAAACCAGCATGAGCGAAGAACATAAACCCAAAAGTCCCCAGCATCAGCTCTTCTCTCGGCTCGGTGATTGACGCTGGGAGCGCCTCGTTCAAATGGCACATTATATTTATCACTACTGAGTTAAGTATAGTGCTGCTTTTATTTTTGCCATTCCAAAAAAGCTGTGCGCCTTCCAACTTCAGAGCTTTGTCAGCACAAATGAAGCCATGCTAAACAAAAAGAAAGAAGAGGGAATCTACATGCTCTGAACGGCTTTTGGTTCATCTTCATTCTCCTGCATGTGGTTGTTTGGTTGTTTCGTTTTTCTTTGGGCATTTTTCTTAACATATTGTTGTTACAAGCCACTGAGCGGTGAGAGACTCCGGGTTCAGTTTCCATCAGAATGAAGGTAAGCAGAGACTGTGGTGTCTTTGTGGTTTTATCTGCACATATACACAGTCTGAACATAGGATGGAGGCTCACAGCATTGACACCCCAACAGAACTTGCTTTTCCATTAGTCCCAGTTTAGGTTCAGCACAGAGCAAGACGTTTATCTGTGTCTCTAGCTGCTAGCCTGCTTACTGCTCACTCACACACAACTCTCACCTCTGGCTATTGTTCTCCTACATAGCACCCAGTGGTGGGTGGGGGGAGGCCCTCCCATAGGCTTCCATGGCACAGAGCAACTTCTCTGGTTATGCTAAATCGTGGCACTTAACTTGACGGCCAAAGCCATTTCTTTGACAAAGGAAGTGGTTGGCAAGCTTCTTCTTATGCATTCTACCCTTGCAGATACAGAACTGCAGGTTCTGGAAGGGGACCCAGGGTTTCATCCAGACTGGGGCCCCCAGCTCATATCAATATTTTATACTTCTGAATAGCAGCTTGTGACCTTCTCAGTGCCAGGAGTAGGGGTGAGGTTAATTTGGAGGAACCTGATTTGAACTATGAACTGAATGTGAACCAAACCAGACAAACCTGAACTGGAATCCGTTCCTTTTGGGGGCATGTTGAACTAGAACTAGCTCCTTTTTAAAATTAGCTTTCCAAACTCTGGTTACTTCAGAGAAAAGTCTTCATATGCAACACTCTGGATTTTCATACTTTTCCTCCATCTGCGTGCTGTGCTCTGGCCACCCTTGCATAACCCAAGACCGATAAATGGATTTACACCACCAATTAGTGTCACTATTTCTGTCAGGGATTATTCAGTTTTTAAATGTCAAGGAGTCCAGATCTTGCTTTCTTTTTTATCCCTCTGCTACCTGTGGTTGAAGTTAAAGAATGAATGCATTGATTTGAGTAGTGGAGCAGGGAAGGAGGAAGGGGGTTTTCAGACCTCTGAACAAATGATATCCTTGCTCCCTAGCAGGCCATCAGTGCATCCAGACTGAGTGCCACACAGCCTGCTGTGTCCCTACTAAACTAGCCTGCTCCCTTCAGGAGAATTATATTCCATCACCAGGATTGAAATAAGATTCTGGCTGTGTAGACACTCTGCATCCACTGTGTTCCTACTGCTGGTTTGAGATGTATATTATAGCGTACATTTGATATTAGCCACAATCAAAATCTATTCAGTTGTATCTTAGGAAATACTGCATTTTGGTGCATTTTTTACCCCAAACCAGCTTTGATCCAAATTGTGGGAAAGTATGATCTAGCTGCTTTTTAAGCCAGTAATGTGTATGCAGTTTGGTTGGCTTCTGTACATGGAGTGGGCAATTGCCTCAGGCTGCAAAATGTCTTGTACCCTGTTCAGACTGCACAAGACACAAGACAAAATGCTCCTTGATAGAAAACAATAAAAGGAAGTCTTTACAGAGAGCCAGTGTGGTGTAGTGGTTAAGAGTGGTGGACTCGTAATCTGGTGAACCGGGTTCAATTCCCCGCTCCTCCACATGCAGCTGCTGGGTGATCTTGGGCTAGTCACACTTCTCTGAAGTCTCTCAGCCCCACTCAGCTCACAGAGTGTTTGTTGTGGGGGAGGAAGAGAAAGGAGAATGTTAGCCGCTTTGAGACTCTTTCGGGTAGTGATAAAGCGGGATATCAAATCCAAACTCTTCTTCTTCTTCTTCTTACAAAGTGCACTGAAAAGTAAAATATAATGGAGAGGGGTTTCCAGTCTTGCCTTCTCTCTAACAAGCTAGTATTCTATATGTAGAATTTGTTCTGGTGTGTGTTTCATTACATGAGCTTCGACCTGAAGTGTCGCAGCTCAGACGTCAGTGACAATCAGATCTACAATTAGATTATAGCCTTGTGTGCGTACACACAGTAGAGAAAGAGAATTAGTAGATTTGACTCTTTTGTGCTTGAGGTCCCATCCTCTTTCTACATTTTTTGCTGTCTGAAGAAGACACGGGTGACAATCTCCCCACCCCCACCCCCATAATATATACATGGAGAAATTCAAGCAAGACCTTTTCTCCTTTGATGTAAGGGAACCCACTGTGATGTAAATTGAGAATGCCTATAACCAAGAATGCAGTTTGAAGACTGGGTCATTCCAAGGGTACCTTTACAGGAGAAGAACAAGTCTGTGATAGGTACATTTTGGGCTCTGGCACGCAACCAGATGAATTTGCTGTCTGAAATGCCTGCTTTGTGATAGGACTATCTTTGGTAGGAAGCCATCCACCACAGTAATGGGGTTTAACACCTAGATCTACCTTCTCTAACCTGGTGCCGATGTTTTGGATGATTAACCCAGCCGGCACAGCTGGTAGGAGCTATAGCCCAAACCACAGGCCATTAACCTGATCCAACAGGCTCTTCCTACATTCTTACTTTAAGGCAAGGAACCACGCAAACAATTTCTCCTCACCTGCCACCTGAAGAGCTATTATCCCAAGAAACCTTTGCAAAGTGAGCTCTGAAATGGCTCACAGGTGCATCATTTGTCAGGGCGTAACTGGATTACAGCAGTTGCCTTCCTAATCAAGGTTGCCCGCTGGGCATCGTTGAATTTCCTCTGACAGGTTACGCTGATCAAATCAGAGTTTGGTGTTGCTGAACTCAGTAGCTGCTTCACAGGGGTTAGGTAAGTCGCAGCGGGCAAGGGACCATTGCTGCCTCCCTAGAATGTTGACTTTGAGGTTAGAAGTAGGAGAAACAGACAGGTGGCCAGCAGAAGGAACAAGGGGTTTTAGCACAAAGGCTTCAGAGATCTGAACGCTTCCCTGTCCCATTGCAGCTAATCTTGTTACTTGGGGCAGCTTCATTCAGTTCCAAGGTCTGGAGGGTGAAGAAGGAAGCCAATGGGCTCTGGGGTGCTACTGCCATCTAGAGGAAGAAGCCAAGCATTGTGGTGGAAAAGGTTGCCCTTGCTGCCAGGTTGGCTTTGCTTCAGATTCTGTTCTTGTGGGTAGGGAGAGGTGGGGCAGGGAGAAGGAAAGAGAGGGTATTTGGTCCTTGCTTTTCCAAACCTTAGCTTTGCTTCTGGATTCTCCACGAACTGAACAAAAGCAGCTTTTTCAAATTTGCTTCGGTCTTTGATAACATGTTAGCAACAAAACATTGCAGCCCGGAGTGTTAGCATAAGAAGATCCTGGTGGATCCGTCTCCTCTGCTCCTGTGGCCCTGGCAGAGATGGAGCAGATCAGAGATCCAACCAGAGAGCTATTCTTAAACAGTTTCACTGGCATCCAGTTCACTTCCATGCCCAATTTAAGGTGCTCACACTATTGCGTAACGCCCTAAATGACTTGGGTCCCAAATATCTGAGAGACGGCTTCCTTCCCTACAGACCCGCTTGGGTGTGGAGTTGTGGAATTCCCTCCCCAAAGAGGTGCACCTGGGACCTTCACTATGCAATTTTCAGTGAATGCAGAATACTTACCTCTTTACCCTGATTTTTTGATGACTGAGGCATGTGTTTTCAGAACCCAACCTATTCTGGCAACTGCCACTGGTTTTCACTGGTTTTAATACTGAATTTCAAATTGTTAGAACCTGCCCTGGGGCCTGCTCATGAAGGACAGGTAGTAAGTTTAATAAATAACAGCAACAACCAGGAACCCAGGCTGGTAGTGTGGTAACCTCCATTTCTGCGACAAGAAATGCCCTGATCCAGAGGTTCCTCAGAATCACTGGGGGTTTGGAAGATAAGGCTACCAATAGCTACTAGCCATCATGGCTGTGTTCTGTCTTCTCTGATGGAGCTGGTATGCCTCTGAACACCAGTCCCTGGGTAACACAAGTAGGAAGAGCGCTGTTGCACTCAGATCCTGCTTACGGGCTTCCCACAGGCATCTGGTTGGCCACTGTGAGAACAAGATGCTGGACTAAACAGGCCTTTGGCATGATCCAGCAGAGATCTTATGTTTCGGGTCCAGGTCTGGGAGAGCTGAAGCCTTACAGACTCTGAAACTGCTATGAGAGAGAGAGGGAGAGGACTCATCCCCATTTCCACTTGTCCCGTGCCTAGAAAGCATGGGTCCGAGCAGTTTTGCCTTTGCCCCACTGCTTTCCCCCTAGAAAACCCACTCTTTATTGCTGAATTGGAACAAATGGCAGTCTGCAGAAAACCTGGTTGCCATTTGTTCAGATTCAGCGCTGAACCATGGGCTTTCCTGGGGGAAAGTAGTAGGGGGAATGGAAGTGTGGAAGTGTGTGTGTGAGAGAGAGGGGGGCGGGGAGCAGAATGTTCACCTGGGGAAAGGAGCGAAATTCTAAAGGCAGATTGCAAATCTGCACAGAGACCAGCCTGAAGCTTCGCTGCCCACACCATAGATGAATGAGTCCTTAAAATGGTGTGCGCTCTCTCTCTCTCTTATCCATCCCCAATGTCATATTGGCAACATTTTGCTTTCAGGACATGAACAGGCAGGAATTACTTGAATCAGTCAATGAGCATGATAAATCATGGCTTCATAATTAACAATAATGGTTATTAGCCAGGCAAAGCAGAAAGGAGCAAACAGGCTCATTTATCCTCCCGGCCAGGCGGTTCTGCTGGGGGAGGAGTGCAGGGAGGGGGGAGACTAATGAAGCCATGAAATGCTGTTTGTGCTTGGAGAGTCGTGCACCTCCGCCTTTCTCAATGAAAGAAAGAAAGAAAGAAAGAAAGAAAGAAAGAAAGAAAGAAAGAAAGAAAGAAAGAAAGAAAGCCTCCCATAAGAACGTAAACAAGATTTGTGTGTCCTTTTTTAAAAATAATAATAATTGTAGCTTCAAGAGATGAAAATGCTCTTAATCACGGGAAATTGTGCTTGTTAAAAAGAGAGCGAGAGAGAGAAACATTAACCAAAAAAAAAATCATAAATTGTCTGTCAGTACTCATTTTCAAACACATACATTTGGACCAATATGCAAGAGATTCTCATTTTGCCAGGGTAATTAGGTCTTTAACCATTTCAGTGGGGAAGAGAAGCAGATGGCAGATGGAAGGGGCACATGATGAGTGGTGTCCTGCTTTTCACACGCAGTGATCCTGATAAATGCATGCCACAAGTCGTAAAATGGGAGGGAGGAGGCTGGAAAGAAGAGAAACTGGGGTGGGGGGGTGCAATCCATCAAGCATCTCAGTTCCTCCTACATGTCACTCAAAGTAGAACCACTGGAATTAACAGACATACCTTCATCCGAATGGGTTTAGTCTGAACAGGATTAGCATGGGATACAACCATGGCATTTCTGCAGAGACCCACAGGATGAAGTCGTGCCACCAAGGCAGAGGTCAAGAGCTGCACTCAGCAGAAGGCCCAGGAGCAGTGCCAAAGGCAGCAGGGCTAGCTCACCACTTTTTGAAGCAAGTGAAATGTATACCCCGCTAGTGGTGTAGCGTGGGTTGCCAGTGCCCAGGTCCACACAGAAGGGTGGGAGGGAGGGGAAACGGACAGAGTACGCATGCACATTCAACTGCCTAACAGTGTTTGCGTAACTCAGGAGATCACAGCCACAGAGATAAGAAAAGAAGAGTCGATTTGTTGTATGGAGAGGTTACTTCCTGGTTTGCAGGGAGAAGACATTTTCAACAGAGCCCAATGATGGAAGTTCTATTGAGGCAGCAAAAGGTATTGAAATGTTGCACCCCTAATAATTTTGTGCCCAGGGCAACTGCCCCTGTGGCCCCCCTCCCACACAATGTCACTGTACCCCTCTTTTCATTACAGCTCTCAAGGCAGCATACAGAAAAGCAAAGAAAAAACCTACAGATGTACCAAATTTAGAACATAGGTTAAGAGAAGTGTCTTAACCTTTGGCCCTCCTGATGCTTGCTGGGCTACAACTCCCCTCATTCCTGATCATTGGCCGTGCTGACTGGGGCTGGTAAAAGTTACCAAAGCTGAAGGGCCACAGGATCCTTCCTATCATTCCAATGAGTGTGGGAGCCGTAAGACCATTAAGTCCAGAGTCTAAAATAATGCCATTGCACCACTAATAAGATGTTTCCAAGACTTAGACTGCGTGCACGTCTTGCACTGAAAGCACATATAAAGCATATAACTTCCCCAAAGAATCCCGAGGACAGTAGTTTACCCTTCACAGAGCTACAATTCCCAGCTCTACAATTCTTTGGCAGTTTTCAAATGGGTTCTCGCCAACCACAAGCATTCGTGTAACAGGGACAAAACCAGAAGCGGAAGATTAATCAGAACTGGCACAAGACACTGGGCGGCCATTGATTTTTTGTTTTAAAAGTCTTCATGTAATATGATCTGAATACAGATTTATTCCGCTCAATATTTATTATTATCCCCACGCCTTGCTCTGCGAGTGCATTGAAAAGTGGGCAGGAAGATTGTCTAGATCAAAGCACTATATGAATATTAATTGCATCACTCAATGCCTTGTTGAGTGAATATTTTAATTATTACCTCCAGTTTAATGCAGTGAACCTAGACAAGGACACACAGTCAGAAGCCTGTGCCGTGATCCGGTAAGGAAGTTCTATGTACACAAGCAGGCTTATTTGTATGCAGTAGATCCACATTACAGTGCTCATTTGGGCCCCATGAAACCACCTGAATCAAACAACTCTCTCCTTGACCTCTCTCCCAATACAATTCTAGGCAGTGGAGGCATTGCCCCACCAATCTCAATCTGCCCTCCCCCAGCTCCCACCTGCATGCCTCATTATTTACAACCAGCCTAGGTAGTAGTACTACCTGCCAGCTTCCTTCTCCTTAGTTTCAGTGTGGTCCTTGCAAGGAAGAGGATGGAGACAAAACTAGAATCAGTTGGCTCTTCCTACCATTGACTAAGGATCCTCTTACTCTTTGGGCTACCTTCATTCCATCCCACCAGTATCTCTGGGCACCAGCTATGACCTGTTGTAGGAATGGGGAAGGAAATTCAGAAAGTTTGTATTTTGAAGTGGAATTTGATCCACATCTCCTGGGGTTGTACATGGATGAGATATGAATCCACACTCTGTCCAAGGCGCCCTGTGCCCCGTACCTAATCCAAAGAGTACAACACTAAAGGAGGGCCCTGGCAGAAGCTGGGGGACACCATGGGGTGGCTCCCCTGAGCGATCAGGGAGAAACAGACACGGAGGCAAGCAAGAGCACCCAGGTCACAGGATGGAGTGTCTTGCAATGATCTGGAAGACCCGAAGAAGGAGGAAACTAGTGGAGGGTGGAGAGTGAGCCCTGAACAGAAGGAGGAGCTGCTAGCAGAAGCCAATAGGGATTAAAGAGAGCCCTCCATGCCTTCTTCCCTTCTTCCCCACTGCCACTGTCACCTTGAACACATCAGCCAGGCAAGCTGAGTTGTCAGAGGAAGGAGCAGTGGACACTGAGGTCAAGAGACACCAAGCCTCTTGGATGTAGCATGAGAGCGATGTTGGGTAGGGCTGCCATACATCCGGAATTTCCTGGACAATGCTGGGATTTGGCTGCCAAAAGTCACGTCTGGGCAGAATTTTCTTCAGCTGGTTCAAATGTCCAGGAAAAACCCAAACGTATGGCAACCCGACTTAAAAAAAAAAAATGCTCAAGAACTTGGGGGGTGGGGGTTGCAAAAAAAAAACTTCTAAACTTTTGTGTCCAGATTTCCACTTTCTGAAATATGGCAACCTTAATATTGGGTCACGAGGAGAGAGATGGTAGGTCAAGACTGGGAGTAGCACTGAGTCAACAGGAGGGAAGGGAAAGGCTGCAGGCCACCAAGTCAGATCAGGGTCTGAGGGGGTTGAAATGTGGAGGTTAAACCACTATTGGGGGGGGCGTGATTGGCCTGATTGCATCTGAATCCCCCTCCCCAGACCTCATTGCCAAACACTGACTGCAATACACTCCTACTCAATGCCGTAAGTGGTCCAAGTGCTGCTGACTCTTTCATTATTATTTTTACAGTTATGCCTTCCAGTTGGTGGTGGTCTGCAGCTCCCACCATCCTGCATGCTGTCCGGGGCTGATCAAAGTTGCAGTCCAGCAACATCTGGAGGGCCACAAGTTTCCCACTCCCATTTCATGGGTACTAACTACCCAAAGCAGCTACTGTGCAGGGCTTCTACCACACACATTGAAGGTATTGCTGCAGTTTACCCAAGGAGTGGCAGGTCCTGATGACATGCTGACTGTCACACTCAAGTAGATTTTATTGGGGGGAGGGGATGACTGCTCCAATGGCCACATTTCCAGTTTTTACTATATCAATACTCTTGTTGTGAACCACCGGTGTAGAAATGTTTCTGTCTTCCTATATGCATAAAATGTAAGGCTATCACCACACTGCAGTTTTGTATGGCCACCAATCATACCATACCGCCATACCAACTTCAACATGAGAGCACTACAGGCAAACAGGCAGGCAAGTGAGCATGCAGAACAGGTAGCAGACAACCCAGGTGACTTGTTTAGTGGAAGTGGGGAGGTACTTGACAGAGCAGTTTGGCAAACCGCTCTGTGAATCACCTCTGCTCCTCCATTAAATGCTGATACAGCAAGGTTCAACTAAGGGGGCACTTCAGAAAACAGTCCTCTGCTTTCTTATGGAGGGAAGAGAGGGGCAAGCTGGGGGGGGGATAAGCACAGAGGTAGGTGAGTGATAAAATGAGGGGGTTGGTCAGGTATAAAGGCAGGGGTTGGCCAGGTGTGGGGGAAGGTTGGCAGGTAGCTGGGGTTGATAATTGGAGTGAGCAGGGGCAGCAGCCCTTAGTAAATAAGCAAAATATTTGAACACATAGACAGTCTAAACTAAAGAAGAAACCTCCTAAGACAGAGGTGAAAAAACCTTTTCCAGCCCCAGGACCACATTCTCTTCTGGGCAACCTTCCAAGGGCCATTTGTCTATGGGGGGAGGTGCCAGAGGCAAAAGTGGGTGGAACAATGATGTTATTTTTACCTTTGTACTGAAGGCTAACTTATGCACACACAGACATACATTTCTCTATCCTTCATCTAGACAAGCAAGAGGCCATGTCAAGCTCTGGTGCCTCTTGCTGACGTGACAGCTCAGTTGGTTAAAGCGAGGTCTGATAATGCCCAGGTTGCAGGTTCGATCTCCACAAGGGACAGCTGCATATTCCTGCATCACAGGGGGTTGGATTAGATGATCCTCAGGGTCCCTTCCAACTCTACAATTCTATGATTAATGGGCACTGAGTGACCACAAGAGTTTAACAGAATCCGGGATGTTGTAAAATGGCTCTCAAAGACAATCTGCCTCCAAATGTGTATTAAAGAAAAGAAGGGTGTCTTTTGTTCAAGTCAGAATACAAAATCTTTGCCCTAGGAACTGGAATTTGTGTGCAGCCCCAGCGTGTAGGGGGAAGAAATGCATAGAAATGTGATTTATTTTTTTCCAAAAAGGGGGAGTCATTTAATTTTTTCCCCAGACGGCCAGCTCCTTGGCATAGCATGTGGTTAGGTTCCTCCAAGGGTGGGCTTGAAAGGCTCAGCGCAGGCCTTCTTCCAGCTACCTTGCATATGCGCTCCAGTCATTATCAGACAAACCTGAATGACTTTACCAAATCATTAAGCCCTGCAGCACTGCTTGAAGGCAGGGGTGTATTATCTGCATCTTTCAAAGAAGTGAATTGTGCCCAGAAGGACAAAACTGATTTCTTCTTCTTCTTCTTTTTCCCTCCTCCTCACCCTCCCCCATGCCAAAAAAAAAAAAAAGCCTCACCACTGTAATTTAAGAACCTGGGTGTAGCGACCACATTTCAGAAATGCTCAGCATGGCAATTTGGCCATAAATGTCGCAACAGGAGCTTTCAGGTGCTGCATATTCGTCACAAAATGCCTAGCGTGCCTCCAGATGCTTAAATGGAAGCAGAATGCCTTAGGGAAAGCAGTTGCTCCATTGTGAGTGCAGAGGGATGGTAAAAACAAGTCCTTGCAGTGGCTGGCAAGATATGAGTTAGCAACTGAGCAGCAGCAGGAGGAACCTGCCACATTACAATCCTTTGTGATACTTACAGACGCCATCTCCAAATTCTATTTGTTTTAAAAAGTGCAGCTAACCTGCTTCTAAATATAGCCAGCCCTTAGTGGTTATCTGTGACTGAAAGTTGCATCATCCTTCAATTTTCATACACACATTCAGCTTCATTATTTCAGTCTTCCACCATATTTAGGGACTGGGGAGAAATTTGATCCAGTTCAGAGTTTTAAAGGCAAACGTACCTGATTCACACTTTTGAAAACAATTCATGGACTAAGATTCAAGTGCGCAAATTAGACAAAACAGCATACAATAATGTGTGTTTTAGAATAAATGTGTACTAATATGCTGACTAATTATCATTAAAATTTTGGTACTTCCGGGTCGCCGCAGGATGCAACCTGAAAAGACATAACCTGAACCAAACGTAACAAGAGGTATGACTGTACAGTCTGGCAAGTATCCGTTAAGCTGAGCAAACTATCAATACATGTAAGAGATTCAGGGACTAAAGTATTTACCATCACAAAAGAATAGCCAGAGTGCCCAGGTTGAGCAATGATTGAGCATTTATATGCTGTTGCCTAATATATACATTATTGCAAACAATTTAATAGAATGCATTTGTGTATGTCATTTTCACTTATAAGCATTTTTATGCACTCTTTCCTCAAATCTATACATTGCTGAATACAATCTTAATTGGAGAACTGCATTGCAATTAAAGATTGTACAAATACATTCCAAAATTCAAAGAAATTGTGTTTTTTAAGGACAGTTACATTGTGATTCGCACATTGTTTGGGGAACTGCCAATTTTGAATGTTTCTTTCAAAATGTTAAGTGAACTGAATTTCTCTCCCATCTCAACTTGCTGCAGGACAGGTTTTTATTTTCCTGATTAGATTTAGCAGATTAGACTTGGCAGTGACTATTGATGCAATTTTGTTTCAGACCCGAGTTATACAATCTAAAATACCTTAGCTTGCCATGCCCTAAATTAAGTGTTGCATAGTACCACCATCCAAACTTCTTTTATTATTATTTTTAAAAACTTTTTAAAAGAAGACTCTGGAAAAAAATAAACTGCAAAACATTGTCTCTTTGTAGAGCTTCCAGTGTGAAACCTTCCTTAAAGGTCAGGAGATACGTTTAAGCACCAAACAGGCAGGGAACTTATCTCTGGCGAGCAGAGAGAGCTGAGCGTTAGATCTCTGAGCCATGCTTGGCAGAGGAGCCGCTGCTTGGTAAGAAACTGGCTGAGTCCTCTGCAAGCTTGTACCATTGAAAGGAATTGTGTTGCTGTTGAATGCCGAACAGAACCAGAGGGATTTGGATTTACAATTCAAATTGTTAATTAACCTTTGAGAAGCTAATATAGAGCTCTCAAAGCACTTTTGTAAAAACAAAAAACACACCCTCGGATGCATTTAACATACCAACAGGTTGTTCTCCTGACCCATTTCTGGATTTACCGTACATGGTATAATTTGTCACTTGCAGCCAGAAAAATCTAGATCACTTGCTTGGTGAGAACTCTGGAGACAGGGCGCTTTGCTGCACAGCCTGAGCCTGTTCTGCCTTTCCTCCAAGGAGCTCAAAGGAGAAGAGGAACAAAGGAAGCTGCCTTGCCGAATCATGGAGGAGAGGGCTAATGATGGCTACTAGCCATGATGCCTCTGTACAACTTCCACAGTTGGAGGCTGCAATGCTCCTAAATGTCAGTTGCTGGAAACCACAGGAGGGGAGAGTGCTCTTGGGCTCAAATCCTGCTTGCTGGTTTCCCACAGGCATCTGGTGGGTCACTGTGAGAACAGGATGCTGGATTAGATGGGCCACTGGCCAAATCTAGCAGGCTCTTCTTATTGGCCCATCTAGCTCAGTATTGGGACGCAGGTGGCGCTGTGGTCTAAACCACAGAGCCTAGGGCTTGCCGATCAGAAGGTTGGCGGTTTGAATCCCCGCGATGGCGTGAGCTCCCGTTGTTTCGGTCCCAGCTCCTGCCCACCTAGCAGTTCAAAAGCACGTCAAGTGCAAGTAGATAAATAAGTACCACTCCGGCGGGAAGGTAAACGGCGTTTCCGTGCACTGCTCTGGTTTGCCAGAAGCGGCTTAGTCATGCTGGCCACATGACCCAGAAGCTGTCTGCGGACAAACGCCGTCTCCCTCGGCCTACAGAGTGAGATGAGCTCTGAAACCCCAGAGTCATCCGCAACTGGACCTAATGGTTTACTTTTTTAGCTCAGTATTGCCTACACTGACTGGTAGTAGCTCTCCAAGGTTTTAGGCAAGAGCCCCTTCCCAGTCCTACCTGGAGATGCCAGGGATTGAACTCAGGACCTTCTGCATGCTAGGCAGATGCGGTTCAACTGAGCTACAGCTCTTCCCCATATGTGGGACATCACAGGAACCCTGTGAAGTAGTTTAGGCTTAAGAGGCACTGACTGGCTCTAGGTCACACCATGAGCTTTACAGATTCAAACCTGGGTCTCCCCAAGTTGAGTCTGACCCACCAACACAGGGATGGAGAACCTGTGAGCCTCCAGGTGTTAGAGGGCTTTAACTCCCATCAACTCCTGCCAGCATAGCCGGGGGTTAGAGATTATGGAAAAGGCTGTCATAGGGTGCCTCAAGTTGCGTCTTCTGGAATTCCCAGCATACGTATTGAGGTTGGTGGGGCAATGCCACATTCGCTCTTAATAGATCAGCCTCCCCTGGAGGAGCTGTTCTTAATACCAAGGGAGCAAGGACAGTGGTGAGAAATTGGGAAGGTGCTCCAAGGCCTGACAAAAGTTCCCTCTCAAACAGGCAAACATTCTGCCAGCCTCCTGAGTGCTTGTTCACTACAATGTGTAAAAAGAGGCTGTTTGCACATAATAGGGCACCTCAGGGGTTGAGGACTCCCCTGCTTGAGTGCCTGAGGGCCCCGTTCCTGCCTATCTCTACCTGTCCCAGGGCAGGGCCTGACAGGCCTTATAAGAACTGCTGCTGCCCAGCAAGGACTGGGGTATTTTGAGGGAAGTTTTGTTGGGAGTTTTTGCTCCTGTTACAGATATTAACAATATTAACTTTTTGTATCTTTATTTTTATGTGGAAATTGTTCAGTTTGGTTATGTAGTTTTTAATGTGTTTCGTTTATTTTTATGTCTACTTTGCTATGTTTGTAATTATGTAAATCTTTTCATATTGTAAGCCGCCTTGAGCATTGTTTTAACTGTGGAAAGCCAGAATACAAATAAAAAATGATGATGATGATGATGATGATGATGAGGGATCCCACGGGTATCTGCAGGGCTTCCCCCCCCCCAGCAGATGCAGGGAGTAAAGGACTTCTTGCTTGCTTTTTCCCTAAATTAAGAAGCCCCCAATGCTTCAACCTTTCTTCTAGGAGAGTCACTCCATCCCTTTGATCATTTCAGTTGCCCTTCTCCGAACTTCTCTGGAGACCAAGGAGGAGGAAGCCCAACAGTCCATGCCATCCCCCAGACAGGTTGTAAATAGAAAAGCAGGCAGGTGGCGGCTGGCTGAGGGCAGACTGGGGTTGATAAGGCTGTGCTCCACTCACCCCAGTGGACTAGTCTCCAAGGAACGGAATTCCACACAATATACGGAAATGAATTGTGAGTCACTGCCTTTTAAACTGATTGCCAAGTGTCCTATTTCAAATAAATACTGCACTCTTCCTCCTCCTCCGCTGCATCGCTTTTCTATTGTACGCTGAAGAGCAAACTGGATTCCTGCAAAAAAGGAAGAAGTGATTTCTTGTCCTTTGTCTTTTTTTCCCCCCTTTGGATGGCAGGGTGCTAAGTGTTCCGCTAATGGCTCTCATTTGGCCCAAAGAAGGCAGCGCATTTACATGCAGTAGATTTAGGAGCATTATGAAAATGACGTGTTTATGAGCCTGCATTAGAAGGAAAAGAGGGCATTAATGTTTCATTTTTTTCAAATAAGTCAGGAAATTACTAAGTAAAAGATTGTAACCACAGTAATAACTCAACTTCTTTGGTACAACTGGAGCCGATCCAGCAGCACTTAAGTCATGTGAAGGCGTGGAATGCTTTGGGCTCGAGCATGAATAAGTAGGATCAGGGCCCTGAAATATATTGCCACTCCTGATGTAAAATATCGGTCTAGTTGCGGGCTGGGGAAGGAACAGGGGGAGCAGGAGGATGGAATGCCCGCAGCATAATAGGCAACTTTAGCATGTTTTTAAAACCTGAATGAGATCAGAGAATGAGCCATAAAACTAATTTGTGACCACCTAGAATAGATCAATGTTAAACTTGAAAGAAGTAAGTATAAAATGGGATTCAACAGCAGTCACTCATGGGTCAATTGCAATTCAGCATCGTCATGAATAGCTTGAAAGTGGGACACTATGGATGCTTAAATATGAAGGGGCTATAAAACTAAGAAAGACTCCAGATACTTTAGAGTACGTATGGGCATCACATATGTTACACATCACTCTTTGGGGTCTTCAAGGCAGGATCTCAAGCCACCTGTCTCATTCACTTCTCCCTGCCGCTGATTTTTGCTGCCTCCTCCAAGTTCACATGCTGCTGTCCTCTGGCTGCATAGCCTGCTAAAGATCTGTTTTGTGAAATGGGAAGGATGTGATTGTGGTGAGGAGGATGGCAGGGCCATCCCTGCATGCCACCTTCCCCATGTAAACCATACTCTCCCCTCCCCAGAAAACAACTGTTAGGCTTGCTAATGAGAACAGAATTGTCATGGGGAAGAGGCTAAACTGTTCCTTTCCAATATGCATCCTCCAATGTGTGTGAGAGGGAGTGAATTTTCCATGCTTACAATCTCGATCCTGTACTGTTTACTCAAAAATAAGTCTCACTCCCATCAAGAGGACTTGCTCCCAAGTAAGCATGCATAGGATTGTAACCATAAAGTGGAAAACATGACATTTTGAGGCTGCTTGTTATCATTTTTAATGTGTCTCACGCCATGTTGTCAGTTAAGCTTTAGGGACTTTTCTTTCTAGATTGAAGAGGAAATTGAAATCAAAAACATAAACTGCTGGCCAGGTGTAGAGCCCAGGAGACCCCAGAGGACAGCCCCTACCATTTCCTCCCAAAGGGGTGCAAACAGACCAGCAGCACTTCCTATTTGCCAAGATGCAGCTGTAGCGGTGGCAGATCTGGCCTCAAAGGAGCACACCATAGCCATTGACAGCAGCAGGAGGGGATGCATTCCATGGCAGACAGATCCACACACCCCAGCCCCATGGATCCTGCCACCTGAGGCAGTCTTCTCACCATGTCTCATGGGTGGGCCAGCCCAGACTACAATGGTACCATGGTTCTCGAACTTAATCCATTCCGGAAGTCCGTTCGACTCCCGAAACCATTCAAAAACCAAGGTGTGGCTTCCAATTGGCTGCAGGAGCTTCCTGCACTCAAGCGGAAGCCGCATCGGACGTTTCGCTTCCGAGAAACGTTCAAAAACCGGAACACTTACTTCTGGGTTTTTGGCATTCAGGATCCTATTTGTTTGTCAACTAAGCCATTCAAGAACCAAGGTAAGGAGGTAAAGGTAAAGGACACCTGGACGGTTAAGTCCAGTCAAAGGTGACTATGGGGTTGCGGCACTTATCTCACTTTCTGGCCAAGGGAGCAGGCGTTTGTCCACAGCTTTCCAGGTCACGTGGCCAGCATGACTAAACCGCTTCTTGAGCAACGGAACACCGTGCCAGAAACCAGAGTGCATGGAAACGCTGTTTACATTCCCACCACAGTGGTACCTGTTTATCTACGTGCACTGACGTGCTTTCGAACTGCTAGGTAGGCAGGAGCTGGGGCAGAGCAACTGGAGCTCACCCCGTTGTGCAGATTCGAACCGCCAACCTTCTGGTCAGCAAGCCCAAGGGGCTCAGGGGCAAGCCCAAGAGGCCCAAATGGCTCAGTATACAGTAAGCCTGAAACTTACAAATGGGTTATGTTTCCGGGATCGCACCTGAAGCCAAAATCGCATATAGTCAAAACACATTGGGTTCAGTCATGGGCAGGATTAAGCCAAATTATTTTTGTCTCAGTCGCCCACCACCTTTCAATTTTTTTTGCTTTCTTTTGGCAAGCACATAAAGCTGAATCCAAATACGTTAAATGCGCTTAAGTCTCAGGCTTGCTGCGTATGATTTTAACTGGGAGGGTGTGCATATCCTTCTATTCAGCTATTGCATTTAATATCCCACCTCTTTCTCCAAGGAGCTCGAGGTCGTACAAGCATTCTTTATCCACCCCCACCCCCAAAACCTCATTCAATCGCAGGTCAGGCTGAAGGACGTATCAACTCTCACTCCGCCGTTTCCCCACCCTTGAAATAAAAAAACCACGCGGGCACCAGCGCCTCTGCAAGTCACGTGCCACTCCGCCCAGAGAAAGGGAAGCCCCTCCCACTCCGCGTGAGTGGCGTGAAAGGGAGGCGCGGCGATGACGCGCGTTGATACAGCCCGGCGAGAAACGCTGGAGCTGTCGTCATCGCCGCGCGCCACCCGCGGAAACGGTTGCTATGGGTTTAACGGCTGTGGCGACGCGAGGGAGCCGCGCTCGGCCCTTACGGCCTCTGTTGAGCGCCGGTCTCCGCACTCTGTCGGCGTCGGCTGCCCGGGCGCGGCCTCGCGGGCTGATCTACGAGCAGCATGGGGAGCCGGCTCAGGTCCTAAAGTAAGGGAGGGAACTGTTTGGGCTGGGCCGGGCGTCCGCTTTGCCATGGAGACAGCAGGTGCGGTGGGGAGAAGCCACGTCCACACAGCCCAACGGCGCTATAGACGTCTGCTTGGAAGTGAAAAGGCCCCGCTGTGTTCCGTAGGGTTAGTGGGGGGCTGCGTTATATATCTCAGGGCGTCCTGGGTTTGCAGCCTCAGAATGGGCAAGAATTAAGCTGGTGGAGCGGGAAACCACTACCGTACCAGTGCATCGCCCGGGCTGGGGGAGGCTGCACCTGTTGAATTTCTGCCTTTCACGTAGGTATGGCATGGCATGATGGCAAGAAGCACCAGGGCGAGGGGAGACTGGAGAAAGAAAATACAGTGGTACCTCGGGTTACAGACGC
Organism: Podarcis muralis; assembly: GCF_964188315.1. Lineage (NCBI taxonomy): Eukaryota > Metazoa > Chordata > Lepidosauria > Squamata > Lacertidae > Podarcis > Podarcis muralis. The sequence continues at coordinate 68,747,534 of NC_135661.1, read as the reverse complement.
TTCAGGTTACAGGCTCCGCTAACCCAGAAATAGTACCTCGGGTTAAGATCTTTGCTTCAGGATGAGAACAGAAATCATGCTCCGGCGGCGCAGCAGCAGTAGGAGGCCCCATTAGCTAAAGTGGTGCTTCAAGTTAAGAACAGTTTCAGGTTAAGAACGGACCTCCAGAACAAATTAAGTTCTTAACCTGAGTTACCACTGTATTTAAGTCATTGGGGAAGAGAGAGATTACATGCTTCGGCTGTTCTCCTACCTAGTGTGTTAAGTTTATTCAAAGCTAGAGCTTCTCCTGAGTGTAGGTGCATAGTATTTCATCACCTGTAAACATTACATCATTGAAGATGGCATAAAAATAAAATGCAATTTCAGAACTTAAGCTTTTGTTCTGGTTTTGTGTGTGCATTGGAACTGGCCTCTGTGTACTTAGGAATTTTCCTTTCCTCCTTGCACTCCCCGCTGCCCTGCTCTTTTTATTTGACCTTCTCTAAGATGTAATGGCCAAGGATATAGGACCTGGTAATTGGTGACCTAGCCTTGGTTTCTCCTTCTTTTGGGTAAGTGTCTGCCTTTGTGGCCGTGTTAAACTTGCAAAGCTTGATCAAGATTTCAAAGGACTTCCAAGAGGCCCTGAAGCTCCTGCACTGTCACAGCCGTTGCCTTATATTCAAATTGGCTCTATTTCCTGAAGAGCAACAGAAGTAAAACAATTCAGAGGTATCCCCAAATACTTCCGTTCTCATGATGAGGACATGTGTGTGGAAGTTTTTTCCACGCTTTGCAGTTGCAGATTTGCCCATCACGGATTGCTGTTTCTGAATTGGTAAGCTAAAGACCCCAACTGACAGATATTGCAGAGTAGTTCTCAGCTGCTGGGCATCAGCTCTCAGTGATAGTATGTGCAAAATAGTGAAATAATTGAAACAACCTTATGTAGCTTATGGTAAGATTTTACATTCTGGTCCTAGAACCTCATTCTTTAGCATCTTTTACTAGATTGTTGCAAACATTTTTCCATTCTTGTTGAAGGGACGTTGAATATACCGGTAGTAGCTTTGGAGATCACATCCTTTTGGAAACTGGACACAACACTCCTGTGCTGGATATGGGGATGTGTTTGCCATACCATATATGGCCAAAATACCCAGCTGTTGCAGTCTCAGTGACTATTTAAAGTTCAGGTTTTATTCTGGGGGTTTTGGGGGGTGGGAGTTGGCCTATATAAATGATTAGTCAACTACTGAAATCTTCCAAGTACGCAAGCAGGTAATGTTTGTGTTAAGTAGGTCTGACATTAAGTCTGCCTTGTGTCAGATATAATACTCAATGGAGTGACATTTCTTCCTTCTTGCTTTGAAGGAAGGCAGGGATAATCAAGCCTACAAGTATAACTTTTTAGGTGGGATTAAAAAGTCAAGGTCCAGCTAACTGTAGGATTTTAAATCCTTTTAGCAAAGTCATAGTAAGATGAATACTAGAGTGGCTGGGGGAACTCAGCCAGATGGGCGGGGTATAAATAATAAATTATTATTATATTATTATTACTATATCTGATTTTGAGTGAGAGCTCTCTTGTTGTTAAAAATGCATGTTTTTGCTTCTAAAATAGTAGGTTAGACTTTGTGGCAGAGAGACAGCTTGCTCCAAACACACAAAATCGTAGATATAAACAGGAACTTCTGATTCTGCTCTAATGATAGCTCATTTCTAATTTGAGCCTGAGTTTTGAATTTCAGATTTTCTTACAAGATTATAGTATAGAAATTCTAGATCCAGTTGTAAAAAAATTAACTGCTAAATTTCTTTAGTTATCTGGAAATATGGATTTTAACTTCTGCTGTTTAAGTTGTAATGGCTTCAGGTTCCAAAATGTAGCATAAATAGTTTTTTTGAATCAGATCATACATTTTTGCTTTGAATATTTGTGGTTTTTATTACAACTAAAGTAAGTTTTTAAATATTTAGACGTCACAAGGCTGAATTGGCTGCACAGCTGAGTTCAACATGGACAATTTGATCACACAAGAAGCAGGCTTGACGTTGATGGGTCTTTAAGCCTACTTCAAGCCTACCTTGTACAGGGATCAACGGTGCAATCTAGTCCCCACAGAGAGTCATCAGGTGATTGACAAGTGAATGACCTCACCAACATGTCAAATTTGGCCCACAAGGGGCAGGGGAAGATTGAGTGAAGGGTATCAGAACTATGACTTACGTCATATTGGGCTACTGGACAGTTGAAGTCAATAGAAATAAACTTTAAGAGGTACACTTGCTTAGTATGCAAGCAAGCATTCTAGATGCCTAGCAGGAAGGTATCTTACCTCCCACATGCTAGTCCAAGAGGAGGAAACATGGCTGATAAGGCAATCTGAGGGGCCTAGGGTGCAACTTGGGTTGTCATCATGGGCAACCTGCAGGAAGAGATTATTAGTGGTCTGACTGGGGATGAAGAAGGCTATAAATCTATTTGGGACAATAGGTGAGAAAAAATGGTGTCAGCAGAGGCTATGAGAGAAGCAGTGGAGGCTGGAGAAAGTTGTTGGGGGGGTCTTGCAATGTTGATATAAAAACTTTGGAATGTGCTGCTAAGGATACTTATCCCTGTTTAGTTATGGTAAATTGATTCTGCACTCTCTTCCCCTGATTCCCATGTTACTTCTTGAAAGTGCCACAGTGATATTTAATTTCTGTTCTGAAAGGAAATCAAATATGACAATTGGCCATAAAATTCCCTGCCCAGCATCTTGTAGATTAAGCAATGGATTTCTTACACAATTTACTTGATCAGTTGAAGCGAGTGACTATTATTCAGCTGAATGGCGTAATAAATTTGAGCAAATTTGGATGATTAGGTTCCTGCCATACTTTGCTGGCAATGTAGTAATTAATGGTCTGTCCGCATTTCCATTAGAACATCAATTTTTCAAGGGAGCTATAAATTTGAAAAAAGAAATCTGGTCTGTTCAGAAATGTTGAGATCAAGGGCTCAGACTAAACTGTCTTCTCTACTGGATTTTACTGTTCCCGGTTTTTCAGCACCAGCTACACTAGCTGCACATCTGGCATCTTATAAGATAAATATATTATTAACCACATGCCTTTAGTCACTAAAAAAATAGTGGCCTGAGAAGTCCCTTCTTGGTCCATGAAAGAACCATGTGTGCCTCTCACAGTGCTATCTTGTGGTTTATAGAGGACTATGCTATGATAGCATCACAAAAGGTTCTTTCTTTTCCTTTTAAAAGCAGGGATGGCAAGCCTGTGGGATGTATTCAGTGCGTGCCCCCCCCCCCCCCATTTGCCTACTTTTTAAAATTACTTTTTTTAAGATGCAGACTGCTCACGTAAGTTCCCAACTGTACTGTTGTGGTGCAGAAAGGGTACTTATACTACCACCACCCCCGCTCCAAATTTGTCCTGACAGGGATGTTACTGTGTGTCTTCTCTGTGTGCAGAGATACAGTGAATACTGGGTAATATGTAAACCCTTCCTTCCTCGGTTACGTTCTAGCGTGCAGAGAAGTGGAAGCTAAAATAGGAGTCTGCAAGTGAAGGAGTAAGCTTTCTTTTCAGTTAATCCTGGCGTTCTATGACCAGATGTACAACAGATGGCAAGACAGTTGAGGGGATGTACCCTGCTGACACGCTGAAAGCTGGCCTTCCAGAAGAATCTTCCTGTTCCATAAGATCGTATTCTGAGGTTTTAGGTGCCCTAACTTTCAGAAGTTAGAAGAGTGGTGTCCAGGGGTAGGGCCTCTTCTGTGTTGGCACTCTTAGTGTCGAATACATGCCCCCAGATAGCTGTTTGGCACCTGTCCTTTATATTTAAGACCCCCGTCAAACTGTGTTTCATGTTCTATTTAGGGCATTCAGTGGGTGATTCCTGCCCCTCTTATTTTTATTTAATGCAGCTTCCATTTTTTTTTACTGGATTTTTGCTGTTTGCTGGTTCTATAGAGTATTGGACTAGATAACCCTCAGGGTCCCTTCCGACTCTGATTTGGATTCTATAATAGGATTCATCAAGAGGTGACAAGCAAGGAGGGTCCATCAGTTATTTTGGTGCTCCAGGAGATGATGCTGTCTCTCCTTTCCTGGAAGGAAAAAGTCTTAGAGCTACGCTCCCCCATAGTCCCCCTCCATCAAACCACTGTGTGATAGAGTAAGCAAAGACTTTACCCTCAATGGTGTCTCTGTGTACCCTACCCATGTGCCAAATGTAGAGTGCTGCTGCAAAGAAACCACTCCTATAAATCACTTTTATAAATCTTACCACTAATATAAATCCCAGATCTTCCTCTCCCCACCCCGTTTGAGGGCAGATAGGAAGTTGCTGTGTCTCAGTCCCTATGCAAACCTGGGGAGCTAAAAATTAGAAAATCCTGAAGGAATTTTTGCTTTATCTCTGACATATAATGAACAAGTCTCCAGGTGAAGGTGAGCTATTGCAGTGTCTCTGAGCAATTACTACGCTAACAAAACATTGCTGTGGTGCTCACCCACTTTTTAAAAAGGGGGTGGGGCAAGGCCACCCCAAGTGTGTGACAACAGTTGAGAGGAAAGTTTGTGCCTGAATCTGCAACAAAAGGAAAATGAAGTGGGCTCTTTGTGGGAGGAAGGCGATTAAATATCATGCAGGTAAAATACACTATGAATTTTACTACAGCACAAAGCTGCAGAGGCAAACAGAATGTAACCGCTTGAGTCATGTGGATGATGGATTACTCTGTTTCAGTTAAGTCCAAACACATGAGCAATAATTCCAAACAGAGCTAAGCTATAAAGCCTCCCTAACTGCAGCACAGATGCTACTTGCGACTTGAACAAGGGCCTTGGTATTTGTACTTAAGAGTCTATACACAAATTCCCCATGACATTAATGGCTGCAAATGAGCAATTGTGTTTGTGATCGGTTGTTTTAGAACACTAGGATCAGAAGCCTCTGAAAAGAGTTGTCATGCTTTCAGAGGAAATGGCTGGAACAGGTCTATTAAAACAGCCAAACCTATTTTAATTCAAACAGCTCCAGCTGTGTGTGGCTTGTATCTTTGTGGAAAAAGATTAAATAATGTTATCAGTGCTAAATCCATCAGTGATGGATAACATTGTGGCAAACATTTTGCTCTGTGTCTAAGATGTACCAAATGCTGCTGTGAAAGGAAATTATTTTACAACCTAAAAATGCATTTTTCCGAATCTGATCCCTATGATCTTATGTGGCAACATTAACTAAATGTATATACCATTTGTTAAGAGTAAGGGCTCATAGTTTGGAGTGTGCCCTGTCCCTGCGCCGTATATGGGACCGTCTACATTGACCGTCATTGAGAGATGTAACAGATATATTCACACCTCAGTGGTTTATTTTATTGTAACTTCAGAACTTCTGACCTCCCCACAGTTTATTTTTATTAAGAATAATTTCCTGCCTTTTGCACTGATAGCAACCTTACAGTGGCAACAATAAAATGTCTTTCTAAACAACTGAACAGCAAAATAAAAACAGCCAGGACAACGTTCTGCTGTAGGCTATATTGATTTATTCTGCAGTAGTCTGTCCTGCATTGGCTTCAAAGCAATGTGTGTTAGTAAACCGACCATAACATTTTAAAAAATGTAAGTCTGTTTATTAGAATGAACACTTGGTGCCTGACATGTTAACTCAAAACTATGCGTAGGATTGTAGCCTTTGGTAAAAATGGGATGCATTGTCTCACTGCATTCATCCTAACATACATTTCATAGTTGTAATCTTATGCATGCTTTCTTTGATCTGTCTCATTTCACTCAATGGATTTATTTCTCTGCAAAAGGCAAAATCTCAAAGTGTTTTACCAGGGGCAGGCACCAGTAAATAGGGGCTACTCCTGTTTTTAAAAAAAATTAAAAAATGAAGTGATTATGAGAGTTCAAGCTTGGAAACCGTCCCCAGAAATACCCACCAGGGAGCACAAACGACTTGGGGTGAATGAACAGGGGGGGTTTTCATCCTCTGTTTACGCAGAAGTTCAACACATATTTTCAGAGACCCTCCATGCATGGTCAAATAATGCTAATGTCCAAGTGCTAAAATCTTTTGAACATTTGTGTCTTCTGCTGTCTATTTCAAAAGTTACATTTCTATTATGTTTGACAGATTGCTGTACCTCAGATGCAGAGGGGGGAACCTGCAGTTCTCCAGATGTTGTTGCGCTACAGCTTCCATCATCTTATGACCATTGGCCATGTTGGCTGGGGATGATAGGAGTTGGGAGTCCAACAGCATCTGGAGAGCTACAGGTTCATCACCCTGTTCTAGCTGTTCAGATTCAACCTGCTTTCTAAATTGCCTTTTCAAGCATTTGTGTGTGTTTTTATCATGTATTTTATGGCTTTTAGGTGAATGGTCTTGGTGTGATGTGGCTGCCTTTTCAAATTGGTGTTTCCTGCTTGGCAGGGGGTTGGACTCGATGGCCCTTGTGGTCTCTTCCAACTCTGTGATTCTGTGAAATTGTATTAGTCTGGTTTGTGATTTGTAATGTGGTAGTGTCATTTTTGCAGTGTTTTGCTATTGTGTGATGTTCTTACTGTGAGCTGCTTTGAAAACCCTAGGGCAGGAAAGCAGGGTTAAAAAAATCTAAATATAGACAAACTTTTTGCTGATGGGTTTTTATAACACTTCAAAGCCTTTAGGGAAGTCCCTTATTAGCTGAAACTAATTTTCATTATTGTGTTGTTGAATCTAACCTTTAATTACTGAGATGCTTTGGTCTCTTTTGAGGGCAAAAGAACTGAACTTTTCCACTCTGCTCTCTGGAGTAGCAACAGAATTGCTGACAGATCACATGATGGACCAATTCATTGGGATGTAGTGTTTGCCTGTTTGTGTGTCATTCTTCGATTCAGGAATCTAGTGTGTTGGGCAGGTGCTTCAGTGGAGATGCAGCAAATTAATTTGGCTGCCTACCGTGTCCAAGCAGCTGGAAGTCAAGGTTTCTTTTGCAAAGGGTATAAGGTGGCCAAAGCCAGTGCAGGGATCCCACTAATGCCAGGTAGCACATTTTAGGTCTTCCATGTGCATTCTTTAGAAGGATGTTGGTTGCTTCCTCACCATAGCAATTTAGTGCTTCAGAGACACTGCTTCTAACAAGTCAGCTGGAATTACAACATTGACTTCATATAGCACTTGACATAACACTATTTTCCCCCATTAAAAATCTGTCAAATCCTAGACTTATGGGTGAGAGCTTAAATATGGATTTACTCAGAAGTAAGTCCCATTCATTAAAGATGCTGCTTCTCCCTGCCACTGTCTGCTTAAAATATGCTCCTGATTATTCCTTGGCAACTGGTGCCTTTTAAACTTGGTGCCAAATGCAAGCCCTGCTGGGGTTGATTCCGCTCAGTAGCTGTGAATTGGAGCTCCCAAGTGACATCAATCTCTGCCAGAAGTGGAGCTTGAAGACAGCATCAATCAGCTGATCTGCATTGACTTCAAGCTCTGCTTGGATTGGCTGGTATCTTCCTTTGCAAGACAACTTGAGCTCAAAGAAAAATGGATCGCCTGACATCATGGTGATGCTACCAGACTGATGAGTGGGTGGGTAGCTGTGTCCACCTGTCAAAATGGCCCTCAAAGGGTGGGTGAGCTTGTGATTTAGCCTGCCAGCCAGATCCTGTTTCGCATCCCAGAATTAACACAGTATCCTAAATAGTGCTTTGCTAGTGTTATAGGGTGGTGCTGCAAATGCTTTTTAAACAGAAACAAATGGCATAAGATAAAATAGGAGAATACAGAAAATACTAGAATGCAACAGGTTGGGAAAATCACTCAGTTTTCAGAGAATCTCAATGAATGAATGATACCCATTGGTCACATATACAACTGGTTAGGAACCCACAAAGGGTCCACAACCGCTCTTGCAGAAGGATGCTAACAGAAGGTTTGAATGGTACTTAAACAAGTTCTCTTTTGGATGAGAGGTTGAACCTGATGGATGAATACTTTAAAGACAGATTAAAATCCATCAAAATGCTTAAGAATCACATGAGTGAGAAAGAGCCTTAAGCATAATATTGCATTTTTGTCTGCCTTTCCTTCCAGCCTAAAGGAGATAGATCTGGCAGAGCTGGGGGATTCTGGAGTCAATGTGAAAATCATTGCAGCCCCTATCAATCCATCTGACATCAATATGATTCAAGGTAACCTTGGCTTGCATGCAGACAGTTTCATTCTTGCTCCCCATATCATTTCTTCATATAATGCAGTCAGATAAGGCAAAATAGATTGTCTGAATTTAATGATATACCCTGTGGAATATACCACAGGGGTTACATGGCCAACTTTCCTTCTTCTGCGCGTGCACACACACACACAATTTGAGTCAGGTTGAATTCCTTTCCATCTCTGAAAACAATGTTTTCTAAGGGCCATGTCTGTCACTGTGTGCCATGCAAGTTATTAATGTTGTCTAAATACTTGGAGGGACGTGGGTGGCGCTGTGGGTAAAAGCCTCAGCACCTAGGGCTTGCCGATTGAAAGGTCGGCGGTTCGAATCCCCGCAGCGGGGTGCACTCCTGTTGCTCGGTCCCAGCGCCTGCCAACCTAGCAGTTCGAAAGCACCTCTGGGTGCAAGTAGATAAATAGGGACCGCTTACTGGCGGGAAGGTAAACGGCGTTCCATGTGCTGTGCTGGCTCGCCAGATGCAGCTTGTCACGCTGGCCACATGACCCGGAAGTGTCTCCGGACAGCGCTGGCCCCTGGCCTCTTAAGTGAGATGGGCGCACAACCCTAGAGTCTGTCAAGACTGGCCCGTACGGGCAGGGGTACCTTTACCTTTAAATACTTGGAACGATTTGGCCACCAAATACATATAGGCAGCAAAGCTCCATACAGTGCATAAATATTCATATGTGCTTTTCAGTAGTGATGCTATCCACTTAATACTGAAGAGCGAAAGCAAGAAGTAGCAGGAAGAGATGTTCTCCTTACCCCTCTGCAGAGTCTCTCCCAACATGCTCCCTCCCAGATTGGCTCTGACTGGTTTAGGCAGTAGCATATTCTAGAAGGCAGCAATTGCCATTCAGCTGTTTCAGCTTCTGCTCCCTGTTCAGCAGCAACAAATTAAAATGATTGTGTAGGAATTGGCCCTTGTGCCTCTGGCATGGGGTGAAGGTCCCCTATGTGTTGTGTTTAGGAGTACATGGAGGGTATGAAGGTGCCAGAACATCCAAAGCAGGTGTGCGAAACCTGTAAACTCCACGCCCTCCAAACCCTCCAAACATTGGACTACAACTTCCATCATTCCTGACCACTGGCAATGCTGAATGGGACTGATGGAAGTTAAAGAAACCAATGACAGCTGGGAGGCAGCTGGAACCCCATCCCTGAACTAGGGACCTGAGAGAAGGATGCAACTTCATTCACAGAGACAGAGAGTGAGTGTTCCAACTGCTGCTGTGACAGATTTACCACTTTTTGTTTACTTAAGTTGTAAATTGTCTTTTAGTTTATGTTCATTGTTAACCACCTTGGAAACTATTCTGATTGAAAGATGGGTGTTTCAGTCATAAGTAACGAATGCTCATATGCCTGTCACATTCTGGCATCTTGTTTCTGAATATGAAGAAAAAATGAAGCAAGACTGAATATTGGCTTATTCCCAATAACTGCTTGGATGTTTTATGGTATAGTTGTCATCTTGCAGGGACGTATGCTACTCTGCCTGACTTGCCTGCAGTTGGTGGGAATGAAGGAGTTGGACAAGTGATTGAAGCTGGGAGTCGTGTGACTTCTCTGAAGCCAGGTGATTTGGTTATCCCAGCTGATGCAGGACTTGGTGAGCTTGAATAACTTTTTTTAAACAATTAACTAAGGAAAAATTGGCTCTGCGACTAGATAAGAGAAAGGAAACATACTCATCAAGGGCCATAACCCGTCTGATAGTCTGATTCCCCAGTTTAAAGAAATATGCCCTCTTTTGCTGTACATCTACAAAGACATGCACTTGAAAATCTCTGATGAAGATACAGTAGCGCCCACCTGCTTTCATCAATCAACTTACAATTTATGCCTAAGTGGGCAGAGTTTGCAGCATTTGGTGGATAGCCAAAAATTAATTATGTGACCTTCAGCAATAGTGCTTGTATTTTCTCCTCATGGGACAAAGAGAAACTTCTGAAGTCAGGGATTAATAAAATAGGGGAGGGGGGTGTTTTAAAAGTTGTGCACTGCAATGGTCATTGCCTGCTTCATAGATACCCATAGTATGTTTACCTCTTAAACAACAACAGAAAATCAGGAGGTCTAATCAGTTCTCTTATCATACCAACTTAGACCTGAAAAGAGAACAGCCCTGATGTTCTTCCAAGAAAATATCTGTGACCCAGCAACAGGCAAAAACTCAATTTATTTTCTTCTTCGCTCTTAGGCATGTCAGCAAACATTTTGAAACCACTAGCTTGCAGGAATTGAGCTATTCATAATTTTTGACCTATTTCTTGAACTGGAAGCTTCTAACTTAAGCTGCTTGTTTCTAGCTGCATTCTTTACCCAAATTGGACTTTTTTCTTTAATCCCTCAAATCAGGAACATGGCGAACAGAGGCAATATTTGGTGAGGAGACCCTGCTGAAAATTCCTCCTGATATCCCATTAACGTGCGCTGCCACTTTAAGTGTCAACCCCTGCACAGCTTATCGGATGTTGTCGGACTTTGAGGTCTTGAAGCCAGGTGTGTACTGACAATGTGTTTTGTAGTATTTATACATCATGAGCAAATTTACCAACTGGACATCATGCCCTGCTTTGGGGCTACACAGAGGCATCTGGTTGACCATTGGAGAAACCACTGGCCCTTTGTTATAATCCAGCTGATCTGTACTTGAGTTATAAGATGCATCACTAGACTCTCTAGCAAGGATGCAGGGAGGAATAGAGGTGAGGGATGAGCAAAAGAACTCTAACTTGCTTTGCTCATCTTAATTACCTTTTAGTCTGGACAGCATAATCATGTTGACAGGTATTCTCAATTATTGCTCCTTCATCATGAATTTCATCCCCTGGGAGAATTTCCAAAGTTCAAGTCTGAGCCTGTTCGAGAAGCAGCATAAGATGAATTTTTGTTCTGTTTTTCCCAAGTGACTTTATGTGGCCAGAAACAGGGAGGGGGAAGAGTGAAACTCAGGCAGTGGAATAATTGCAACTGAGGCTGTATGGTTCTTGTTGTGCTTTCATTCCTAGGCCACCTCTGCCTTGCCATTCAGATTTTTGTCTACATTCATATATCATTATCATCCCTTCTTCCTCCACCAAACACTCTGTCTTCTCTGTTTTGTTTCATTTATTATCAACCAGTAGTGATTTAGCACAGACATTGGTATCAGAATCTATAGCTGTTGATGGAAATAACAAGAATTTAGCAGTGGTCAACCATTTTATCATTTCTATAGCTAAGTCTTCAAATTAGGACTGAAAGGGGTGATGGGTTCCTACTAAGAACAACATGGATTGTGGCTTCTCAAAATCTGTTGCATTTATGTCCTGCTTGTGGGCTTCCCATAGACCACTGTGAGCAGAATGATGGACTAGAGAAACATTTGGTCTGACCCAGCAGGGTTGCTCTTGTGTTTTAGATTCTGTAACAGACAAGAATGAAAATTAGCAAACTCCACCAAAGGAAATGAAAGGGAAACTTAAACAGAGATGCATCTGTTTGTCTGCAGGAGATTCAGTCATCCAAAATGCAGCCAATAGTGGAGTGGGGCAGGCCGTCATCCAGATCGCAGCAGCCAAGGGGTTCAAAACAATAAATGTGGTCAGAGATAGGTGAGTGTACAGTGAAACTGCTCATCCTGAATATCTTTTCTATTTTGCTTTGGCCCAAACAGCTCCCCTAGTTGCTGCTTGGCTTGGCTTGGCAGGAGATGATATTCTCTTGGTTGTTGTTGTTTAGTCGTTTAGTCATGTCCGACTCTTTGTGACCCCATGGACCAGAGCACGTCAGGCACTTCTGTCTTCCACTGCCTCCCGCAGTTTCGTCAAACTCATGCTGGTAGCTTCGAGAACACTATCCAACCATCTGGTCCTCTGTCGTCCCCTTCTCCTTGTATTCTCTTGGTAGCAATTCCCAAAGTTAGAGTTAAGCAGGTAAATGCATTACAGTCCTGCAACATGATCATAATGTAGGTTTTTTAAAGTGTAGCTTAACTTTCAGCAGGTACAGACAAAACCAGGTGCAAATTAAGAGTTCCACAATTTCTTAAAGAAAAGAAAACTTTTTAAACTGCCACAGAGACTGTTTTGGAGGGGGTGTTAACTGGAGTGGTGCCGTGTTTAGTATGTTGGACTAGGACCCAGGAGGCCAGGGTTCAAATCCCCACTCAGCCATGAAGCCAACTAAGTGACCTTGGGCCAGTCAGGATGGCTCAGTTGGTTAAAGCGTGGTGCTGATAACGCCAAGGCTGCAGGTTCAATCCCCATTAAAGGGGGTTGGACTGTATGATCCTCAGGGTCCCTTCCAACTCTATGATTCTGTGACTTCTCTATGACTGTTTCTCAGCCTAATCTGTGTCACAGAGTGGTTGTGTTGATGAAGTGGAGAGGGAGAGGACTATATATGCCACCTTGTGCCCCTTGGAGAAAAAGGTGGGATTAAATGTAACATAATAATAATTTAAAAAATAGAAGAGGGGAATCATAACCTTTCACATCTGTGCTCCCCCCCCCCCTTCACTGAAATCTTTATCCTCAACCACTACTCAGAAATTGTTGTTATCCTCTCTGGGGGCAAAAGACAGTCACAGTTTAAGTATGTTATCTTTGTCCTTCAATGTGGTTAATGCAGCATGAGGAGAGGGCCAAATATATGCCCTACCCCAAGAATGTAAGAACAGCCTTGCTGGATCAGGGCAGTCAGGCCCATCTAATCTAAGGGAAGTGGTCTCTTCTCACAATAGCTAGCGAGATGTCTATGGAAAGCCACAAACAGGACATGAGCACAATAGCGCATTCCCACTGGTATTCTCCACAACTAGTATTCTGATACTGGAGGTCGTATGTATCTATCATGTTTTATCTTCCATGATTTTGCCTGATCCCTTTTGAAAGCTGTTGAAATTAGCTGCCATGAGTACATCTTGTGGTATCAGTTTTCATAGTTTAACTATTTGCAATATTTCCTCTTCCCTGTTCTGAATCTCCCACCATTCAACTTCATGGGATGCTCCCAATGAGTTAGATGAGAGAAGAACAACTCCTTAGTCACTAACTGCACACTAGGCATCATTTTATACATCTGCTTCACCTCTTCCCAGCTTTCCTACCTCTTCACTGCTTCACATGCAGTGTTACATTAACCTATGGGTGTCTGAGTTTAGTTAATAATAATAATTGCTATCAACTACTATATTATTATTATTATTTAAAGAAGCGTTTAATTGACTACATTTCTTCCAAACCCTCCCTTGTGTCTAGTCAATGAAAAGTGGGTATGTGGATGTCTGATTAAAAGGGATTTATTTTGGAGAAGAGTGGAGAAATGGAAGTGGCATGGCTGATGGCTCCCACACTATGGTTTCTGGATTATAATCTACTTAGGTGTCTGAGCAATTGGCAAGTGGTTCCCTCAGTAACGTATTCTGAGGAAGCTTCTTCAGTGACTGACTGCAGGAAGAACAGCAAAAGCTCTTCCTTTTCTCACTAAATGAGGACTTGGGTTCACATGATGGCATGTACAAGAAGATGTTCTCCCTCACTACTGTGCAGCATGGCATGGTAAACAGTGGGTCTTAACATTAACTAGATTCCTTTTTCATTTGTCCTTCCTTCCCAGACCCAATCTCCAGGAGCTTGTAGACAGACTGAAGTCCCTTGGAGCAGACCATGTCGTCACAGAGGAGATGCTGAGAAAACCGGAAGTAAAAGAGCTGTTTAAGGTATAAGTGAAAACCAGATTTCTGGGGGACAGAGATGGCAAAGGAAAACAGAGTTGCCACAGTGAATCACTACTGATTGATAATAAATGAAACAAAACAGACAGAGAAGACAGAGTGTTTGGTGGTGGTAGAGTGGAAGATAATGAAATATGAACAAAGACAAAAATCTGAGTGGCAAGGCAGAGGTGGCCTAGGACTGACACCACAACAAAAACCATACAGCCTCAGTTGCAATTATTCCCCTTAAAACTGAAGTCAGATTTTCTGCATTCCTTTCTGTTTCTCCTCCTGTCTGCCCAGAAGCTGCCTCCTCGTATTATGGGCCAAACCATGAATCTTTTCAAAAATTCAACTCAGTTGCATCCTAGAGATAAAAGATTCTAGCTCATAGGAGTCTTGATTATAGTTGTATTGAATGACACAAAATGAGCCAGGATCAGGTGTATGTGTCTCTTTGTGAGAATCCCTTCTGAGAGGTTGACATCTTGGAGCTAAAGCAGCAAACACATGCAGTGAGGGGGGAGGCAGTAAAAGAAGGAGCTTATTTTCTGTGCAATCTCTTGTTCTCCAGAAAATCCCTAGGCCCATATTAGCTTTGAATGGCGTTGGAGGGAAAAGTGCCACTGAGTTGCTGCGTCACCTCCAGTAAGTTCAGCTCTTTGTTGGGGGTGCATTTTAAGTGTTTACTAAATGCCTTTGTCTTGCTGTTTTTAACTGCTTGTATATTTCATATTTTAAATATTTGCATTGTGAACTGCTGTGGGATAAATATTTAAATAAATGTACAGTATTTAAATAGTGTTGCCTGTGGCTGGAATCCTCTAGTTCACAGTGCAGATTTACAAAATCCTCTCTTGAGTGTGTGCACTCATGTTTGTTGAAGAAACAAGATTGTGGGTGAATTGAAAGTCTTTATTCTTAATGTAAAGAGTTTTCCCAAGGATATGAGATTCCAGCTCCCAGCAGTCTTAATTGTAGTTATATTGATCACTATCACAGAGGTTCAGCATGGGTAACATTTAAGAGAGAAATTAAGATGCGTTAAAAGACATAGAATACCTTGCTTTTGAGCTGGTAACTTTCACATGCCTGTCAGTGCTAAAGGGTCTCTTTTGCTGAATCTTCAGCATGCTTGAGTTTCATGTTCTGAGGGAATAAAGTTCTACATCTATATCTTCCACGAGAGACTGCTATGCCCAGTAGCTGTTTGAACACGGATCATGGAAGGACTGAAACCTACTCTTGAGCAAACTTAGCTGTCATCATGACTGGACACAGGAAAGGGGTTGGTATCCTAATTGGGACCCCACTAGTTTGGGGCTTTATTGATCAAAGCTGGCTTGTGTTCCATAATTTAGTGTAGCCGCTTGAAATTACCTTGAAGGCCTGCCAGGTTCGGCAGACACACTGCCAGGAGCCACCCTATTATTTAAAGGCAGACAATTGCCCAGGGCCACAAACCTGCAGATGTTCTTTCTGAAAAGGAACAGATCTCTCTTAGTCATAGACTTTAGGCAATAGACAAGGTGGATTCTGAATGCCAGTTGCAGGAAATCACAGGTGAGGAGAGTGCTGCTGTGCTCAGGTTCTGTTTGCAGGCTTCCCATGGGCATCTGGTTGGCCACTGTGAGAAGAGCAGGATGCTGGACTAGGTGAGCCTTTGGCCTGATCCAGCAGGCTGTTCTGAAAGGGCCCATATGCACTTTCGTACCCTAACTCAGTGTTTCCCAACCTTGGGCCTCCAGCTGTTTTTGAACTACAATTCCCATCATCCCTGACCACTGGTCTTGCTAGCTAGGGATGATGGGAGTTGTAGTCCAAAAACAGCTGGAGGCCCAAGGTTGGGAAACACTGCCCTAACTCACCTTCCCAATATTTTGCTTGATCTAAATTTAAGACATTTTTCTCAGGAAAAGGAATAGCATTCTGGTATTTGTGCAGTACTGTTTACTGTGAACTATTGGGCTGTGCTGCTTACAAATTAATCCTGGTAATATTAGCCAGATATCCAGGAGATGAGAGAAGCTGGTCAACAAAGTAGACTTGAGTGCCAAAGTAAGAGGATATGCTTGTTGTCTGGAAATGGAAAAGCCCAACCATTTAATCTTCTAATCTCACTGCTAATTCTCCCTATAGGCACAAAGGGACCATGGTTACCTATGGTGGAATGTCAAAGCAGCCTATAACAGCCCCTGTGGTGAGTAGCCATGAGATTTCTGTGGTTTACTTAATTTTTTTCTGCACTTTTCCATTTGTTAAGGGGCAATAGCTTATTCCTGTTGTGTTTCTCCTTGCAACGAGTCATCTCTTTCTTTGGCAGAGTGCCAAATTCTTCGCATCTATGGGGCAAAACCATTCTCATGCCAGGTCATGTTGTCCTCCAAAATGTCCTCCGAAAGAAAATATATTGTAGAGTTTTCATAATCCCTCTGCTTTTTTCTGCAGAGTGCACTGATCTTTAAGGATGTGAAACTTCGTGGCTTTTGGATGACCCAGTGGAAGAGGGACAACGCACAGAGTAAGTGATGGTAATGTGCAATGGTGAAATAGGGTTTGGAAGAAAAGAGCAGGGTGATGTGTGGTCCCGTATATTGATGAGAGAGAACTCTGCCTGAGATCCTGGAGAACCCCTTATCGTCAGAGAGGCATTAGCTGACTTTGAGCTGGTTTCTGAGCATCTCTGCTATCCGGTTTTAGTGTTGGAATCTCTGATCTGTAGTAAAATGAATGTAAATGTGCAGTTGCATGTTATACCAGTAGTATGCTGTAGATAATTCGCTCTGCCCCCTGAGCCGCTCTTTGGCATCTTAGCCCACCTCACAGGCCACTGCTCTGCACCTGACTCCAATTGCTGAACATCAAGATCTAGTTTAAACAACAAAAGAAACCACTCCTGTTCTATCCAGCGCACAAAAGAGGTATCCTGAACTGTGTTAGAACAGAACATAAGAGGAGCCTGCTGGATCAGCTCAATGGCCCATCTAGTCCAGCATCATTTTCTCCCAGTAGCAAAATAGACGCCGATGGAACTAGCATGCAGGGTCTGAAGGCAAGGGCCCTCTCCCCTTCTGTGGTCTCCAGCGACTAGTATTCAGATGCATTACGGCCTCCAGCTCAAGTTGGAATTTCAGTATCTCTGCCCTGAACAACATCCATAAGTTGTTTGTGTCGCTTTTGACTTCCCTACTTCTAAACAATCAAAATCTGCTTATTAGTAGCAGTAGATTTATTAGCATCATTGCCTTTTTCATTCTCATGCCAGGACTTGTTCAATGTAAGCTCAGTTGTTTTTGAGAACATTTAATATGTACTCTGCTTTGTTTCCTGTATACAGATAAAGAGAAACTGAGAGGAATGATTGAAGATCTATGTGATCTCATTCGTAAGGGTCAGCTCACAGCTCCAGCCTGCCAAGAAGTCCCACTGATAGACTACCAAGCTGCTTTGGAGTCTTCCATGAAGCCCTATGTATCAGCTAAACAGATCCTTGTTATGTGAAGCCGGTCTGATGGGGAAATTTGTACACAGCCTGTTCAGATGGAGGTCAGGCCCAGCTGGTTTCAGGGCTCCCAAGACTAGAGAACTGAACTTTTTCAAAGCTCCATGCCCTGCAGCTTGGCAGAGGGGGAACTGTGGGGGGCAAATGACCCAGACTATCCAGTAATAGTGGTGGTGGGAGATTAAAGCTCTTGTTTCTATATGACTAGGAAACACTGGTTTCATGGCAGAAGGTGGGGTGGAGGATGACCTAGGGAGACTTTCCCTCAGTGTACCCTGATCTAGATTTTCAGTGAAGGAACTGTACAAAAGCTGCTGTGTGCTCAAATTTCTTCCTCCTATAGCACACTTTTTGCTGGCTTTTCTGCACTTCAGCTCTGCTTCTGCAGATCGATTGCATTTTCTAGGATCAGGTACTACTGCATAATTGGGTATTTGGCCTTCTTTAGATGGAGAACAGCTTTTGAATTATGGACAGCAAAACCTGTCCATTTCCTACAGATCTTTCTTTTGTTTCTTTTCCACTTGTAACACTTCCTGTGTTTGTCCTTGTCTTAAGTAGCAATGTGCTCCCACCATTCAAAATCAGGCATAAAAGTGATTGTACATTAGTGGCATAATGTTTTATATGGGAAGACAGATCTGGTCAAGACTTCAGGAAAAGTGAGGCTTGCCTACTAGCCCTCTTAATGTCTAGTGCGTTCTAATTCACATTGTTGGTCCATTAGCGATGGGCAACATGAGCTGTATCCAGCCTACCAAGGCTTTTCCCCTGGAGTTACCACTTTGCAGATTACTTTCCGAGAGCATTGATGTGTCAGATGCAGCCTGCAGTCCTCAAGTGTCATCCTCCTAATCTGTATATAACACATAGAAAGACTACTTTAAAATTGGTTATTTATATCAAGACTGTTGTAACTGAAATGAAGGCAAATTGTATTTGATTGCAAACCTGTTCTTGCAGAACCGTGTAATGACCGTTGAAATGCCAATGATTTTTGTTTCCAATAAAATTCTCTAGCTCTGATCAGTGATGAGATTTTTGCTGAAGCTTAGTAATAGGCTATGGCACTCTTGAAGCTGTTCAGTCACGTAGTGTTGCTATATCAGCCTCTGGGATATTTCATGGTATTGCTTTAATAGCTTATATGGTGCTTTCACACATTAGACTTGGGCAGTGTAGAAGCTTGTATGTTTATACGCATTAGCACACACACACATAAGCATAAAATGAGAACGGCTGTGCTGGGCTTTGATGAAAGTTATCAGTGCATGGACTAATTATGATGAGAAAGTATATCAGGCCCACAGAGATTGGAGATAAAACAATAGAAATGTTTTAAGCCCAGAGAGAAATTGTGTGATAGCCCTGGCAAAATCAGTCAATATTTCTTTTAATTCTAGAGTATGAATTGATTTTCTAAGTGTTGGTGATACCATGAACTTGAAGAATTTGGGATTTCAAAGGGCCTGTTTTTAGGGATCATTTTGAACATTTTGATTGCCCCTTTCCAGCTCTACAATATCTTTATTTTATTTTATTTTTTGCAGTGACCAAAACTACACCAGAGCTTTCCAAACTGTGTGGCGCAATACGTTAGTGTGTCAGCTGCAGTGTGTAGGTGTGTCATGTGAACACTCCCTGTGCTCCTCTTGGGGCTGGGAAGGGGTTAGTTTAACCTCCATTTTGCTACTAAAAATGAATGACTGTGTCACAAAATGATGCATGTCTAAAAAGTATGTCACCAACGTGAAAAGTTTTGAAAGCTCAGCTCTGCACAGTATTCCAAGTGTGGTCTCACATAGATTTTTATAATGGCAGTTTGCTTTTCCTAATGATCCCTAACATGGAATTTGCCACTTTCCACAGCTGCCCCACATTTCCATTGAGCTATCCAATACAACCCCAAGATCTCATTCCTGGTTAGTTACTGCCAGTCCAGGCCCCATTAGTATATATGTTGTAAGCAGTCCTGAGTAGTTATTTTGCATCAGCAGGATATAAATCTTTTAATAAACAAAAGACAATGATATTACAGTACATATAGTTGTACAAAAACAGTAGTTCTAAGGAGGAGGAAACATTGTTTCAGTATGTGTGTGCTGCAGCAGATGACACCATAGACTCCAGAGGCACCTCCCTTCTTGCACTGGAAGGAGTGCCTATCTTAGATGGTGCTTGCCCTCTGCAGTTTTTGTAAGGTATTTAAAATATTTTCTAAAATTAGCAATTTGTTTGTTTAATCAAGGCCACATTGTAAGCTGATATTTGAAATTGATTAACAGCTAAATGCTGCAGTCTGCTTAGGCACCCTTGTCAGCCTGTCTTTTTCAAATGGAACGCTGGAAGAATCTGCCATACACTGCCAAAATCAGACTATATGTCCATCTAGGTCAGCATTCTCTATTCTAGGGTCTCTGGCAGTGGTCCTTCACATTCCCTTCTACCTGGGATTCATTTAACTTTGGAATGGAAAACCTGTGATGCTCCAAGTGTTGGACTCAAATTTCCCCGATCTCTGACTATTGACAATGCTGGCTGTGGCTGATGGGATTTGGAATCCAATAACAGCTAGAAGTTTGCAGGATCCCCATCCCTGATTTAACTGAAGAAACCTGAAATTGAAACTGGGACCTTTTGCATGCTCCATGGTCCCTTTCCGATGAGCAGCGAGTGCCTTGCGCTGCGTGTTGATGTGAAGAAGTGAGGCCGCTTTGAGCTTAAAGAAGGCTGTCTGTGTTGGAGCAGGCGAGGTAAGTCACGAGTTCTCCGCTGCAAATCATGATGAAGAGGCCGCTGGCTGCAGAGGGAAGGTAAATCAGCATATGAAATATTGTCAAAATTAACCTAATCCTCTGCTAATAATTTATTTAAGATTACATCATTCCTTTCTGACTGATTACAGGTTTCTAAGGTGGTTTACAGGAGCTCGCAACCAAGTAAGACTAAGAAAAGAAATAAGGCAGCTGGAGGGCATCACATACCCTACTGCAGGGGTCAGCAACCTTTTCCAGCCATGGGTCCACTGTCCCTCAGACCATGTGGTGAGCCGGACTATATGGGGGGGGGGGGAGAACGAATTCCTATGCCCCACAAATAACCCAGAGATGCATTTTAAATAAAAGCACACATTCTACTTGTGTAAAAAACATCAGGCAGGCCCCACAAATAACCCAGAGATGCATTTTAAATAAAAGGACACATTCTACCCATGTGAAAACACGAGGATTCCCGGACCGTCCGCGGGCTGGATTTAGAAGGCGATTGGGCCGCATCTGGCCCCCGGGCCTTAGGTTGCCTACCCCTTCCCTACTGCAAGGTAGCCTAACAATGCTGTTAATGTTGCTGCAGCAACTTCCTCCCTTTCAAAGTTTACCAATGACCACAGGGGAAAATACCTCCTTAGAAGAAATGGACTACCTAGCAACCAGTGTCAGGAATTCTTAGGGCACTTACTCTTGGGCAGCTGGGTAACTTGTGGGTCCTGGCTCTTCCTTGCAGTGGTGACTGATGAGTGTATATTACTAGATGTTCTCTAACTTCTTGTAGCTTGAAAGAGGGGGTTTGATGAGTGGGGCACAGCTTTATGCAGATCCACTCTTTGCTCATGTTTTTTGTCCCTTTGTTCATGGTCCTGTTAGTAGCAAATCCACCACTACTGGACATCATTTTGCTCTTCTTTACCCAAGAGAAGCCGGACTGAGACCAGGAAGCATTGCCCTTCGGAAGCTGACATAATCATATAACTAGCCAATGAGAGTTAGCAGATCAGAGTGAAGGCAGGAATCATGTTTTCAGGTTCTTCCTGACAAAATCAACAAACTGGGTGGTCTGGGCACAGCACGGTGAAGGTGAGAGGGCCACCTTGACCCAGCCCTCAACACCCTGTCAGCCAGAGGTGTGAACTCCCAAACAAAGCAATGCATGTTGGATTGACTTTGAATATTGCAGACCTTATACTATCCCTTCGAAAGCAGAGTTGGCTTTTTAAAAATCATCTTACCAAGCGCCAGCCACCATTGCCAAACCAGAGGAAATTCTTTCATTACTGCAAAAGACAGGTCAGAAAAGTCAGCTGAAAAGTTGGAGATATGCCGGTGTCACTATACTGTAAAGCAGAGGTCAGCAAACTTTTTTGGGAGGGGGTCGGTTCACCATCCCCCAGACCTAGTAGCGGGCCGGACTGTGTGCGCAGAAGCACACGCACGCGATGGAGGGGGCTTCTCTCTCCCCCAGCCCCTCCCCTCCCCCTGCCTACCTCCGCCACCACTCTGCCTGCGGTTGGGAGCCGGCAGCGGTGGCGGCGCCTCTCCTTTTCGTGCCAGCTTTCCCCGGCACAGGGCCAGCAGACGCACCAAGCTCCGGCCCACAGCGCGGCCATGGGGAGAGGCCGTTGGGTAGGCGGCAAGGCTTCCTATCAAAGCCCAGCCCCCTTTCTCTGCAGGGTGGGGAGAAGCCAGGAGGAGACGCCGCCATGGTGAGGGAGGGAGGGGGGCAAATCACCCAAAAATGGCGACCAAAAAAAATGGTGATCGCACCGATCCAAGCAGCAATTGCAGAACCATTCACGGGCCAGATCCAGAGGGCAATTGGGCTGGATGCAGCCCGTGGACCTTAGTTTGCCAATCCCTGCTGTAAAGGATAATTTATTTGGTAGGAAAGAACGGATCGGAGAAATGTGGCATTCCAGGGTCCAAAATCCCTTTGCTGCCTCTACTACTAACGTTTTCAGTAACCTGAAGCACAGCTTTGCCTTACTGAAGCGTCAGGAAACTGTAGGCCCAAGAACCAAATGTGGCCTTCTAAGGCCCTCTATCTGACTCTCAGAGCTCTCCTCAATCATACATCCTTCTGGCCCTGCTTTGAGTGTTTTCCCTAGTTGGAAAGAGTCTTTGAACTGTGATAGTGCATAAGAAGCAAGGCTGACTTCTGGGTTAGCATAGTTTGACAGCTGCCAAAGCCCATACCATGGGGACGTGGGTGGCGCTGTGGGTTAAACCACAGAGCCTAGGACTTGCCAATCAGAAGGTCGGCGGTTCGAATCCCCACGACAGGGTGAGCTCCCGTTGCTCAGTCCATGATCCTGCCAACCTAGCGGTTTGAAAGCACATCAAAGTGCAAGTAGATAAATAGGTACCACTCTGGTGGGAAGGTAAACGGCGTTTCCGTGCGCTGCTCTGGTTCACCAGAAGTCATGCTTAGTCATGCTGGCCACATGACCCGGAAGCTGTATGCCCGCTCCCTTGGCCAATAAAGCCGCAACCCCAGAGTCGTCCAAGACTGGACCTAATGGTCAGGGGTTCTTTTACCTTTACCTTTAAAGCCCTTACCTCAGTGCGGGATCCACTACCAACTCTTGGAGCCTCCTGGCCTTGCTGCTGCTACCTATTCATCTTTCCTCTCCATCTTGAGTGACCCACCAGTACTCAGGATAACTGTACTTGCAACATACATACACAACAGAGGTGGGACCATTAGAGTGAATGGGTCACTGCCCCACCTGCCTGCCTTCTTTCTTACAGTCAATCCTGAGGGTGGCACTGACTGTCGGCTTCCTCCTCCTCTGTGTTCTCTGTCTTCTGCCCTTTTGGAGGAGGATGGGGACACAACTAGAGTTTATTGGTCCAGATCCTCCTCTTCCCTTCCCGTGCAGCATCTTCCAGCATGGGGGCTGAGCTCCTTTCAGGTGTGTGCTGGACTACTAAAGTAGGTGGCTACCACCCTGTTCTGGCATAGCAAATCCAATAAACCTGACTCATCTATCTGTTTGCAAGTCCATTCATCTCTTTGTGCGGCTCTTCCCCGTTCCTCGCTTCGCTCATCAATCATCTCTTAATTTGCCTATCTTAGCCCTTTCATCCATCCATCTCAATCTTGGAGCACAGAAGTTTGCCTCCCTCCGAGTCACAATTTTAAAGGGGGGAGAGAGAGTGACTGCACCTTGCTTTGGCAGCAGAAGCAGCTGCAGTTTATCATGCCCGAGCCAGGACGCCAACAAATCATGCCCATGTTGGAGGCCCATGCAGTGGCCCTAATCGGAAAACGCATGGGGACTGTGGCACGGGAGCAACACAATCCTTTCTACTAAAGCGCATGTGTCTGGCTCCCACTTAGCAAAAATTACTTTGTTTATGACTAAGCAATTAGTCTTTTCCATAGATGCCCCCCAGCAACGCAATTGACACAGGAAGCCGAGGGGGAGCCTTGCACCTCTCGTGGTGACAGCGAAGTGATGGGTGCCTTTTTCCAGTCCATTAGCACCAGCAGGCTGCAGATGTCGGCGCCTGTCTTTCTGGCATTTCAGCGCGCAAGAGAAATGGAAGGCTCTTCCCTGTTATCATTGCTGCCATGATGGGAGAGAAGGAAAGATGGTTCCACATGGCACAGGGATTAATGGGACAGAACAATAGCGGAGGCAGGGACATGAGAGAAGAGGCGGGTGCCAGCCATTTGCAAGCTATTTAAAAACAACGCTCTCTTCCTTGGTAATGTTCATATTTGCTTTAAAGCTGTTTTTAAATTTGATTTTGCAGGATCATTAGCTGTTACTGCTGCTTCTAGGGTGGTGGGGGTGGAGAGGATGCCTGTGGGAAGAAGGGAAAAGTTGGCTTTGTCTCCTGGGTGAACTTTTTAGGCCAGCAGTGGGGAACCAATGGCATTAGACTACAACTCCCATCATTCCTCTGACTACTTGGCATGCTGGCTGGTGTGAATGGGAAGGTCACAAATGTATCCATTTTTGCAAAACAATCTCCCCTAATATAACACATTTTATGTATTTTTTTGCTGATAAATGCATTTTTAATGCACACTTTACCCTAATACATTTTTGCACTCGTTGCTTAGCTGACAACCTGCATTGCAAAATTCGGATAAATGCAAATTTTGAAGGATGCCTGCCTATTGTTTTTCATCTGGTTTCATTAAGTGCAGCTTAAGTTAGTCTGCCTTTAAATACAAAGTGAATTACATTTCTCTCCTGCCCATAACCTGGATATATTTTGTTCTTTCATCAATAAATTCCTTTTGCAGTCAGTTCTTAGTTGTTTAATTATGTTAACTTAAAATGTCCTACTCAAGTAAACCCACTGAAGTGAAGACTATAGGTGGTCATGTTTATGTCAGTGGGTCTACTCTGAGTTGGACAAGCCTTCAATGCCATCTGAAGTCGTTATTATGATGGTGATTAGTAATACTGTTTTGCATTGCATGTGGAATTTGTATTATACTCCCTTGTATTAACATGCTTTGGGGGTGATTTATAAACTGCTTAGAAACTTTTGTAGAAATATGAAGCAGTATATAACTTAAGTAAATAAACAAAAGATTTGAACATGACTGATACCGTATTGGCCCAAATATAAACTGCACTCAAATATAAGCCCCACCTTTAAAATTGGAAAGGAAAAAATAAGAAAATAAAAAATACCTGAATATAAGCTGCTCCATTCCTCACTGCTCCTGGCTGCTTATGGGAGGGTGGGGAGCCGCACTGTGTTGCCAGTGGCCTTTCCCCTATCTCGCCCTCTCCCTTCCCGGCCTTGGGGGAGAGGACAGGGGAATACGAACGGGGCGGGCGCCAATTTGCCATGCTCCTGGTGCTGTTTGCCCCGTGCTTCTGCCTGCATACCGTAAGGTCACGAATATAAACCACACTTTAACTTTTCACGGCTGGAATTTGGGGGGGAAGTGAGGCTTATATTGAGGCCAATACGGTAATATCTTAGCTGGACAGTTGGCTGTTACTTCACTGGTCCATGAAAGCTGCAGTCCAGTGCCAAACGTTGCTCCTTTTTCCATCCTTGAAAGGGTCCCTCCAATTTAATACATGACTGCCTTGAACTCACCTGCAACAGTCAAGAGCACATGGGCCATGGTAACAGTGATGGTATAATCCCAGACCCAGCGTTTCAGTAGTACAGCGAAGAGGAGGCCGCTGATCAGAAAGGTGGTCTCCATCGACAGCACATTTGCTTAGGAAGGAGGAAAA
Organism: Podarcis muralis; assembly: GCF_964188315.1. NCBI lineage: Eukaryota > Metazoa > Chordata > Lepidosauria > Squamata > Lacertidae > Podarcis > Podarcis muralis. The sequence goes on along the minus strand of NC_135661.1, from coordinate 68,722,131 downwards.
GGGAAAGAAAGCCTTCAATGACCTGGTGTAATCCAGATATTCTGGATTATAAATTGGGGGGGAAACAACAGCAGCACCCAGCTAAAATTCTAAACTACAGTCGTTCTCCTGTATAGTAGAGCAAAATGTCTTTGATGTTGTGTTCTATACAGAGGTCATTCATTTTAGACTTTCTAGGTTTTATCCGATGCTAGTCCTATTCAAAGTTTTTAATGTGTGATGTTTTATAATGTATTTAATATTCTGTTGAGAGCCGCCCAGAGTGGCTGAGAAAACCCAGCCAGATGGGCGGAGTATGAAAAATAACTTCTTATTATTATTATTTATTAAAGTGAACCTAATGAAATTAATCAGCATGACTAACTTTGGTCCATTAATTTGAATGGGTCTACTCTGAGTTTTGCATCATAGGCATACCTTGATGCTTCTGTTCTTCCCTCACCCCCAAAGGCAATGCCATCTCTATGAACACTAAAGGGTTTCCCCAACTCACCCAGATATTTGGGATTTGAATAAGATGGTTCCATGTTGAATTCAAAAGGGATAAGCATGCCAAAGTTGTTGAGCCTGGAAAGAAAAGTACTTGAGGTTAAACTCAGTAGAAGCAGAGGGAACGCCCTCCCACCAAATGTCAAAGAGAACAACAACTACCAGACCTTTAGAAGACATCTGAAGGCAGCCCTGTTTAGGGAAGCTTTTAATGTTTGATGTATTACAGTATTTTAATATTTTTTGGAAGCCGCCCATAGTGGCTGGGGAAGCCCAGCCAGATGGGTGGGGTATAAATAATAAATTATTATTATTATTATTATTATTATTATTATTATTAGCTTCATGACAGTTACAATGGTGGCGCTTGTAAATTCCACCGACATCATCTAACTCTTGCTGATTCCGAACAAGGTCCACTTTATCCTACATGATGTTTCCAAGTGCAGAAGCTGAGCGTTTGAATCTCAATTCTGCAATACAGTGGTACCTCGGGTTAAGTACTTAATTCGTTCCGGAGGTCCGTTCTTAACCTGAAACTGTTCTTAACTTGAAGCACCACTTCAGCTAATGGGGCCTCCTGCTGCCGCTGCTCCGCCAGAGCACGATTTCTGTTCTCATCCTGAAGCAAAGTTCTTAACCTGAAGCACTATTTCTGGGTTAGCGGAGTCTGTAACCTGAAGCATATGTAACCTGAACTGTATGTAACCTGAGGTACCACTGTAAACTGAAACAGCCCTCCTTACGAGGTTAACAAATAAACTATGGTTGAAACATGAACAGGCCAGGAAAGATGGGTTTACCCTGGTGTGGTTTAATTTCGTAACATATGCCAGTATTCCAGAAAATGAATAACCTCGTCAGCATTTGCTTCAATCGGATTTATCAAAATTTAATTTAAACATATATTATCTTCCCTTTGAACCCGCCCCTCCACGTTCCTCAATATACCAACTGTTTCATTGGTAACAGTAGGGGAGAAATGAATATGACTCATACTTAATCGAAGCACAACCACAAAAGCTCCTGATTAAGCATTTGGCTATGCAATGTTGAACTTTATCTGTTAACTCTGTTCTGTCCTGCTCCCCTTTATTTTTGTTTAAACCAATTCACAAACCAAGAACTTATACGCTGACTGCTAATAATGAACCATATTGTCAGGGAACTGCCATCGGAGCCAGAGGGAGAGGGAGGGCTCCAGAGGGATTCCGGAGAGCGTCCCGGGAGGGAGAGAAGCAGCACATCTTCTGGGGAAGGAAATCAGCGTAGCACCAGTGGAGAAGGGGGGCAGATGAGGGAATCGGCGAGGTGGCTCCATGACTCCTCGCTGGGGACCAGCGGAGAGAGCATGGGTCCTCCGCTGCCCACACCCTCCCTGCGCAGAAGGCTTCCGCGCAGGGAGACTAGGCGGAGACTAGGCGTCAAAGAGCTTCTTTGCTGGAAGAAGTTCAAGAAACGCCCACTGATGGATTCTGCCAGCGATTGAGACAGCCACGGGCGAGTGGCTGTCCAGACAGAAAGGGTTCACTCAGGCAACCAGCCAGGTGTGGCGCCGATTTACACACAAGCAACCCCTAGAACCATTACACATATGCTGTAGATATCACTGAAGATTTATTATGCTCCTTTTGTGGTATACACATGGCATGAGAAGACTTGGTCTATTTATTTGTATCATTTATTATTCCTATGATCCTTGTTTATAAACCCATTAAAAAGTTATAGTAAATAACATTTTAAAAAACCTCTGCAGCAAACTGTTAGTGACAATGGCAGTTTTAGAGGGTACAGGTTTATACGAGAGCATGGTGGGGAAGAAAAGATTCAGCCCTCTCCAATCCTGTATGACCCTGAGCAGAGAGAGATGCTATTTAACAAACAACAAGCCCAGATACATGAAATATAATTGTGCATTTAACTTACTGTGTAGTTTGGCCCTCCACTAGTTGCCTCAAACCAGTGGTGGCCAAACTCAGCCCTCCAGATGTTTTGGGACTACAGTTCCCATCATCTCTGACCACTGGTTCTGTTAGCTAGGGATGACGGGAGTTGTAGTCTCAAAACATCTGGAGGGCTGAGTTTGGCCACCACTGCCTTAGGCAAACTCTTCCCCCAGCTTCCACCCAGCCCTGGTGATAGGCTGTTGTAGGTAGTGCAGAAAGGTAATTGTGTTCATGCACCCAGCTAGAACCCTGAAAAGGAACTGGAAATTGCAATGTTTTGCTGTGGGTTCTGCTTGCTTCATGTAACTGTGATTGATTACTTTGTCCACTTTGCCCAAAGAGATCTACGGTTTCACCCAACAACTTTGTCAGATTGGACAACTTGGCAGAGCCACCCAGTACCCTTGAAGGCTTAAGTACCGTTCTTCCCCAGACATTTTGTGTAAGTTATTACAGATCATTCATTGCTCTTCTTGCCAGGCTGGGAGGTTAACCAACAATGGGAGTAAAGCTAGGCACTCATAAACCTGTCTATCATTGATGGATGGGTAATCACTTTGGTCTTAAATGTAGCTACACTTGGAAGAAAGCCTCATTGGTTTAAATCGGAGTGGGAAACCTTTGTTAGCCCAGTGGCCAGCTACCTTCAAGAAGAAAGCTTTCCAAAAGAAAAAGTGTATTAGGCAAAAATGCATACTAGAATGTGTATATCAGGAGGAACGAGTCTTTACAGAGGGTGGTGAACACAGCACATGATATCATGGGCTGTCCCCTGAGCCCGCTAGATGACATCTGAAGGGATCGTTGCCTTAGGAGAGCAAGAAAAATTATCAGGGACGATTCGGCCAGCACCTCTTTAATCTACCCTCAGGCAGGAGATATAGAAGTATACCAACAGGCTAAAAAACAGTTTCTATCCGTGGGCTGAACAAAAAATAATATAGTACAACTGACTTTCAGGGTTGGTGTGTTATGCGACAAGCACACAGAGTGCAATGAGACTGGGTGTTTTGGGGGGGAGGCTCGATTAATTTCATTGTACACAGGTTGTACATTGACAATAAAGGTATTATTATTATTATTATTATTATTATTATTATTATTATTATTACTAAAATGCTGGCAAACTTCTTTGAGGACTTAAAAAAAAACACAGACTGAAGCAGAAGTGTGGCAAACTGTACTTAATGTGTGAAAATGAGAAACAGACACTAAAATTGAAAGATGTTTACAATTCTTATTAATTTATTTTATATATTTATTTTAACAGATAAATACAATTACTAAAAACATAGAAGAAACCATAATTTTAAACAACCAATTAAAAGACAATTGACAAGAATCAAAACTTTATGTCTCTCTGTGTGTGTTTATTCCTGGAGTACATCCGTTGAAATTAATGGACCTAAGTTAATCATCTCCATTAATATAGACATTAATATTATTAATATGTCCATTAGTTAATATTAATAATTGCTTAATTTTCAGAGTGTTGCTGTGGGAATTAAATGAGGAAGGGGGAAAGCCCTTCTGCTCCTTGGAGAAAAAGTTGGGATATGAATGAAATAAATAAAGGATGCCCATAGATCTACGCTGAGTGTGACTAACATTGACCATAAGCCTTAAGACTCCCAGGAACATTCTGTCAGATGTGTTTTGTAACAGCACAAAGCTAAGGGGAAATTAAAATAAATGGCCTACACTGTAATTAGGCATTGTGTCAGGTGTGGAGGGGAAAAGAACATTCGCAAACACTTATTAGGAGCAGCAGCAGGAAGACTGAACGCTTGTGGGAGATGCTAACAGGAGAGGTTGAGAGTAACATCTATGGTTCACAGAAAGCAGCCTCACCTGAATGCTCCACAGCAAATGCTTCCAGTCATGTAATACACTGTGTAGAAAATGAGGAGGCACAGCAGTATATGAAGAACAATTGTCTGGAAATCAAACCAGGAAAGAGGAAATAGATTGGTACACATGGTGACCTTGCGTTGGTTTCCTGCTGAGCAAAGTTGAATGGTACCACCTCAAAGGAGAAACGTCATTAGAGAATTGGGTACCTATGTTAGCTGGCCCAAATAATATTGGTGGGTGCAGTCGCAGGTGATTGTTGAAGGTGCTTTGCAGCCCGACAGAGCACTGGAAATGGTATTGGATTCGCCTGAGAAACAGCATTTCTGCAGCAAAGAAATGACTTGGGCTTCTGTGTGGAAAAGCACAGCTTCATATCTGTTGGAAGTTCAGGTGCAGCTCAGCTGGCCAAAAGGGGGTTACATGGGGATTCAGATTCCTAGACTATCCCTGTGCCTTTTGCCTCTCTACTGACCTCTCTCTCCTTTAAACTTTAGATTGACAAGCCTTAGGTTGCATCCTGTTCACAACTTCCTCCTCCTCACTCTCTCAGACCTGCCTTTGTTTTCCTCTATAGATTAGTAAGATTAGAGAGAAGCTTTTCTATCCAAGTTAAGTACTTCCTACGATAGGCAACTTTATTATTTTTCTCTCCAAATCTCTCTGTGCGTGATTCCAATAGGGTAACGTCTACTTATCAGATTCACAAGCCACATTCTGCATACCAAATTTCAATAATGTAGGCTACTAACAAGAGTTTCCAGAACCATCCCTCCCTTCTTTCATATGTCTTTTGAAAGCTATAATATTTAGACAGGCCTTTGAGATTTGAATGTTCTCCTTTTTAACCAATTGGTATTTAATGAAGTTTATCTTAAATAATGTTTTTTTACGGAGACTTTTTGCTGATTTTATTCCTATAAGTTGTATACCACCTTGATATATTTTAATGTTTGGTGTTCTATTGTATTTTTAATATTTTGTTGGAAGCCACCCAGCCAGATGGGCACTGTATAATTTATTTATTTATTTATTTATTTATTTATTTATTTATTTTTTATTATACAAAATATAAATACAAAGATACATACATAGATAAAATAGGACTTCTGTCTTCCTGTAGTTTTTTTTCCCCGTACTACAAACCACTGAGAAATCTATCACTCAGGTTGCCACTTGCATTCGCTAGAATGCACCACAATATCATCCAAGTGATATTTAGTTAAGAAGAGTTTGGATTTGATATCCCGCTTTATCACTACCCGAAGGAATCTCAAAGCGGCGAACATTCTCCTTTCCCTTCCTCCCCCACAACAAACACTCTGTGAGGTGAGTGAGGCTGAGAGACTTCAGAGAAGTGTGACTAGCCCAAGGTCACCCAGCAGCTGCATGTGGAGGAGCGGAGACGCGAACTTGGTTCCCCAGATTACGAATCTACCGCTCTTAACCACTACACCACACTGGCTCCTTTTATTTATTTACTTGATTGGGGTGGAGGGTGAGCAGTTGCCCCCTTGCCTCCCCTGACTATGCCCATGGACCTTCTCCTGGCCCATGCTAGCGAATTCTATGCTAGAGCTAACTTTGGAATTATAGAGGTATACTATTCTACAGTTATCTTTAGATACTGCAGTCTGACTTCAAGCTGATAAGCAGCAGGTGGTGTGGGTGAATCCCTGCTTGACATCCCAAACCTCTCTGCAGCAGCTGACTCTGCTTCCCGCCCCCCAGCTCAATAGAGGTAACCTGTTCCCCAAGGGCTTTACCTTGATGGCTGGTGTATGGCTGCCTTGAGGCACCATGTAAGATTCATAACAGCAAGGGTAATATTTCGTGAAGCACAGCTGTAGCCCAGAAGAGAGAGCCTGGTCTTCTCCCGCAGGGGATTAAGGTCTGAGCTGCAAAGCCTGTTAGAGGCGAAGATCGGAGGTGGCAGAGAAAGAGGGAGGAGCAAAGGAAAGCAGCCAGTTCCTTGACTGGAAGAGTTGAAGACATTATAAGCACTGAGCAGAATCTTAGGGACTGTGGCAGTCTGCCATAACAGTGGTCGGTGTGACTTGCACCCATTGGGACAGTTAAGGCAGAAGGCAGGAAGATCTACAGCAGAGCCTCTCCCTAACTGGTTGTAAGAAAGAAGACAGGCAGGTGGGGGCTGATTGGAGCCAAAGTGAGGTTGGTGGGCCAATGTCCCCATTCACCTTAGTAGAGTAGCCTCCTGTGGCGGTGATTTTTATAGGACTCAATATCTGTCATGGGATGGGATCACATTGTTCAGTGATGCTGAAGAAATTCCTACCCAGACATTCAAGAGTGCATCTATACTACCATAAAAGGTAAAGGGACCCCTGACCATTAGGTCCAGTCGTGACCGACTCTGGGGTTGTGGCGCTCATCTCGCTTTGTTGGCCGAGTGAGCCGGCGTACAGCTTCCGGGTCATGTGGCCAGCATGACTAAGCAGCTTCTGGAGAACCAGAGCAGTGCACGGAAATGCCATTTACCTTCCTGCCGGAGCGGTACCTATTTATCTACTTGCACTTTGATGTGCTTTCGAACTGCTAAGTTGGCAGGAGCAGGGACCGAGCAGCGGGAGCTCACCCTGTCGTGGGGATTCGAACCGCTGACCTTCTAATCGGCAAGTCCTAGGCTCTATGGTTTAACCCACAGCGCCACCCGCATCCCATATACTACCATAGATGGCACTAAACAGGGAACGGTAGCCAACACCTCAGAAAACAGAATAAAATTCAGAGTGAGCTTGACAGAACGTGAAGGGATGGCCTGGAACTATGAAAATGAAAATTCAGCAGAAACAAATGCAAAAGTTCTGCATTTATGCAACAACATCAAGCAAGTGACACCTAGCTTGGAAACAGTGAATGTGAAAAGGGTCACAGCAGAGCACAAGGTGAACATAAGTCAGGGGGGAAAAGTAAATGTGATTTTAGCCTAATAGAGCCAGAGTTCTCAAGTCATAAGAAGTATTAGTTCCCCTTTATTCCATGCTGGACCACCTACATTCAGCTCAAGGCACCATACTTAGGGAATGATGTGGGCAAGCTGGAATGGATTCAGAGGAGAGCAATGAAGATGGCAGTCAGTACAAAAAGCAAGTCCAAAGAGGAAAGGAATGGGGTATTTTTACTCCAGAGCACACAATGAAAGAGACATGCTAGCAGTCTTCAAATACCTGAAGGACTGTCGCAGATCAAAGGACAAAGGCTAGAACCTAATGAGCTTATGTCACAGGAGGGTATATTTTGGCTGACCAGTGGCAGAAATACCTTGGTGACAGGAGTGATCTGACAATGAAACTAATTGCCTTGAGGGAGGTGGGATCAGAAGAAAAGACTGGGAGCATGGGGGCAGGATCATAGTGCTTTTAAAATCCTTGAAGGGGCATTGCACAGAAGAAGGCAAATACTTGTTCTCTGCTGCACCAGAGGGCAGAAGTACATGCAATGGGCTTAAGATACACGAGGGTAGATTCTGGATGTACATCAGGAAAAACTTATTGATGGTAAGAGCAGTTCTATGGACCCAATTATCTAGGGTTGGTTGGCTCTCCTCTGATTGGAGGTCTTAAGCAGAGGCTGCACAGACCATCTGCTGGGGATTCCCAAGCCATGCATTGACTGCATGAAGGTTGGGCAAAATGGTCTTCTCCAACTCTCTGATAGGTGGGTCTACCATGGAACAACCCACTCACTGTTCACTGCATTTTTAAGGGGCATCAACATTTGCTGTCTTCATCAGATTGTCGTCCTCTGGTGCGGTAGTGATCAGTGGGTCAGTGATGGCAGGGTAGAGTTTCGCATGAACAGCTCAACTCAAGGTGAGCACAGCGCCAGTGCCAGGAACATTGGATTGTTCTGACACTGCTCACACCACCCTGAGCAGTGCCTGTCATTCAGAAGAAGAAGAAGAAGAAGAAGAAGAAGAAGAAGAGGAGGAGGAGGAGGAGGAGGAGGAGGAGGAGGAGGAGGAGGAGTTTGGATCTGATATTCCACTTTATCACTACCCGAAGGAGTCTCAAAACGGCTAACATTCTCCTTTCCCTTCCTCCCCCACAACAAACACTCTGTGAGGTGAGTGGGGCTGAGAGACTTCAGAGAAGTGTGACTGGCCCAAGGTCACCCAGCAGCTGCATGTGGAGGAGCGGAGACGCGAACCCGGTTCCCCAGATTACGAGTCTACCACTCTTAACCACTGCACCACACTGGCTCACTGAAGCCAGATGGCAAAGCCACCTCGCCTTCACTGCCCTGCTGACCACTGCCTGTCCTGTTCATGACTCTTCCAGGAGCATTGGTGAAGTCATTTCCTGCCTCTTCCTCTCCAACCCTTCTTGCAGGGCCTGTTGGCATTGCATAGCTCTTGAGGAAGGCTAGCATAGCTTAGCCTACATTTCCTGTGCCCACATAGTATCTGGCTACTCTCAATTTATCTTTGACTTTTGCCCGCCATTTCATTATTATTATTTAGAAGAGGGGAAAGAAATCAAATCAAGAAAATATCATTAGTTAGAAAAATAGGTCCCTGGCTTTGTAGCTAATGAAGCTTGGTAGCCTGAAGCATTATGAAAGGAGATGGAAGCTTTTTACATATGAAGAAAATGGTTATTTCAATAGATTGCTCCCCCTACACATACATTAAAAAATGTGTCAAAAAATTAAGCATGTCAACAGAAGGCACAGCGCTCTATGCTCAGGGCCCAATACTGTCAACGTGTCAAGCTTAGGAGAAATGGTTTACTTGCGTGAAGACCAAAAATGAAGAGAGAATTTTTTATTCTGGAGTTTGGCAAGTTCTACACAGTTGTCTGAGAACTCTTCACTGCAGAGGCAAGGAATTGGTGAGCTTCCAGATGTTGCTGGACTTCAACTCCCATCAGCCCCAGCCAGCCAGCTAGCATAGCCAATAGTCAGGAGTTGTTGTCCAACAACACATGGGACACAGCTACATAAATCAAAAAACAATGATTTGAATGTGTTATAAACATGCAACACCAGATGGCACCAGAGAGCAGAATTTTTTTCTACATGATTTTCCATAGGATTTTTTTCCTTTTGTTATCACAATCTAATTTCTGACTTATTTACAGCATAGTGTTTCTTTTCTGTGTATAAATCCACTCCTTGGAGTTAGTGGTGGATGGTGCCAACTGGGGTGGAAAGCAAGGAGGCCAATTGCAGGTGGAGCCAGAGACTGATGCAGCCAACTAATTTCTCCCAGTTGAGGGTAGAGGGAAGGTAACACTGAGGTGGATCAGCAGCAGGAGGAGGAGGCTGACAGCCAGTGCCACCCCTTCAAAAGGCTGTAAGAAGGCAGGCAGATTGGGACTGGCTGATGGCAGGCTGAGGTTGGTGAGGCTGTGCCCCATTTGCCCTAACAGATCAGCTTCCACTGCCTGGAGGATCCACATCTCTGCTTTAGCACAAGCTTCAAGAGAGCAAGTAGTAATGCACAGTGAAGACAGCCCCTCCGTTTGCTGTGTTAGCCTGATATGATATCAAGACTTGGCTCAGCTTCCTGACCATGGATGAACCTCTTAATGTGCAAGCTTTTTAGATAGGTCGTACGGCCTGCAATGTTGGAGTTGCAATGTTTGCAACTCTGTCCATGTTGTGGAATCATCAGGGGATCATTTGCCCCTAATACCAGGAATATTCTATGATACAAAATCCAGTTATACCCATAACCATATTGAAAAGGGACCCCTCAGGTATGTTGTCCCTCGGGCAAAAAAAAGGACATATTGTGATATTGATTGTGTGTGTTGATAATTGCTTGGTGTTTATTGGTGAAAGCAATGAAAACAGAGCAACTACTATCTTTGGATGCTGGGGCCCAAAACTCTGGAGCACCATTTCATTGGATAAACTTATCTGCTATAAGCATTTTGGGAAGGGAAAAGCTTATTGATTTTATACAATACTGGAATAGACCTACAGAACTTGTATTCCAAGATGTCTTAATTATTACTTTGAATTAACTGAAGATATTGTGTTAAAGAAGGGTGACCTTCCAGACGATTTTGGACTCCAAGTCCCATCAGCCAATGGTCAGAGATTATGGGAAATGTAGTGCAGTAATAGCTGGAGGACCAAAAATTGCCCAGCCCTAATGTAAAGACTTGGAAGACTAAATAGATGCATCAGATTTTGTTTGCCTTTTCTTCCTATTTGTGTGTTGAATAAGAGGAGAAAATAAAAAGTAGTAGTCTCTTAGCCACACTGAGTAATTAGGGAGAGCTAATCTGGAGTAGTTGGTTAGAGTGCCAGACTATGACTTGGGAGACCAGGGTTCAAATCTCTACACAGCCATGAAGCTCGCAGGTGACCTAACTTACCGTGTTTTTGTGAAGATAAAACTGGGAGGGGAGAACAATGTAAATCGCCTTGACTTCCTTGGAGGAAAGGCAGAATATACATGTTGTAACAAATGAACATCTAAAGAACTTGACTGTATGCTCCAGACCAGTGCTTTGAGCAGAGTAAGTGTTCCAAGTTCCCCTCTAGCCTTTACTTTAATATGGGCATTAGAAATTCAGAATCACTCCCAACAGATCACGTGTGCCGAGGAAATGTTAATATTATTAACACTTACTACAAAACAGAAGATCACAGCCTTGTTAAAACTGATTCTAGAGAACGGCACACTGAGAACTAGCAATCATAGCTGGTTTGAGACATTTTTACAAAAAAATTGCCACCTGCTCATTGCTAAAAATGTTAGTCCCCTCAAAGACTAGCCTGGAAATAGTTTCAGGAGATGTTAGATTATATGTTCTCAAGCCCCCTGGTAATAAGAGTAAAAGAACACATGCACTGTATCTTTTCCACCTTAAGTGTGATTACAGGGAGGACAGCTTTCTTTCAAAAGAACTCCAGCAAATCTGTCAGCACACAGCATTTATTTGCAGCAGCAGCAGAAATTAAGTTTAGTTAAGTGGAATCCTTGCCTGGTACACACCTTTAGTTGAAAAGGTATTTACACTGAGCCTTGGTGTAAAATAAGCAAGCTTATGATCATTCAAGGAAGTTCATTCTTGAAAGGAAAGAGTTCTATACTCCTAACTATCTGGTTGGAGAAAGAAAGAAGCCATGCTTGTCCCTTGTTCTCAAAAGATAGATTCAAGATGTGTGAGGAGCAGGAAGTTGTAAAACTGGATGCAACCTAAGATTTATTGCTCTAAATCAGAGGGGTCTGCATCACCCCTAGTGGCACATTTCTTAGGAGCCAACTTTTTAAAAATGGCAATGAACATGACTTTTTTAAACCATAGATCCCTAGAGTAACAAGTCTTAACCTTCCACCCTATAGATCGCTAGATGAGTGGCAACCAACAGATAAAGAATTAATTGTTGTCTCTGCTTGGGGGCCGTTTGTGATTTATATGACCAAACAATCTCAGGGTTGGCACATTCCCACTAAATATGAGTTTATCTGGCAACATTCTTGAAATTTGGTATGTTTCGTATTTCTGCCAATCTTGTATTCCACTGTGGAATTTATGTTATGCTATTCAAGCTCTCTATGATTATTACGATTACTATTTTATTGTCTTGTTATACATTCTACCCTCACAGATATAGGATCGCAGGTTTGAAAGGAGACATTGGGTTTCATCCAGACTAAACCCCCAAACACACAACAATATTTCATGCATCCTGAATTTGTTGTCAATAAAATACTAACTTTACAGCCCTTGTTTCTTCTCTAAACCATTACAGAACATCTACACTTTCTACAAAGCAATGCAATGATTCAGAAACTCCTAAACTCTCTTCACTGGGTGAACGAGCAAAGTCCTGTTGTTGATTTAGAGGTCTTCTGATGTTTTTATTACGGCGCTGCCCGCTTTTAAGAGGCCTTCTGGTTGCCTTTTATTATGGTGCTGTCCACTAATGTGGATCATTGTCCGTGAGCACAGTAAATCAGGGAAAAGTGCAATAAATAAACGGCTAAAAACTGAAGGCCTTTACTTCTGCGGAGGTACCGTTTGGGTTCTTAAGGGCAATTCTCTAAGAATAGAGTAACTGCTTTACTGCAGAGGTAGCCAATGTGTTGGCCTCCAGATTTTTCTGGACTTCAACTCTCATGATCAGGAGATGTTAGATTCTGGGTGGAGCTAATGGGAGCTGGAATCCAACATCTGGAGGCACAAGCAGACCAAGATCAGTCTAATCTAGTACTCAAGAGCGACTAGCAAGATTTTCCAACCACCACTAGCAGCTCACAAAGCACACCTAGTGGGTATGGGGGTAACACACTTACTGGGAATAAGTCCCATCAGACACAAAGATTTTCTTCGGAGTACACATGTTGCACGGTTAGTACCCAATTTCTGGAGTCCATAAAATCTCCCAAGATACAGTTTTGAGGTGCATTGATATAACCTCCATTGAATTCCTTCTTGCAGAAAATGTGGTGAATATATCTAGGGAAGAGTTATAGCTCAGTGGTACAGCATCTGCTTTCCATGCATAAAATCCCAGGTCCAACGCCTGGCATCTCCAGGTAGGGCTGGGAATGTCTGAAACCCCCGAGAGCTACAACCATTCAGTGTTGACAACACTGAGCTAGATGGACCAATGGTTGGATTCTATATATGGCAGGGTTTTAAAAAAATGTTTCTATGATATAGATTGGTCTTAATATAATCAAGAGGGAACTGTCAGCGAGTGATTTCAATCACTACAATCTGGCAGATCACTTCTTGAAGTGAAGTACCATGTAACATTTTGATGCCTTAAATGCAAACATGGGTTTCTGGTGTCACAAGCTGTCATGTCTGTGAGCGTTATGGTGTGCCAGATCTTCTGCCTAGCGACAAAAGGGAAATTTAGTCTGCAAACTTAAACACATTTATTTAATCATTATATGCTTTTATTACGTTTTTAGATATGCTGTAAGCCATCCAGAGTGGCTGGGGAAACCCAGGCAGATGGGTGGAGTATATATAATAAAAATAAAAATTGGTCGCTTACTACATAAAATACCTTGGAGCAACTTACAGTGGTTTTTATTTATTGTATTGTATATGTACACCACCCCATAACATGAAGTTCTCTGGGCAGTTTATAAGTTAAAAACACACAGAACTTGAAATACACAGGTAAGACATAAAAGCATTTTTTTTAAAAATGAAAATCTACATAAATACAACAAAACAGAATTCACGGCACCCTCAATGTGGGAGTTACTGCAGCATAAACTTCTGCCCTTTAATTAATTAGCATATGACACCCTATTGTGTAGATGAATAAATGCATATGATCACGCGGTTATATTGTAATCTTCAACATGCTTATTAGCAAGCAAGTACTTTTGAACTCAGTGGGGCTTAGTGCTCAGCAACGCACTCCAGCGAAGGTGCATCCGTTAGCTGCATTAAAAATGAATGAATATAGCTGCGCCTGGTGGATTTATGCCTGCTGCCACGCATATAATGAAAGCACATGGATTGCCTTCAGCTCCCGAAAAGACCCACTGAAATTAATGGACCTAAGTCAGCCACGTCCATTAATTTCAGTGGGTCAGCTCTAGGGTATTACTAACGCGGGATACAGCCCCGGCTCATCAAACCATTATACTGGTGAAACTGTCCCTAAGCGATCGGAGGGAGCGAACCGCACCTGCCGAATGTCTGCCTGTTAAGACAAGCGCCTCCCCGCCCCCCGGCTCATCTCCGAGCGGCCCCTTTAAGAGCCGCCGCCGCCGCCCATTCCGAGAGGCGAGCGAACTTCAAAAAGCGCCGCAGCGAAGGCTTCTCGGGCCCGCCCGCCCCGCGGCGTCACCTGACGCGCCTACGTCAGCGCGCACGCCCTTGCGTTGCGTGTGTGCTTACGCCGGCGAGGGAGAGGAGGGAAAGAAAAAAAAAGTCCGCTGCTGCCTGCCGCCCCTCCCCCGCCTTCTCTCTCTCTTTCTCTCTCTCTCTCTCTCTCTCTCTCTCTCTTCCCTCCCCCCCCCCGCCCTTCCCGCCCCGCGCTGAGCTCCGCAGGTCGAAGCTGTCGCTGAGGCCGCGTCCGCCGTCGTGCGCGGCGCCAGGCCCTCGCGAGGCTGTCGGCGAGGGAGATGCCGCGGGTCTACATCGGGCGGCTCAGCTACCAGGCCCGGGAGCGGGATGTGGAGCGGTTCTTCAAGGGCTACGGGAAGATCCTCGAGGTGGATCTCAAGAACGGGTAAGGCGTCTCCTCCTCCGCCGCCGCCGGGCCTAGTCCCCGGGATCCCTCGTTTCTTCCTGTCAGCGCGGCCGGGGCCTCAGAGCGCATGCGCGCCCTTTCCCCGTCCTTTCCCGCGCGCGCTTCTTGCTCGCCCGCCCGCCGCCTCCTCTCCCTCCCGGGAAGGGCCTCGCCGTGGCTGCCCCCGGGACCCTTCAGAATTGGCAGAGCAGAGGGGCTTCTCCCTCGCCTCCAGTTTTTAGGCCTTCCTTGTGGTGGGGGAAGCAGCTGCTTCTCCCTCCGTCTGGCGCCCCGCTGCCCCTTCTGCCCTACCGGAGAGGTGAGGGGGCCGAAGGCCTTCCTCTTAAAATGAACTTCGCTGCAGGAGCGTAAGGAAGCCCCCACCACAGACCCCGGCCTAGCTCAGTATCGTGACTGACAGCAGCTGTCCAGGGTTTCAGGCGGGACAGTTAAGAGCTGTTCGGCAGTGGGACGGACTCCTCGAAAGTTGGTGGTGGGCTTTCCTTCACTGGAGGTTTTCAAGCAGAGGTTGGGTGGCCCTCTGTCATGGATGCTTTAGCTGAGATTCCTGCTTTGCAGGGGGGTTGGACTAGATGACCGTAGGGACCCCTCTCAGCTCTTATGATTCTGTAAGGGCAGGGGTGCTCCATAACAGACCCTTCCCCAAATTTGGCAGCAACTAGCAGTTCGAAAGCACGTCAAAGTGCAAGTAGATAAATAGGTATTGCTCCGGCGGGAAGGTAAACGGCGTTTGCATGCGCTGCTCTGGTTCGCCAGAAGCGGCTTAGTCATGTTGGCCACATGACCCGGAAGCTGTATGCCGGCTCCCTCGGCCAATAAAGCGAGATGAGCGCCGCAACCCCAGAGTCGGTCACGACTGGACCTAATGGTCAGGGGTCCCTTAACCTTTTACAGTATAAGGAGCCCCCCATATAATGCGTCTCAGACCGTTTTGCAAATTCCTTCACTGAGGGGTCTTGGAAAATATGTTTCTGGGTGCAAGGAATTCAAATCTGCTATCCTTTTTTTGTGATTGGACAGCATTTAGCTTAGTAAGTCTACATGTGATGAAGCACATACAGTCGTGCCTTGGATCTCAAACGCCTTGCAACTCGAACATTTTGGCTCCCGAATGCTGCAAACCCAGAAGTGGGGGCTCTGATTTGCGAACGTTTTTTGGAAGCCAAACGTCTGACGCGGCTTACGCGGCTTCTGATTGAGTGCAAGAAGTTCCTGCAGCCAATCAGAAGCCGTGCCTTGGTTGTCGAACATTTTCAGAAGTTGAACGGACTTCTGGAGCGGATTCCGTTTGACAATCAAGGTACGACTGTAATTTGCTTTTGGAAAACCAAAGAATTTTAATTTTACCTTCTGAAAATTAGGTAGTTCTAAAGATTAATTAATAAAAATGATAATAAAAAATATAACAGCAAGTACTTGGCAATCATTTTTAATGATTTCTATGCAGTTTAACACATTTTACTTACCAAGCAAAACTAAATTATATTAATTTAACAAAAACGTCTTTTGAATTTCCATATTATGTTACAACTTTTTATCACTCACTTTTTTGCAAAATGGAAGTTGAAAAATTCAACATATCCTAGTAGCAGTGCAGCCTCCACACTGGCTGTCAGCAGCTGTCCAGGATTTCCTATAGGGGTCTCCCTGAGCCCTGTCTAAAGATGCTGGAGAATGAACCTGAGACCTTATACTTGCAAAGCATTTTCTCTGCTCTGGTCCTGCCTTCCTTTAACACAAAAAGTTCAGTGCTAAGTTTGATTTTGAAATCATCATCATCATCATCATCATCTTTTATTTATATCCTGCCCTCCCCAGCCGAAGTCGGGCTCAGGGCGGCTAGCATCAGATATATAACATTGGTATAAAATCAAACAATAATTAAATTACCTCCTAAAAACAGGTCAAAATCAAATTGAAATCTAATTAGATGGCTTTCCGTGGTGTTAGGGTTTTTGCACCTGTAAAGCAGCATAGTCCTATACATGTTTTCTTAGAAGTCCCACTATGAGTCCTTGCACAGTAAGTGTGTTTAGGATTGCAGCCTACGTCTTGAGATTGACATTTATATGTGCTTACTTGGGAATAAGCTCCATGAAATTCATTGGGACTCACTGTGTGTGTGTGTGTGTGTGAGAGAGAGAGAGAGAGAGAGAGAGAGCAAGAGAATGACAGAGAGTCTGCTGTGCTTTACAACACAGTTCTAGGTGTATTAACTTAGGTAGAAAAGTAATAGCTGTAACACTGTGCTAATTGGGGTTCATTACCATGTAAGTGTGCAGGAGGGCACAGCCTCAGAACACTTTTTAAATGCTTTATTGTGGAAAGAATGATGCAACTGAAATGTTTCCGCTGTAAAGTTAACATGCCAAAACTCTTGCACAGTGATGCGGAGAGTACTGGTTTCCTTGCTTGAAATAGGCAAAGGAAGAGATTGGCCCTCATAGCTTATTGATTTAGAGATTGATTCCCAAGCCATAATGGGTATATGCAAGAGATGCAGTTTCTACAGGCCTGTGAATATGGCATCATATGGGCAGACCTCACCTGGAGTACTGTGTCCAGTTCTGGGCACCACAGTTCAAGAAGGACACTGACAAACTGGAATGTGTCCAGAGGAGGGCAACCAAAATGGTCAAAGGCCTGGAAATGATGCCTTATGAGGAACGGCTAAGGGAGCTGGGCATGTTTAGCCTGGAGAAGAGGAGGTTAAGGGGTGATATGATAGCCATGTTCTAATATATAAAAGGATGTCACATAGAGGAGGGAGAAAGGCTGTTTTCTGCTGCTCCAGAGAAGCGGACACGGAGCAATGGATCCAAACTACAAGAAAGAAGATTCCACCTAAACATTAGGAAGAACTTCCTGACAGTAAGAGCTGTTCGACAGTGGAATTTGCTGCCAAGGAGTGTGGTGGAGTCTCCTTCTTTGGAGGTCTTTAAGCAGAGGCTTGACAACCATATGTCAGGAGTGCTCTGATGGTGTTTCCTGCTTGGCAGGGGGTTGGACTCGATGGCCCTTGTGGTCTCTTCCAACTCTATGATTCTATGATTCTATGATTCTAATATATTCCATGTATGCACATTTCGTCTGAAAACATTAAAGTACTTGCATGAACATCAGCTTTGTAGTATGGTATAGGTATTACCTGGGTTGGGGAGGGAGAGTTCTTCCTTAATTAAGCTCATTGTTATTCATACATGTGACTGACAACTGACAGAAATGGAAATTACTCCTGCCCTGACACAGAATAAAAAAAAAAGCTTCTGCCCTGATGATCCATCATAAATTTTCTGTGAGGTAAACTGTGAGGTAGCCAGTCATGGGAAACTTAATGACATGTTTGCTCACTCTGATGAAGGAGGTTGGTGTATGGCCATAAGGCTCCTTCAGATCTCAGCTTATTGAGCCAGTGGGTTGTGGATCCTGTGGTCAGCATGGTCAGTGGTCAGGGATGGCGGGAATTGTAATCTATCATCATCTGGGAAGGCCGCAGGTTCCCCATCCTTGCAATATCCAAATGTGGTCATTGATAAGCTCCAAAAAGACCCTTCCAAACTAATAAAATTAGTTTCAAAAAGCAAAAGGTGCATTGATGGATCTAAATTGGCTGAAACATACAGAACTTCATACTTTGGAATTGTACTGTTGAATATTTGAGAGTCATGATGGAAAACTTGCTCAAAAACTACAGTGCAGAAAGACTTGTATGGTACACAGTGCCATTAGGGATCACCCAAATTCAGGAATAGCCAGTATTAATAGTCATGATAGCTAAATGGACCTTCTGTGTTAAAAACATCCACATAATCTTTGAACGCCACATTGTCTGGCTTTGACTGGCAGCCGTTGAAAGCAGAATGCTAGACTTGACAGGTGTTGATCTGATCCAGCAAGGCAATTCTTCTGTTCCTAATAATTTGTTGAACAGTGGAGATTTCTCAGCAAAGAGTTTAGGCACTGAAAAACTAGGTCTGTGACTCACTGCCAGGGAAAGTAATGTGTACTTTGAGCTGTAAGAATGATGAGTCTGTAATTCATTCTGTAGCAGTTCATTATATATGGGCAGACAGCAAATTGGCATTCTAGGAAGAGTTTATGGAGTGATTCTCCTCTGGAACAAAAAGTATGTAACATGTAAGTTACACTTGTAAATGGTATCCCGGTGTTGATTTCTGGCATGCTTGGGGATAGAATGTGGATGGTTGACATCTGTAGATATGCTGCTAATTGATATACAATTCATGCCCCTCACAAAACTCTTTCCCATTTTCAGAGATTGATGGGCAGTGCATCTGTAAACAAGTGACTTAGCTGCCAGAGCCTTTGCACCACACGTAAAGGTGTTTTCATAGGCATGCTCTTGGCAGAAGATCTGGACTTCAGAAGTCCTTCTGCCTTGCCCTCGTGCCCTCTTCCTCCCCGCCCCCCCCAAAAAAACCCTCCTCCCATATGGAGGGCTGATTGGTGTCTTAAGGACAATTTTGTTGATCTGGTAACATGTAAACTTCCTAAGCCCCCTATATTGCTATAATATAGCTATCTGTTTCACAAGCTCACATTATCTTTCTTCTGTTCTCTGTCTTTGGCATTCTGCTGGGCTAAATTCATTCTTATATTGGCACAAAGAATCCTGTCTCAGTGCTGGAAGTAAAAGATGAGCTCCAGGTTTTGAGCACCATGTTATCAGTGCTAAATGCAGTAATTTTAAACTTATCCCACCTTTACTTTAGAATTCTGGAGTTATCTGCCTTTCTCTCTTTATATATGCTATTTCATATAGCTATCTAAAAATCTTTCAACAGACCACAGTTAATTTGCCCGGGATCTAAAATCGCAGTTCTATACATTTTTTTATTACTTTATGTAGCAGGTATGTTGTTGGACTAACAAGAACAATTTTCAGGTGTAGAACAATACTGTATTGTGGTTTTCCTCGGAATAACTGTGTTAGTTTTATTTGTTGGGGCTGTCATCTTTTTCATTAATGCTTAGCAAACAATTACAAATTAACTGCAAGTTGTAAGATATCTTGTTTTTCAGTTCTTCATTTTTCAGTTTATGCTCAGATTTAATGCTGATCATAGGTGCTTAGTTTGCAGGAGATTTTAAATTCATTGTTTTAAGTTTGGGGTAAATTAAGCTGTAATGTGAAGCTGGAATACTATACTACAGAGGCTGTAATTTGATGTCACACTAAGTGTGACAAGTACAAGCTGCAGTGGGGCTTAGGCTTGCCCAGTGTTATAAAATGAGATATGCATACTCCCCCTCTACCCTGAAACAGCTTTTAGGAACAGAGCACAAGTTTTCACTTATCATTTCAGTTAGCCACAGTTCAGCATATCATCTGAATACTAAACTCTGGTTAATTTTAATTCAGGTTTGTTTAAACAAGCCAGCTTCAAAACCCATGGTTTGAAGTTCGTCTGATTCAAACAAACCATAGATAAACCAAACTATGCTTAATCTTGTTGGTTCGGAAAACCTGACAAGTTGCTGTTAATCTATGGTGGAAGCGAAAGCTTCATAACTTATCACAGTCATATCAGAAGAGGAGCAAAGGACACACGAGTCTGAGGATCATTATAGCTTGTATTTGTCATGCTAACCTATGGTTTAATATGATGTTCAAAGTGGGCCAGTCTATCTCGTCCAGAAGTCTACAGATTCATCAAGCAAAATTGGTTAGTCAACAGGACCATTCTCCTCTCTCAATGAATAGGGTCTAGTTCCTGATCTCACCCATACCTTTGAAAGTCAGTCCAAGGTCAAGGACAATCACATGTTCTTGATTTGTCTTTGCACTTGCCCTATAATCCATTCCTGAAAAGCACAGAGCAAAAACAAATCCTAGGTTTCCTCCAAACATTAGAGCTGCAGAGTGAGTGGGGACCACATTCCTGCAACTACAGGACTTGTTCATCAGAAGTTTTCCAAGCACTTACCATGACAAGTGTGGTGAGTGATATTGTGAATCCCTGATCCTAGACCCATTTATTTTGATTAGTACTACTGTCTTTACATTTGTGTGAACATAGGCTCCTCTGAGAACCATGAGACTGGCCTAGATCTCACAAAGGGAAGATAATGGCAAGTAAGAAATCAGAAATTAGAGGAAGAGGTAATATGGGTCATACAACTAACAGAGAGGAACTTCTTTTGACAAGGACTTAATTCTGTCCAATTAGTGACAGACACCTGACATTATCCTCCCCAATCAGGGGCTTGGGTAACTTGCGTTTTTTTGTTCATGTTGTCAGTTGGGTACACTAGTATTTTTAATTGCTAAAATAGTGAAAGGTTGCCCATATCGATTAGAATTCAGAGTAATAACCCTTCTGTCTGTCTTATTCCACAACAGAGAACTGTGAGCATTACAGTTGGGCACTCTTCTCTGCGTCACTAACCTCACAAGGTTGTTTTGAGGATAAACTGAGTGAAGGCACTTTGAGCTCTTCAGCAGAAGAGTGATATACAGATGTGACATGCAAGTCACTAAATGATAAAAACCAACTGTCATTTGGCTCCTCCCTAGTTAGAACTGCCTCTTGCAGTGGTAATTCCAAATTGCCTCCCGGGTTTGTGTTTTTTCCTCTTCCCTCCCTTTCCCCTTTGTTGTTATCTGTATAGATTGCAAGCCTGCAGACAAGGGTCTGTGTTTTTAAATAATAAAGTTCCTGGACTTCACCACTTCTAAAGCTTCCACTGGTGTTCACACTTGGAATGGGGATGCAACTCTTTTTGCACTTGACCCAACAGGCTTTCTCAGAGGAAGAACTGTGATATCATCCTGGAAAATGTAGTGCATTCAGTCTGTGCAAAGGCCTAAAAGGCTCGTTGTATGGACTGAAAATCATTTTCTTGTATAATGAGATAGTGTGATCATTGTGAAAAGTGTTTGCCCTATATTTTCTTGGCATTGGCAATGAGCTGAACTTTTCTGCAAAACCAAAGCATGTGTACCCACACTCTCACACTACAGATGGATGCTAAACCTGCTGTTGTTCACACGTTTGGACAATAACTTGTAAACTTGCTGCTTCTGGTTTTTTCTTGTTCATCTTTGGAGGCCATTGAGCATTTCATTTCTTTCCTCTTAATTATGTCTAGCAAGCATTATTAGAAGTTGCTTGTTCACTGAAATTGTTGATGCTTAGACTTTGAGGGGAAATCTTACAATTTCCACTTCCTAAAAATCTTGCTGAATGAGGTCATTGTAGTAGTAAGTGTTTTGTTTTCATTGGCATGAAAGAATTTAAAACCTCACTATATGCAAGCAGCAATCTGGATAGAAACACTTCTGCATCTGAACAATTCAGTATCAATATCCCTCCTGATTTGCAAGAGGAATATGTAAAATTCAGAGGTCTACAATGGAATGTTACTTGAATAAAACACTTAGGAATATGGTTTCTTCCAGATTTTCAACAATAAGAGATTACAATAGCAAAAAGATTACCAGCACAAAAATAAAAAAATATCTGGAACAGTACAAACAATACCCTTTTTCCTGGTTAGAAAAGATTACTACAGTTAATACGGTTATTCTCCTGAAAATTCTATTACTTTTGGGAATGTTGCCTTTGGAAATAAAATATAATAAACTGGCAAAAGAAAATCATGAAGTGTATGGTGAAGCAAACCACATAGAACTGCCAACACTAATCTTGGTGTTTTGATAGCCAGTAGAGGAGGCCTTGAATTTCTTGATGTTAAAAGGTATAGTCAAGTGGTAAAATTGGCAGTGATCAATAGTCGCTTTATCTAAAACTGATGCCTGCTCAAATTTGAAAATGGGGGAGCACCCATATACATGTATGCCTATAAATGTTACACATTATTTACAATATACTTCAAATAA